>NC_140987.1:292473872-292976998 GCF_052327205.1 Somniosus microcephalus | reverse complement strand
GGTCTGGTTTCCTCATGTATTGGGTCTGGTTTCCTCCTGGATTGGGTCTGGATTCCTCCTGGATTGGGTCTGGTTTCCTTCTGGATTGGGTCTGGTTTCCTCCTGGATTGGGTCTGGTTTCCTCCTGGATTGGGTCAGTTTCCTCCTGGATTGGATCAGGTTTCCTCCTGGATTGGGTCAGGTTTCCTCCTGGATTGGGTCAGTTTTCCTCCTGGATTGGGTCAGCTTTGCTCCTGCATTGGGCCTGGTTTCCTCCTGGATTGTGTCTGGTTTCCTCCTGGATTGGGCCTGGTTTCCTCCTGGATTGGGTCTGGCTTCCTCCTGGATTGGGTCTGGCTTCCTCCTGGATTTGATCTGGTTTCCTCCTGGATTGGGTCAGGTTTCCTCCTGGATTGGATCAGGTTTCCTCCTGGATTGACTCAGCTGTCCTCCTGGATTGGGTCTGGTTTCTTCCTGGATTTGGTCTGGTTTCATCCTGGATTGGGTCTGCTTTCCTCCTCGATTGGGTGTGGTTTCCTCCTGGATTGGGTCTGGTTTCCTGCTGGATTGGGTGTGGATTCCACCTGGATTGAGTCTGGTTTCCTCCTGGATTGGGTCTTGTTTCCTCCTGGATTGGGTCTGCTTTCCTCCTGGATTGGGTCTGCATTCCTCCTGGATTGGGTCTGGTTTCCTCCTGGATTAGGTCTTGTTTCCTCCTGGATTGTGTCTGGTTTCCTCCTGGATTGGGTCTGGTTTCCTCCTGGATTGGGTCTGGTTTCCTCCTGGATTGGGTCTGGTTTCCTCCTGGATTGGGTCTGGTATCCTTCTGGATTGGGTCTGGTTTCCTCCTGGATTGGGTCTGGTTTCCTCCTGGATTGGGTCTGGTTTCCTCCTGGATTGGATCTGGTTTCCTCCTGGATTGGGTCTGGTTTCCTCATGGATTCGGTCTGGTTTCCTCATAGATTGGGTCTGGTTTCCTCCTGGATTGGGTCTGGATTCCTCCTGGATTGGGTCTGGTTTCCTTCTGGATTGAGTCTGGTTTCCTCCTGGATTGGGTCTGGTTTCCTCCTGGATTGGGTCAGTTTCCTCCTGGATTGGATCAGGTTTCTTCCTGGATTGGGTCAGGTTTCCTCCTGGATTGGGTCAGTTTTCCTCCTGGATTTGGTCAGGTTTGCTCCTGGATTGGGCCTGGTTTCCTCCTGGATTGGGTCTGGTTTCCTCCTGGATTTGGTCTGGTTTCCTCCTGGATTGGGTCTGGCTTCCTCCTGGATTGGGTCTGGCTTCCTCCTGGATTGGATCTGGTTTCCTCTTGGATTGGGTCAGGTTTCCTCCTGGATTGGATCAGGTTTCCTCCTGGATTGGCTCAGCTGTCCTCCTGGATTGGGTCAGGTTTCTTGCTGGATTTGGTCTGGTTTCATCCTGGATTGGGTCTGCTTTCCTCTTGGATTGGGTCTGGTTTCCTCCTGGATTGGGTCTGGTTTCCTGCTGGATTGGGTGTGGATTCTACCTGGATTGAGTCTGGTTTCCTCCTGGATTGGGTCTTGTTTCCTCCTGGATTGGGTCTGCTTTCCTCCTGGATTGGGTCTGCATTCCTCCTGGATTGGGTCTGGTTTCCTCCTGGATTAGGTCTTGTTTCCTCTTGGATTGTGTCTGGTTTGCTCCTGGATTGGGTCTGGTTTGCTCCTGGATTGGGTCTGGTTTCTTCCTGGATTGGGTCTGGTTTCCTCCTGGATTGGGTCAGTTTTCCTACTGGATTGGGTCTGGTTTCCTCCTGGATTGGGTCTGGTTTCCTCCTGGATTGGGTCTGCTTTCCTCCTGGATTGGGTCTGCATTCCTCCTGGATTGGGTCTGGTTTCCTCCTGGATTAGGTCTTGTTTCCTCCTGGATTGGGTCTGGTTTGCTCCTGGATTGGCTCTGGTTTGCTCCTGGATTGGGTCTGGTTTCTTCTTGGATTGGGTCTGGTTTCCTCCTGGATTGGGTCAGTTTTCCTACTGGATTGGGTCTGGTTTCCTCCTGGATTGGGTCTGGTTTCCTCCTGGATTGGGCCAGGTTTCCTCCTGGATTGGGTCAGGTTTCCTCCTGGATTTTGTGTGGTTCCTCCTGGATTAGGTCTGGTTTCCTCCTGGATTAGGTCTGGTTTCCTCCTGGATTGGGTCAGGTTTCCTCCTGGATTGGGTCTCGTTCCTCCTGGATTGGGTCTGGCTTCCTCCTGGATTGTGTCTGGTTTCCTCCTGGATTGGGTCTGGTTTGATCCTGGATTGGGTCTGGATTCCTCCTGGATTGGATGTGCTTTCCTCCTGGATTGTGTCTGGTTTCCTCCTGGTTTGGGTCTGGTTTCCTCCTGGATTGAGTCTTGTTTCCTCCTGGATTGGGTCTGGTTTCCTCCTGGATTGGGTCTGGTTTCCTCCTGGATTGGGGTCTGGTTTTCTTTCCTGGATTGGGTCTGGTTTTTTCCTGGATTGGGTCTGGTTTCCTCCTGGATTGAGTCTGGTTTCCTCCTGGATTGGGCCAGGTTTCCTCCTGGATTGTGTCTGGTTTCCTCCTGGATTGGGTCTGGTTTCCTCCTGGATTGGGTCTGGTTTCCTCCTGGATTTGGTCTGGTTTCCCCCTGGATTGGGTCTGGTTTCCTCCTGGATTGGGTTTTGTTTCCTCCTGGATTGGGTCTGGTTTGCTCCTGGATTGTGTCTGGTTTCCTCCTGGATTGGTCCTGGTTTGCTCCTGGATTGGGTCTGGTTTCCTCCTGGATTGGGTCTCGTTTCCTCCTGGATTGGGTCTGGTTTCCTCCTGGATTGGGTCTGGTTTCCTCCTGGATTGGGTCTGGTTTCTTACTGGATTGGGTCTGGTTTCCTCCTGGATTGGATCTGGTTTCTTCCTGGATTGAGTCTGGTTTCCTCCTGGATTGGATGTTGTTTCCTGCTGGGTTGGGTCTGGTTTCCTCCTGGATTGGATCTGGTTTCTTCCTGGATTGAGTCTGGTTTCCTCCTGGATTGTGTCTGGTTTCCTCCTGGATTCGGTCTGGCTTCCACCTGGATTGCATCAGGTTTCATCCTGGTTTGGGTCTGGTTTCCACCTGGATTGAATCTGGTTTCCTCCTGGATTGGATCTGGTTTCTTCATGGATTGCGTCTGGTTTCCTCCTGGATTCCATCTGGTTTCCTCTTGGATTGGGTCTGGTTTCCTCCTGGATTGGGTAAGGTTTGCTCCTGGATTGGGTCAGTTTTCCTCCTGGATTGAGTCTGGTTCCTTCCTGGATTGGGTCTGGTTTCTTCCTGAATTGGGTTTTGTTTCCTCCTGGATTGAGTCTGGTTCCTTCCTGGATTGGGTCTGGTTTCTTCCTGAATTGGGTTTTGTTTCTTCCTGGATTGGGTCAGGTTTCCTCCTGGATTTGGTCTAGTTTCCTCCTGGATTGGGTCAGGTTTCCTCCTGGATTGTGTCTGGTTTCCTCCTGGATTGGGTCTGGTTTGCTCCTGGATTGTGTCTGGTTTCCTCCTGGATTGGTTCTGGTTTGCTCCTGGATTGGGTCTGGTTTCCTCCTGGATTGGGTCTGGTTTCCTCCTGGATTGGGTCTGGTTTCCTCCTGGATTGGGTCTGGTTTCCTCCTGGATTGGGTCTGGTTTCTTCCTGGATTGGGTCAGGTTTCCTCCTGGATTGGATCTGGTTTCTTCCTGGATTGAGTGTGGTTTCCTCCTGGATTGGATGTTGTTTCCTCCTGGATTGGGTCTGGTTTCCTCCTGGATTGGATCTGGTTTCTTCCTGGATTGAGTCTGGTTTCCTCCTGGATTGGGTCTGGTTTCCTCCTGGATTGGGTCTGGCTTCCACCTGGATTGCATCAGGCTTCATCCTGGTTTGGGTCTGGTTTCCACCTGGATTGGATCTGGTTTCCTCCTGGATTGGATCTGGTTTCTTCATGGATTGCGTCTGGTTTCCTCCTGGATTCGGTCTGGTTTCCTCTTGGATTGGGTCTGGTTTCCTCCTGGATTGGGTAAGGTTTGCTCCTGGATTGGGTCAGTTTTCCTCCTGGATTGGGTCTGGTTTCTTCCTGGATTGGGTCTGGTTTCTTCCTGAATTGGGTTTTGTTTCCTCCTGGATTGAGTCTGGTTTCCTCCTGGACTGTATCTCATTTCTTCCTGGATTGTGTCAGGTTTCCTCCTGGATTGGGTCTAGTTTCCTCCTGGATTGGGTCAGGTTTCCTCCTGGATTGGATCAGGTTTCCTCCTGGATTGGGTCAGGTTTCCTCCTGGATTGGATCAGGTTTCCTCCTGGATTGGGTCAGGTTTCTTCCTGGATTGGGTCAGGTTTCCTCCTGGATTGGGTCTGGTTTCTTCCTGGATTGGGTCTGGTTTCCTCCTGGATTTGGTCTGGTTTCTTCCTGGATTGGGTCTGGTTTCCTCCTGGATTTGATCTGGTTTCATCCTGGATTGAGTCTGGTTTCCTCCTGGATTGGGTCTGGTTTCCTCCTGGATTGGATCAGGTTTCCTCCTGGATTGGCTCAGCTGTCCTCCTGGATTGGGTCAGGTTTCTTGCTGGATTTGGTCTGGTTTCATCCTGGATTGGGTCTGCTTTCCTCTTGGATTGGGTCTGGTTTCCTCCTGGATTGGGTCTGGTTTCCTGCTGGATTGGGTGTGGATTCTACCTGGATTGAGTCTGGTTTCCTCCTGGATTGGGTCTTGTTTCCTCCTGGATTGGGTCTGCTTTCCTCCTGGATTGGGTCTGCATTCCTCCTGGATTGGGTCTGGTTTCCTCCTGGATTAGGTCTTGTTTCCTCCTGGATTGGGTCTGGTTTGCTCCTGGATTGGGTCTGGTTTGCTCCTGGATTGGGTCTGGTTTCTTCCTGGATTGGGTCTGGTTTCCTCCTGGATTGGGTCAGTTTTCCTACTGGATTGGGTCTGGTTTCCTCCTGGATTGGGTCTGGTTTCCTCCTGGATTGGGTCTGCTTTCCTCCTGGATTGGGTCTGCATTCCTCCTGGATTGGGTCTGGATTCCTCCTGGATTAGGTCTTGTTTCCTCCTGGATTGGGTCTGGTTTGCTCCTGGATTGGGTCTGGTTTGCTCCTGGATTGGGTCTGGTTTCTTCTTGGATTGGGTCTGGTTTCCTCCTGGATTGGGTCAGTTTTCCTACTGGATTGGGTCTGGTTTCCTCCTGGATTGGGTCTGGTTTCCTCCTGGATTGGGCCAGGTTTCCTCCTGGATTGGGTCAGGTTTCCTCCTGGATTTTGTGTGGTTCCTCCTGGATTAGGTCTGGTTTCCTCCTGGATTAGGTCTGGTTTCCTCCTGGATTGGGTCAGGTTTCCTCCTGGATTGGGTCTGGTTCCTCCTGGATTGGGTCTGGCTTCCTCCTGGATTGTGTCTGGTTTCCTCCTGGATTGGGTCTGGTTTGATCCTGGATTGGGTCTGGATTCCTCCTGGATTGGATGTGCTTTCCTCCTGGATTGTGTCTGGTTTCCTCCTGGTTTGGGTCTGGTTTCCTCCTGGATTGAGTCTTGTTTCCTCCTGGATTGGGTCTGGTTTCCTCCTGGATTGGGTCTGGTTTTTTCCTGGATTGGGTCTGGTTTCCTCCTGGATTGAGTCTGGTTTCCTCCTGGATTGGGCCAGGTTTCCTCCTGGATTGTGTCTGGTTTCCTCCTGGATTGGGTCTGGTTTCCTCCTGGATTGGGTCTGGTTTCCTCCTGGATTTGGTCTGGTTTCCCCCTGGATTGGGTCTGGTTTCCTCCTGGATTGGGTCTGGTTTCCTCCTGGATTGGGTCTGGTTTGCTCCTGGATTGTGTCTGGTTTCCTCCTGGATTGGTCCTGGTTTGCTCCTGGATTGGGTCTAGTTTCCTCCTGGATTGGGTCTCGTTTCCTCCTGGATTGGGTCTGGTTTCCTCCTGGATTGGGTCTGGTTTCCTCCTGGATTGGGTCTGGTTTCTTACTGGATTGGGTCTGGTTTCCTCCTGGATTGGATCTGGTTTCTTCCTGGATTGAGTCTGGTTTCCTCCTGGATTGGATGTTGTTTCCTGCTGGGTTGGGTCTGGTTTCCTCCTGGATTGGATCTGGTTTCTTCCTGGATTGAGTCTGGTTTCCTCCTGGATTGTGTCTGGTTTCCTCCTGGATTCGGTCTGGCTTCCACCTGGATTGCATCAGGTTTCATCCTGGTTTGGGTCTGGTTTCCACCTGGATTGAATCTGGTTTCCTCCTGGATTGGATCTGGTTTCTTCATGGATTGCGTCTGGTTTCCTCCTGGATTCCATCTGGTTTCCTCTTGGATTGGGTCTGGTTTCCTCCTGGATTGGGTAAGGTTTGCTCCTGGATTGGGTCAGTTTTCCTCCTGGATTGAGTCTGGTTCCTTCCTGGATTGGGTCTGGTTTCTTCCTGAATTGGGTTTTGTTTCCTCCTGGATTGAGTCTGGTTCCTTCCTGGATTGGGTCTGGTTTCTTCCTGAATTGGGTTTTGTTTCTTCCTGGATTGGGTCAGGTTTCCTCCTGGATTTGGTCTAGTTTCCTCCTGGATTGGGTCAGGTTTCCTCCTGGATTGTGTCTGGTTTCCTCCCGGATTGGGTCTGGTTTGCTCCTGGATTGTGTCTGGTTTCCTCCTGGATTGGTTCTGGTTTGCTCCTGGATTGGGTCTGGTTTCCTCCTGGATTGGGTCTGGTTTCCTCCTGGATTGGGTCTGGTTTCCTCCTGGATTGGGTCTGGTTTCCTCCTGGATTGGGTCTGGTTTCTTCCTGGATTGGGTCAGGTTTCCTCCTGGATTGGATCTGGTTTCTTCCTGGATTGAGTGTGGTTTCCTCCTGGATTGGATGTTGTTTCCTCCTGGATTGGGTCTGGTTTCCTCCTGGATTGGATCTGGTTTCTTCCTGGATTGAGTCTGGTTTCCTCCTGGATTGGGTCTGGTTTCCTCCTGGATTGGGTCTGGCTTCCACCTGGATTGCATCAGGCTTCATCCTGGTTTGGGTCTGGTTTCCACCTGGATTGGATCTGGTTTCCTCCTGGATTGGATCTGGTTTCTTCATGGATTGCGTCTGGTTTCCTCCTGGATTCGGTCTGGTTTCCTCTTGGATTGGGTCTGGTTTCCTCCTGGATTGGGTAAGGTTTGCTCCTGGATTGGGTCAGTTTTCCTCCTGGATTGGGTCTGGTTTCTTCCTGGATTGGGTCTGGTTTCTTCCTGAATTGGGTTTTGTTTCCTCCTGGATTGAGTCTGGTTTCCTCCTGGACTGTATCTCATTTCTTCCTGGATTGTGTCAGGTTTCCTCCTGGATTGGGTCTAGTTTCCTCCTGGATTGGGTCAGGTTTCCTCCTGGATTGGATCAGGTTTCCTCCTGGATTGGGTCAGGTTTCCTCCTGGATTGGATCAGGTTTCCTCCTGGATTGGGTCAGGTTTCTTCCTGGATTGGGTCAGGTTTCCTCCTGGATTGGGTCTGGTTTCTTCCTGGATTGGGTCTGGTTTCCTCCTGGATTTGGCCTGGTTTCTTCCTGGATTGGGTCTGGTTTCCTCCTGGATTTGATCTGGTTTCATCCTGGATTGAGTCTGGTTTCCTCCTGGATTGGGTCTGGTTTCCTCCTGGATTGGATCAGGTTTCCTCCTGGATTGGCTCAGCTGTCCTCCTGGATTGGGTCAGGTTTCTTGCTGGATTTGGTCTGGTTTCATCCTGGATTGGGTCTGCTTTCCTCTTGGATTGGGTCTGGTTTCCTCCTGGATTGGGTCTGGTTTCCTGCTGGATTGGGTGTGGATTCTACCTGGATTGAGTCTGGTTTCCTCCTGGATTGGGTCTTGTTTCCTCCTGGATTGGGTCTGCTTTCCTCCTGGATTGGGTCTGCATTCCTCCTGGATTGGGTCTGGATTCCTCCTGGATTAGGTCTTGTTTCCTCCTGGATTGGGTCTGGTTTGCTCCTGGATTGGGTCTGGTTTGCTCCTGGATTGGGTCTGGTTTCTTCTTGGATTGGGTCTGGTTTCCTCCTGGATTGGGTCAGTTTTCCTACTGGATTGGGTCTGGTTTCCTCCTGGATTGGGTCTGGTTTCCTCCTGGATTGGGCCAGGTTTCCTCCTGGATTGGGTCAGGTTTCCTCCTGGATTTTGTGTGGTTCCTCCTGGATTAGGTCTGGTTTCCTCCTGGATTAGGTCTGGTTTCCTCCTGGATTGGGTCAGGTTTCCTCCTGGATTGGGTCTGGTTCCTCCTGGATTGGGTCTGGCTTCCTCCTGGATTGTGTCTGGTTTCCTCCTGGATTGGGTCTGGTTTGATCCTGGATTGGGTCTGGATTCCTCCTGGATTGGATGTGCTTTCCTCCTGGATTGTGTCTGGTTTCCTCCTGGTTTGGGTCTGGTTTCCTCCTGGATTGAGTCTTGTTTCCTCCTGGATTGGGTCTGGTTTCCTCCTGGATTGGGTCTGGTTTTTTCCTGGATTGGGTCTGGTTTCCTCCTGGATTGAGTCTGGTTTCCTCCTGGATTGGGCCAGGTTTCCTCCTGGATTGTGTCTGGTTTCCTCCTGGATTGGGTCTGGTTTCCTCCTGGATTGGGTCTGGTTTCCTCCTGGATTTGGTCTGGTTTCCCCCTGGATTGGGTCTGGTTTCCTCCTGGATTGGGTCTGGTTTCCTCCTGGATTGGGTCTGGTTTGCTCCTGGATTGTGTCTGGTTTCCTCCTGGATTGGTCCTGGTTTGCTCCTGGATTGGGTCTAGTTTCCTCCTGGATTGGGTCTCGTTTCCTCCTGGATTGGGTCTGGTTTCCTCCTGGATTGGTCTGGTTTCCTCCTGGATTGGGTCTGGTTTCTTACTGGATTGGGTCTGGTTTCCTCCTGGATTGGATCTGGTTTCTTCCTGGATTGAGTCTGGTTTCCTCCTGGATTGGATGTTGTTTCCTGCTGGGTTGGGTCTGGTTTCCTCCTGGATTGGATCTGGTTTCTTCCTGGATTGAGTGTGGTTTCCTCCTGGATTGTGTCTGGTTTCCTCCTGGATTCGGTCTGGCTTCCACCTGGATTGCGTCAGTTTTCATCCTGGTTTGGGTCTGGTTTCCACCTGGATTGAATCTGGTTTCCTCCTGGATTCGATCTGGTTTCTTCATGGATTGCGACTGGTTTCCTCCTGGATTCCATCTGGTTTCCTCTTGGATTGGGTCTGGTTTCCTCCTGGATTGGGTAAGGTTTGCTCCTGGATTGGGTCAGTTTTCCTCCTGGATTGAGTCTGGTTCCTTCCTGGATTGGGTCTGGTTTCTTCCTGAATTGGGTTTTGTTTCCTCCTGGATTGAGTCTGGTTCCTTCCTGGATTGGGTCTGGTTTCTTCCTGAATTGGGTTTTGTTTCTTCCTGGATTGGGTCAGGTTTCCTCCTGGATTTGGTCTAGTTTCCTCCTGGATTGGGTCAGGTTTCCTCCTGGATTGTGTCTGGTTTCCTCCTGGATTGGGTCTGGTTTGCTCCTGGATTGTGTCTGGTTTCCTCCTGGATTGGTTCTGGTTTGCTCCTGGATTGGGTCTGGTTTCCTCCTGGATTGGGTCTGGTTTCCTCCTGGATTGGGTCTGGTTTCTTCCTGGATTGGGTCAGGTTTCCTCCTGGATTGGATCTGGTTTCTTCCTGGATTGAGTGTGGTTTCCTCCTGGATTGGATGTTGTTTCCTCCTGGATTGGGTCTGGTTTCCTCCTGGATTGGATCTGGTTTCTTCCTGGATTGAGTCTGGTTTCCTCCTGGATTGGGTCTCGTTTCGACCTGGATTGGGTCTGGCTTCCACCTGGATTGCATCAGGCTTCATCCTGGTTTGGGTCTGGTTTCCACCTGGATTGGATCTGGTTTCCTGCTGGATTGGATCTGGTTTCTTCATGGATTGCGTCTGGTTTCCTCCTGGATTCGGTCTGGTTTCCTCTTGGATTGGGTCTGGTTTCCTCCTGGATTGGGTAAGGTTTGCTCCTGGATTGGGTCAGTTTTCCTCCTGGATTGGGTCTGGTTTCTTCCTGGATTGGGTCTGGTTTCTTCCTGAATTGGGTTTTGTTTCCTCCTGGATTGAGTCTGGTTTCCTCCTGGACTGTATCTCATTTCTTCCTGGATTGGGTCAGGTTTCCTCTGGATTGGGTCTAGTTTCCTCCTGGATTGGGTCAGGTTTCCTCCTGGATTGGATCAGGTTTCCTCCTGGATTGGGTCAGGTTTCCTCCTGGATTGGATCAGGTTTCCTCCTGGATTGGGTCAGGTTTCTTCCTGGATTGGGTCAGGTTTCCTCCTGGATTGGGTCTGGTTTCTTCCTGGATTTGGTCTGGTTTCTTCCTGGATTGGGTCTGGTTTCCTCCTGGATTTGATCTGGTTTCATCCTGGATTGTGTCTGCTTTCCTCCTGGATTGGGTCTGGTTTCCTCCTGGATTGGGTCAGGTTTCCTCCTGGATTGGGTCTGGTTTCCTCCTGGATTGTGTCTGGTTTCCTCCTGGATTGGGTCTGGTTTCCTCCTGGATTGGATCAGGTTTGCTCCTGGATTGGGTCTTGTTTCCTCCTGGATTGGGTCTGGTTTGCTGCTGGATTGGGTCTGGTTTGCTCCTGGATTGGGTCAGGTTTCCTCCTGGATTGGATCAGGTTTGCTCCTGGATTGGGTCAGGTTTCCTCCTGGATTGGGTCTGGTTTGCTCTTGGATTGGGTCAGGTTTCCTCCTGGATTGGGTCTGGTTTCATCCTGGTTTGGGTCTGGTTTCCTCCTGATTTGGGTTTGGTTTCTTCCTGGATTGGGTCTGGTTTCTTCCTGGATTGGGTCTGATTTCCTCCAGGATTGGGTCTGGCTTCCTCCTGGATTCGGTCTGATTTCCTCCTGGTTTGGGTCAGGTTTCCTCCTGGATTGGATCAGGTTTCCTCCTGGATTGGATCTGGTTTCCTCCTGGATTGGGTCAGGTTTCCTCCTGGATTGGGTCTGGTTCCATCCTGGTTTGGGTCTGGTTTCCTGCTGGTTTGAGTCTGGTTTCTTCCTGGATTTGGTCTGGTTTCTTCCTGGATTGGGTCTGGTTTCCTACTGGATTGGTTCTGGCTTCCTCCTGGATTCGGTCTGGTTTCCTCCTGGATTGGGTCTGGTTTCCTCCTGGATTGGGTCAGGTTTCCTCCTGGATTGGATCTGCTTTCTTCCTGGATTGGGTCTGGTTTCCTCCTGGATTGGGTCTGGTTTCTTCCTGGATTGGGTCTGGTTTCCTCCTGGATTGGGTCTGGCTTCCTCCTGGATTCGGTCTGGTTTCCTCCTGGATTGGGTCAGGTTTCCTCCTGGATTGGATCAGGCTTCCTCCTTGATTGGATCTGGTTTCCTCCTGGATTGGGTCAGGTTTCCTCCTGGATTGGGTCTGGTTTCATCCTGGTTTGGTTCTGGTTTCCTCCTGGTTTGGGCCTGGTTTCTTCCTGGATTGGGTCTGGTTTCTTCCTGGATTGGGTCTGATTTCCTCCTGGATTGGGTCTGGCTTCCTCCTGGATTCGGTCTGGTTTCCTCCTGGATTGGGTCTGGTTTGCTCCTGGATTGTGTCTGGTTTCCTCCTGGATTGGTTCTGGTTTGCTCCTGGATTGGATCAGGTTTCCTCCTGGATTGGCTCAGCTATCCTCCTGGTTTGGGTCTGGTTTCCTTCTGGGTTGGGTCTGGTTTCTTCCTGGATTGGGTCTATTTTCTTCCTGGATTGGGTCTGGTTTCCTCCTGGATTTGGTCTGGTTTCATCCTGGATTGGGTCTGCTTTCCTCCTGGTTTGTGTCTGGTTTCCTCCTGGATTGGGTCTGGTTTCCTCCTGGATTGGGTAAAGTTTGCTCCTGGATTGTGTCTGGTTTCCTCCTGGATTGGGTCTGGTTTCCTCCTGGATTGGGTCTGGTTTCCTCCTGGATTGGGTCTGGTTTCCTCCTGGATTGGGTCTGGTTTCTTCCTGGATAGGGTCTGGTTTTTTCCTGGATTGGGTCTGGTTTCCTCCTGGATTGGATCTGGTTTCCTCCTGGATTGGGTCTGGTTTCTTCCTGGATTGGGTCAGGTTTCCTCCTGGATTGTTTCTGGTTTCCTCCTGGATTGGGTCTGGTTTGCTCCTGGATTGGGTCTGGTTTCCTCCTGGATTTGGTCTGGTTTCCTCCTGGATTGGGTCTGGTTTCCTCCTGGATTGGGTCTGGTTTCCTCCTGGATTGGGTCTGGTTTGCTCCTGGATTGTGTCCGGTTTCCTCCTGGATTGGTTCTGGTTGCTCCTGGATTGGGTCTAGTTTCCTCCTGGACTGGGTCTGGTTTCCTCCTGATTGGGTCTGGTTTTCCTCCTGGATTGGGGTCTGGTTCCCTCCTGGATTGGGTCTGGTTTCTTCCTGGATTGGGGTCTGGTTTCCTCCTGGATTGGATCTGGTTTCTTCCTGGATTGAGTCTGGTTTCCTCCTGTATTGGATGTTGTTTCCTCCTGTATGGGTCTGGTTTCCTCCTGGATTGGATTTGGTTTCTTCCTGGATTGAGTCTGGTTTCCTCCTGGATTGGGTCTGGTTTCCTCCTGGATTGGGTCTGGCTTCCACCTGGATTGCGTCAGGTTTCATCCTGGTTTGGGTCTGGTTTCCACCTGGATTGAATCTGGTTCCTCCTGGATTGGAACTGGTTTCTTCATGGATTGCGTCTGGTTTCCTCCTGGATTCGGTCTGGTTTCCTCTTGGATTGGGTCAGTTTTCCTCCTGGATTGGGTCTGGTTTCTTCCTAGATTGGGTCTGGTTTCTTCCTGAATTGGGTTTTGTTTCCTCCTGGATTGAGTCTGCTTTCCTCCTGGACTGGATTTGGTTTCTTCCTGGATTGGGTCAGGTTTGCTCCTGGATTGGGTCTAGTTTCCTCCTGGATTGGGTCAGGTTTCCTCCTGGATTGTGTCTAGTTTCCTCCTGGATTGGGTCAGGTTTCCTCCTGGATTGGGTCAGGTTTCCTCCTGGATTGGATCAGGTTTCTTCCTGGATTGGGCCTGGTTTCCTTCTGGGTTGAGTCTGGTTTCTTCCTGGATTGGGTCTATTTTCTTCCTGGATTGGATCAGGTTTCCTCCTGGATTTGGTCTGGTTTCTTCCTGGATTGGGTCTGGTTTCCTCCTGGATTGGGTCTGGTTTCCTTCTGGATTGGGTCAGGTTTCCTCCTGGATTGTGTCTGGTTTCCTCCTGGATTGTGTCTGGTTTCCTCCTGGATTGGGTCTGGTTTCCTCCTGGATTGGATCAGGTTTGCTCCTGGATTGGGTCTCGTTTCCTCCTGGATCGGGTCTGGTTTGCTCCTGGTTTGGGTCTGGTTTGCTCCTGGATTGGATCAGGTTTCCTCCTGGATTGGATCAGGTTTGCTCCTGGATTGGGTCAGGTTTCCTCCTGGATTGGGTCTGGTTTGCTCCTGTATTGGGTCAGGTTTCCTCCTGGATTGGGTCTGGTTTCCTCCTGGATTGGGTCTGGTTCCCTACTGGATTGGATCTGGTTTCTTCCTGGATTGGGACTGGTTTCCTCCTGGATTGGGTCTGGTTTCCTCCTGGATTGGGTCTGGTTTCCTCCTGGATTCTGTCTAGTTTCCTCCTGGATTGGGTCAGGTTTCCTCCTGGATTGGGTCTGGTTTCATCCTGGTTTGGGTCTGGTTTCCTCCTGGTTGGGTCTGGTTTCTTCCTGGATTGGGTCTGGTTTCTTCCTGGATTGGGTCTGATTTCCTCCAGGATTGGGTCTGGCTTCCTCCTGGATTCGGTCTGGTTTCCTCCTGGATTGGGTCAGGTTTCCTCCTGGATTGGGTCTGGTTCCATCCTGGTTTGGGTCTGGTTTCCTCCTGGTTTGGGTCTGGTTTCTTCCTGGATTTGGTCTGGTTTCTTCCTGGATTCGGTCTGATTTCCTCCTGGATTGGTTCTGGCTTCCTCCTGGATTGGGTCTGGTTTCCTCCTGGATTGGGTCTGCTTTCCTCCTGGATTGTGTCAGGTTTCCTCCTGGATTGAATCTGGTTTCTTCCTGGATTGGGTCTGGTTTCCTCCTGGATTGGGTCTGGCTTCCTCCTGGATTGGGTCTGGTTTCCTCCTGGATTGGGTCTGGTTTCCTCCTGGATTCGGTCTGGTTTCCTCCTGGATTGGGTCAGGTTTCCTCCTGGATTGGGTCTGGTTTCATCCTGGTTTGGGTCTAGTTTCCTCCTGGTTTGTGTCTCGTTTCTTCGTTGATTGGGTCTGGTTTCTTCCTGGATTGGGACTGATTTCCTCCTGGATTGGGTCTGGCTTCCTCCTGGATTGGGTCTGGTTTCCTCCTGGATTGGGTCTGGTTTCCTCCTGGATTGTGTCAGGTTTCCTCCTGGATTGAATCTGGTTTCTTCCTGGATTGGGTCTGGCTTCCTCCTGGATTGGGTCTGGTTTCCTCCTGGATTGGGTCTGGTTTCCTCCTGGATTCGGTCTGGTTTCCTCCTGGATTGGGTCAGGTTTCCTCCTGGATTGGGTCTGGTTTCATCCTGGTTTGGGTCTAGTTTCCTCCTGGTTTGGGTCTCGTTTCTTCGTTGATTGGGTCTTGTTTCTTCCTGGATTGGGTCTGATTTCCTTCTGGATTGGGTCTGGCTTCCTCCTGGATTGGGTCTGCTTTCCTCCTGGATTGGGTCAGGTTTCCTCCTGGATTGGATCAGGCTTCCTCCTTGATTGGATCTGGTTTCCTCCTGGATTGGGTCAGGTTTCCTCCTGGATTGGGTCTGGTTTAATCCTGGTTTGGTTCTGGTTTCCTCCTGGTTTGGGTTTGGTTTCTTCCTGGATTGGGTCTGGTTTCCTCCTGGTTTGTGTCTGGTTTCCTCCTGGATTGGGTCTGGTTTCCTCCTGGATTGGGTAAAGTTTGCTCCTGGATTGTGTCTGATTTCCTTCTGGATTGGCTCTGGTTTCCTCCTGGATTCGGTCTGGTTTCCTCCTGGATTGGGTCAGGTTTCCTCCTGGACTGGGTCTGGTTTCCTCCTGGATTGGATGTGGTTTCTTCCTGGATTAGGTCTTGTTTCCTCCTGGATTGGGTCAGGTTTCTTCCTGGATTGGGTCAGGTTTGCTCCTGGATTGGGTCTGGTTTCCTTCTGGATTGGGTCTGGTTTCCTCCTGGATTGGGTCAGGTTTCCTCCTGGATTGGGTCAGGTTTCCTCCTGGATTGGGTCTGGTTTCCTCCTGGATTGTGTCAGGTTTCCTCCTGGATTGGGTCTGGTTTCCTCCTGGATTGGGTCTGGTTTCCTCCTTGTTTGGGTCAGGTTTCCTCCTGGATTCACAGAATCAGAGAATCACAGAATCCCCACAGTGCAGAAAGAGGCCATTTCGGCCCATCGAGCCTGCACCGACACATATCCCACCCTACCCCCATAACCCCATGTTTTTAATCCCCTAACACTAAGGGTCAATTTATCTTAGCCAAATCAACCTAATCTGCACATCTTTGGACTGTGGGAGGAAACCGGAGCACCCGGAGAAAACCCACGCAGACACAGGGAGAATGTGCAAACTCCACACAGACAGTCACCCGAGGCCAGATTTGAACCCGGGTCCCTGGCGCTGTGAGGAAACAGTGCTAACCACTATGCCACCGTGCCCCCCGTGTCAGGTTTCCTCCTGGACTGTGTCAGGTTTCCTCCTGGATTGGGTCTGTTTTCATCCTGGATTGGGTCTGGTTCCATCCTGGTTTGGTTCTGGTTTCCTCCTGGTTTGGGTCTTGTTTCTTCCTGGATTTGGTCTGGTTTCTTCCTGGATTGGGTCTGATTTCCTCCTGGATTGGTTCTGGCTTCCTCCTGGATTGGGTCTGGTTTCCTCCTGGATTGGGTCTGGTTTCCTCCTGCATTGTGTCAGGTTTCCTCCTGGATTGAATCTGGTTTCTTCCTGGATTGGGTCTGGTTTCCTCCTGGATTGGGTCTGGTTTCCTCCTGGATTGGGTCTGGTTTCCTCCTGGATTGGGTCTGGTTTCCTCCTGGATTCGGTCTGGTTTCCTCCTGGATTGGGTCAGGTTTCCTCCTGGATTGGGTCTGGTTTAATCCTGGTTTGGGTCTGGTTTCCTCCTGGTTTGGGTCTGGTTTCTTCTTGGATTGGGTCTGGTTTCCTCCTGGATTGGGTCTGGTTTCCTCCTGGATTGGATCAGGTTTGCTCCTGGATTGGGTCTTGTTTCCTCCTGGATCGGGTCTGGTTTGCTCCTGGTTTGGGTCTGGTTTGCTCCTGGATTGGATCAGGTTTCCTCCTGGATTGGATCAGGTTTGCTCCTGGATTGGGTCAGGTTTCCTCCTGGATTGGGTCTGGTTTGCTCCTGTATTGGGTCAGGTTTCCTCCTGGATTGGGTCTGGTTTCCTCCTGGATTGGGTCTGGTTCCCTACTGGATTGGATCTGGTTTCTTCCTGGATTGGGTCTGGTTTCCTCCTGGATTGGGTCTGGTTTCCTCCTGGATTGGGTCTGGTTTCCTCCTGGATTCTGTCTAGTTTCCTCCTGGATTGGGTCAGGTTTCCTCCTGGATTGGGTCTGGTTTCATCCTGGTTTGGGTCTGGTTTCCTCCTGGTTGGGTCTGGTTTCTTCCTGGATTGGGTCTGGTTTCTTCCTGATTGGGTCTGATTTCCTCCAGGATTGGGTCTGGCTTCCTCCTGGATTCGGTCTGGTTTCCTCCTGGATTGGGTCAGGTTTCCTCCTGGATTGGGTCTGGTTCCATCCTGGTTTGGGTCTGGTTTCCTCCTGGTTTGGGTCTGGTTTCTTCCTGGATTTGGTCTGGTTTCTTCCTGGATTGGGTCTGATTTCCTCCTGGATTGGTTCTGGCTTCCTCCTGGATTGGGTCTGGTTTCCTCCTGGATTGGGTCTGCTTTCCTCCTGGATTGTGTCAGGTTTCCTCCTGGATTGAATCTGGTTTCTTCCTGGATTGGGTCTGGTTTCCTCCTGGATTGGGTCTGGCTTCCTCCTGGATTGGGTCTGGTTTCCTCCTGGATTGGGTCTGGTTTCCTCCTGGATTCGGTCTGGTTTCCTCCTGGATTGGGTCAGGTTTCCTCCTGGATTGGGTCTGGTTTCATCCTGGTTTGGGTCTAGTTTCCTCCTGGTTTGTGTCTCGTTTCTTCGTTGATTGGGTCTGGTTTCTTCCTGGATTGGGACTGATTTCCTCCTGGATTGGGTCTGGCTTCCTCCTGGATTGGGTCTGGTTTCCTCCTGGATTGGGTCTGGTTTCCTCCTGGATTGTGTCAGGTTTCCTCCTGGATTGAATCTGGTTTCTTCCTGGATTGGGTCTGGCTTCCTCCTGGATTGGGTCTGGTTTCCTCCTGGATTGGGTCTGGTTTCCTCCTGGATTCGGTCTGGTTTCCTCCTGGATTGGGTCAGGTTTCCTCCTGGATTGGGTCTGGTTTCATCCTGGTTTGGGTCTAGTTTCCTCCTGGTTTGGGTCTCGTTTCTTCGTTGATTGGGTCTGGTTTCTTCCTGGATTGGGTCTGATTTCCTTCTGGATTGGGTCTGGCTTCCTCCTGGATTGGGTCTGCTTTCCTCCTGGATTGGGTCAGGTTTCCTCCTGGATTGGATCAGGCTTCCTCCTTGATTGGATCTGGTTTCCTCCTGGATTGGGTCAGGTTTCCTCCTGGATTGGGTCTGGTTTAATCCTGGTTTGGTTCTGGTTTCCTCCTGGTTTGGGTTTGGTTTCTTCCTGGATTGGGTCTGGTTTCCTCCTGGTTTGTGTCTGGTTTCCTCCTGGATTGGGTCTGGTTTCCTCCTGGATTGGGTAAAGTTTGCTCCTGGATTGTGTCTGATTTCCTTCTGGATTGGCTCTGGTTTCCTCCTGGATTCGGTCTGGTTTCCTCCTGGATTGGGTCAGGTTTCCTCCTGGACTGGGTCTGGTTTCCTCCTGGATTGGATCTGGTTTCTTCCTGGATTAGGTCTTGTTTCCTCCTGGATTGGGTCAGGTTTCTTCCTGGATTGGGTCAGGTTTGCTCCTGGATTGGGTCTGGTTTCCTTCTGGATTGGGTCTGGTTTCCTCCTGGATTGGGTCAGGTTTCCTCCTGGATTGGGTCAGGTTTCCTCCTGGATTGGGTCTGGTTTCCTCCTGGATTGTGTCAGGTTTCCTCCTGGATTGGGTCTGGTTTCCTCCTGGATTGCGTCTGGTTTCCTCCTTGTTTGGGTCAGGTTTCCTCCTGGATTCACAGAATCAGAGAATCACAGAATCCCCACAGTGCAGAAAGAGGCCATTTCGGCCCATCGAGCCTGCACCGACACATATCCCACCCTACCCCCATAACCCCATGTTTTTAATCCCCTAACACTAAGGGTCAATTTATCTTAGCCAAATCAACCTAATCTGCACATCTTTGGACTGTGGGAGGAAACCGGAGCACCCGGAGAAAACCCACGCAGACACAGGGAGAATGTGCAAACTCCACACAGACAGTCACCCGAGGCCAGATTTGAACCCGGGTCCCTGGCGCTGTGAGGAAACAGTGCTAACCACTATGCCACCGTGCCCCCCGTGTCAGGTTTCCTCCTGGACTGTGTCAGGTTTCCTCCTGGATTGGGTCTGTTTTCATCCTGGATTGGGTCTGGTTCCATCCTGGTTTGGTTCTGGTTTCCTCCTGGTTTGGGTCTTGTTTCTTCCTGGATTTGGTCTGGTTTCTTCCTGGATTGGGTCTGATTTCCTCCTGGATTGGTTCTGGCTTCCTCCTGGATTGGGTCTGGTTTCCTCCTGGATTGGGTCTGGTTTCCTCCTGCATTGTGTCAGGTTTCCTCCTGGATTGAATCTGGTTTCTTCCTGGATTGGGTCTGGTTTCCTCCTGGATTGGGTCTGGTTTCCTCCTGGATTGGGTCTGGTTTCCTCCTGGATTGGGTCTGGTTTCCTCCTGGATTCGGTCTGGTTTCCTCCTGGATTGGGTCAGGTTTCCTCCTGGATTGGGTCTGGTTTAATCCTGGTTTGGGTCTGGTTTCCTCCTGGTTTGGGTCTGGTTTCTTCTTGGATTGGGTCTGGTTTCTTCCTGGATTGGGTCTGATTTCCTCCTGGATTGGGTCTGGCTTCCTCCTGGATTCGGTCTGCTTTCCTCCTGGATTGGGTCAGGTTTCCTCCTGGATTGGATCAGGCTTCCTCCTTGATTGGATCTGGTTATCTCCTGGATTGGGTCAGGTTTCCTCCTGGATTGGGTCTGGTTTAATCCTGGTTTGGTTCTGGTTTCCTCCTGGTTTGGGTCTGGTTTCTTCCTGGATTGGGTCTGGTTTCTTCCTGGATTGGGTCTGCTTTCCTCCTGGTTTGTGTCTGGTTTCCTCCTGGATTGGGTCTGGTTTCCTCCTGGATTGGGTAAAGTTTGCTCCTGGATTGTGTCTGGTTTCCTTTTGGATTGGGTCTGGTTTCCTCCTGGATTCGGTCTGGTTTCCTCCTGGATTGGGTCTGGTTTCCTCCTGGATTGGGTAAGGTTTCCTCCTGGATTGGGTCAGGTTTCCTCCTGGCTTGGGTCAGGTTTGCTCCTGGATTGGGTCAGGTTTCCTCCTGGATTGCGTCTGGCTTCCTTCTGGATTGGGTCTGGCTTCCTCCTGGATTGCGTCAGGTTTCATCCTGGATCGGGTCTGGTTTCCATCTGGATTGGATCTGGTTTCTTCATGGATTGGGTCTGGTTTCCTCCTGGATTCGGTCTGGTTTCCTCCTGGATTGGGTCTGGTTTCCTCCTGGATTGGGTAAAGTTTGCTCCTGGATTGTGTCTGGTTTCCTTTTGGATTGGGTCTGGTTTCCTCCTGGATTGGGTCTGGTTTCTTCCTGGATTGGGTCAGGTTTGCTCCTGGATTGGGTCTGGTTTCCTTCTGGATTGGGTCTGGTTTCCACCTGGATTTGGTCTGGTTTCCTCCTGGATTGGGTCAGGTTTCCTCCTGGGTTGGGTCTGGTTTCCTCCTGGATTGGGTCAGGTTTCCTCCTGGATTGGGTCAGGTTTCCTCCTGGATTAGGTCTGGTTTCCTCCTGGATTGGGTCTGGTTTCCTCCTCGTTTGGGTCAGGTTTCCTCCTGGATTCACAGAATCAGAGAATCACAGAATCCCCACAGTGCAGAAAGAGGCCATTTCGGCCCATCGAGCCTGCACTGACACATATCCCACCCTATCCCCATAACCCCATGTATTTAATCCCCTAACACTAAGGGTCAATTTATCATAGCCAAATCAACCTAATCTGCACATCTTTGGACTGTGGGAGGAAACCGGAGCACCCGGAGAAAACCCACGCAGACACAGGGAGAATGTGCAAACTCCACACAGACAGTCGCCCGAGGCCAGATTTGAACCCGGGTCCCTGGCGCTGTGAGGAAACAGTGCTAACCACTATGCCACCGTGCCCCCCGTGTCAGGTTTCCTCCTGGATTGTGTCAGGTTTCCTCCTGGATTGGGTCAGGTTTCCTCCTCGATTGGGTCTGGTTTCCTCCTGGATTGGGTCTGGTTTCTTCCTGGATTGGGTCTGGTTTCCTCCTGGATTCGGTCTGGTTTCCTCCTGGATTGGGTCTGGTTTCCTCCTGGATTGGGTAAGGTTTCCTCCTGGATTGGGTCTGGTTTCCTCCTGGATTGGGTCAAGTTTCTTCCTGGATTGGGTCAAGTTTCCTCCTGGATTGGGTCTGGTTTCATCCTGGATTGCGTCTGGTTTCTTCCTGGATTGGGTCTGGTTTCCTCCTTGATTCGGTCTGGTTTCCTCCTGGATTGGGTCTGGTTTCCTCCTGGATTGGGTAAGGTTTGCTCCTGGATTGGGTCTGGTTTCCTCCTGGCTTGGGTCAGGTTTCCTCCTGGATTGGGTAAGGTTTGCTCCTGGATTCGGTCTGGTTTCCTCCTGGATTGGGTCTGGTTTCCTCCTGGATTGGGTAAGGTTTCCTCCTGGATTGGGTCAGGTTTCCTCCTGGCTTGGGTCAGGTTTGCTCCTGGATTGGGTCAGGTTTCCTCCTGGATTGGGTCTGGCTTCCTTCTGGATTGGGTCTGGCTTCCTCCTGGATTGCGTCAGGTTTCATCCTGGATCGGGTCTGGTTTCCATCTGGATTGGATCTGGTTTCTTCATGGATTGGGTCTGGTTTCCTCCTGGATTCGGTCTGGTTTCCTCCTGGATTGGGTCTGGTTTCCTCCTGGATTGGGTCTGGCTTCCTTCTGGATTGGGTCTGGTTTCATCCTGGATTGGGTCTGGTTTCTTCCTGGATTGGGTCCGGTTTCCTCCTGGATTGAGTCTGGTTTCCTCCTGGATTGGATCTGGTTTCTTCCTGGATTGGGTCTGGTTTCCTCCTGGATTCGGTCTGGTTTCCTCCTGGATTGGGCCTGGTTTCCTCCTGGAATAGGTCAGGTATCCTCCTGGATTGGGTCTGGTTTCCTCCTGGATTGGGTCTGGCTTCCTCCTGGATTCGGTCTGGTTTCCTCCTGGATTGGTTCAGGTTTCCTCCTGGATTGGATCAGGTTTCCTCCTGGATTGGATCAGGTTTCCTCCTGGATTGGATCAGGTTTCCTCCTGGATTGGATCAGGTTTCCTCCTGGATTGGCTCAGCTGTCCTCCTGGATTGGGTGTATTTTCTTCCTGGATTGGGTCAGGTTTCCTCCTGGATTTGGTCTGGTTTCATCCTGGATTTGGTCTGGTTTCATCCTGGATTGGCTCAGCTGTCCTCCTGGATTGGGTCTATTTTCTTCCTGGATTGGATCAGGTTTCTTCCTGGATTGGGTCTGGTTTCCTCCTGGATTTGGTCTGGTTTCATCCTGGATTGAGTCTCGTTTCCTCCTGGATTGGGTCAGGTTTCCTCCTGGATTGGATCAGGTTTCCTCCTGCATTGGATCCGGTTTCCTCCTGGATTGGATCAGGTTTCCTCCTGGATTGGGTCTGGTTTCCTGTTAGATTGGGTCTGGTTTCCTCCTGGATTGGGTCTGGTTTCCTTCTGGATTGTGTCTGGTTTCCTCCTGGATTGGGGCTGGTTTGTTCATTACCTGAGAGAAGCATTGGTCTTGGATGCAGTATTTCAATGATCAGGCACAACACATTCTGGCAAATCAACCTTCCACCTCTATGTCGACCCTAATCCATTCACCTGCTCCTGAATTTTATTTATTCTCTGGGATAAATCTGCATGTGGTGCTAGAAAGCACTATGGCCTGCCAAATTTAGCAGCATATCACTGTTATATTGTTCTATGCATTGATATTAACATCAAGGTAATTTGTGATCAGATGTAATCACTGGTCTTTGATACAAGTTTCACTGTGCACACAGCATCATCGTGAGTTTTCTGATCAATTTGCCCATTGCATTCTGAACTGTGGCAGTTCTTCTCATATATACGGCATCCACATCCCAGAACCAATGGATTTACATTACAGTCACCACCACATAAGAACATAAGAAATAGGAGCAGGATTATGCCATTTGGCCCTTCGAGCCTGCTGCACCATTCAATAGGATCATGTCTGCTCTTCTACCTCATCTCCACTTTCCTGCACTATCCCCATAGCCCTTGATTCCCTTAATATTCAAAAATCTATCGATCTCTGTCTTGAATATACTCAATGACTGAACCTCCACAGCCCTCTGGGGAATTCCAAAGATTCACCAGCCTCTGAGTGAAGAAATTTCTCCTCACCTCAGTCCTAAATGGCCGACCCCTTATTCTGAGACTGTGACCCCTGGTTCTAGATTCCCCAGCCAGGGGAAACATCCTCCCTGCATCTACTCTGTCAAGCCCTGTAAGAATTTTGTATATTTCAATGAGATCACCTCTCATTCTTCTAAACGCCAGAGAATATAGGCCATGTTTACACAATCTCTCCTCATAGGACAATTCCCCCTTCCCAGGAACCAGTCTGGTGAACCTTCGCTGCACTCCCTCTACGGCAAGTATATCCTTCCTTTGGTAAAGAGACAAAAACTGTCCACAATACTCCAGGTGTGGTCTCACCAGGGCCCTATATAATTGCAGTAAGACGTCTTCACTCTTATACTCAAATCCTCTTGTAATGAAGGCCAACATACCATTACCACTTGAAACGTCCATGTTTAAAATGGGCAGTCGCTTATATCATCCAGAAAGTAATAACAATTATCCATTTACATTGACATCAATTTCAAAGTTGCCGATTATAGCGTTTTAAGTGGTCTGCTTATTTTGGGCAGAAACAGCTGGATTAAGGGTATCTGACAATTTATCGGAAGGCAAAACCGAGAGAGCGAAAAGAAAATGTAGCCAATTTCAGAAAATCTCTGACAATTGCCTCTCCTAAGGCACCCAAGCAAGCTCCGGTATACCAAGTGCCGTTGAGAGTTTGGGTGAGTGAGAGAGTTCTTTATTGGTTATTTCTCTTTAAATCATTTGGAGTGGTGCAAATTGTTAGTGGCAATTGCCAGTAGTTTCTTGATAAGATTACTTAAGCAGTTTAAGTAAAGGGGAGAAGTTAAATATTTGGGATTCTGTTAGTTTAAGAAGAGTAAAACAAGGTAACTACCTAATTGGTAGGCAGTGAAAACCAGTTTTCTAACCAATCACAAACCAGTTTACAAACCAGTTCTCTAACAAATCACAAACCAGTTTACAAACCAGTTCTCTAACCAATCACCAGGGGTGACTCATTTGGCTACAAACCAGCAGTATAAAAAGACCGGTACCAGCAGCACTGAGTGCGAGTAGCAGAGAGTGCTGTTGAGAGTTTGGGTGAGTGAGAGAGTTAGGGTGAGTGGGGTGTTAGGTGCTGTTTCTGTTTTGTTTCTGCCTTGTTTTTCCTGCCAGCCTCAGGATTAGCAGACAACGCGGAGGCGGAGCAGCGAGACGTGGCCCAGTCGAGGCAGCAGGGAGCAGCAGTGGGTGTTGAGTTGAGCTGCAGCAGCGAGGCGAGGCACCCTAAACAGGCTCCACAGGCAACATTCCAAGGGGAGGTCAGAATTCAAAAGTGACATCACAGCCAAGCTGGTAGGTGATTGGCTGGTTGGTGGATACTTTTCCTTCCCTTTTAAGCCTTTATAAGTTGGTAAGTTCAATTAAATAGAGGTGTGATATTCATAATCTAGAATCGGGGCAGAGGGTATTTAAAAATAATAATAATAAATGTAATTAATTACATAGAATGGGAGAGCAGGTGATGTGTTACTGCTGCAATATGTGGGAGCTGGTGGACACCATTGATGTTCACAGTGATCACATGTGCAGTAAGTGCTGGATGCTCGAGGAACTCCGGCTCCGTGTTGATGAGCTGGAATCCAAGCTTCAAACACTGCGACACATCAGGGAGGGGGAGAGTTACCTGGACTCTGTGTTCCAGGAAGTAGTCACACCAATTAGATTAATTAATTCAGATGCAGTCCGTGGTCAGGGACAGGAGGGTGTGACTATGAGTGAGGCAGGTACGGGGATCCAGGAGGTAGTGTTGGAGGAGCCGCAGCCCTTGCTCTTGTCCAACAGGTTCGAGGCTCTTACTCCCTGTGAGGACGGGAATGGGGACTGCAGGGAGGATGAGCAACCTGGCCACAGCACCGTGGAACAAGGGGCCATTCAAAAGGAGGGAGCAAAAAGAAATGCTGTAGTTGTAGGGGATAGTATCATTAGGGGGATAGATAGGGTTCTTTGCAGCTGAGAGCGAGAGTCCCGAAGGTTGTGTTGCCTGCCAGGGTTAAGGACACCTCCTCTGGGCTGGAGAGAAACTTGGAGTGGGAGGGGGAGGATCCAGTTGTCGTGGTCCATGTTGGTACCAACGACATAGATAGGACAAGGAAAGAGGTTCTGCTGAGGGAGTATGAACAGCTAGGGGCCAAATTAAAAAGCAGAACCACAAGGGTAATAATGGATTATTACCTGAGCCATGAGCAAATTTGGCTAGGGTAAATAAAATCAGAGAGTTAAATGCGTGGCTCAAAGGCTGGTGTGGGAGAAATGGGTTTTGCTTCTTGGGACACTGGCACCAGTACTGGGACAGGAGAGAGCTGTTCCGTTGGGACGGACTTCACTTGGCCAGTGCTGGGACTAGAATCCTGGCCAATCGAATAACTAGGGCTGTAGAGAGGGCTTTAAACTAATTAGTGGGGGGGAGGTTTCAAGAGAGCGAAAAATAAAAATGTCAGCGGAGAAGGCAATGGAGCAAGTTAGCAGTGGGGGAATTAAAAACCAGAGCGTGTCAGGAAGGGACAGAATATATAAAGATAAAGGTAAAGTAGTAAAGGGGGTAAAAGCAGGAATAAATTGTCACAAAACATATTTAAAAGTTCTTTATCTGAATGCACGCAGCATTTGTAACAAAATAGACGAGTTGACGGTACAAATAACTACACATGGGTATGATCTGGTGGCCATTACGGAGACATGGCTGCAGGGTGACTATGACTGGGAACTAAACATCCAGGGGTATTTGACTATTAGGAAGGACAGACAGGAAGGAAAGGGAGGTGGGGTGGCTGTGTTAATAAAGGATGGAATCACTGCAATAGTGAGAAATGATATTGGGTCAAAGGATCAGGATAGTGAAATGGTTTGGGTGGAGATAAGGAATAATAAGGGGAAAAAGTCACTAGTGGGCATAGTCTATAGGCCTCCTAACAGTTGCAACTCTATTGGTCGGAGTATAAATCAGGAAATAGTTGGGGCTTGTAATAAGGAAAGAGCTATAATCATGGGAGATTTTAACTTTCATATTGACTGGACAAATCAAATTGGGCAGGGCAGCCTTGAGGAAGAGTTCATAGAGTGCATTAGGGACGGGTTCCTTGAGCAGTATGTTACTGAACCAACCAGGGGGCAGGCAATCTTAGATCTGGTCCTGCGTACTGAGACAGGATTAATAAAAAATGTCCTAGTAAAGGATCCCCTTGGAATGAGTGACCATAACATGGTTGAATTCCAAATTCAGTTGGCGGGTGAGAGTAGGATCTCAAACCAGCGTACTAAGCTTAAATAAAGGAGACTATGAAGGTATGAGAGCAGAGTTGACTAAAGTGGACTGGGGAAATAGATTAAGGTGTAAGACGGTACATGAGCAGTGGTGTACATTCAAGGAGAGAATTCACAACTTTCAAGATAAATATATTCCACTGAGGAAAAAGGGACGTAAAAGAAAAGACAGCCATCCGTGGCTAAGTAAAGTAATAAAGGATAGTATCCGACTGAAAACAAGGGCATATAAAGTAACCAAATCTAGTGGGAGGATAGAAGATTGGGAAGCATTTAAAAGCCAGCAAAGAATAACTAAAAGATTAATTAAGAAAGGGAAGATAGATTATGAAAGTAAACTAGAAAAAATATTAAAACGGATAGCAAAAGTTTCAACAGTTATATAAAAAGAAAAAGGGTGGCTAAAGTGAATGTTGGTCCCTTAGAGGACGAGACCGGGAAATTAGTGGTGGGGAACATGGAGTTGGCAGAAATGCTGAACAAATAATTTGTATCAGTCTTTACAGTAGAGGACACTAAAAATATCCCAACACTGGACAAACAGGGGGCTATAGGGGGGAGGAGCTAAACACGATTAAAACCACTAAGGAGATGGTACTCAGTAAGATAATGGGACTTAAGGCAGATAAATCCCCTGGACCTGATGGCTTACATCCTAGGGTCTTGACAGAAGTAGCGGTAGGGATTGTGGATGCATTGGTGGTAATTTTCCCAAACTCCCTGGATTCAGGAAAGGTTCCAGCAGATTGGAAAACTGCTAATGTAATGCCCTTATTTAAAAAGGGGGGTAGACAAAAGGCTGGAAACTATAGACCAGTTAGCCTAACATCTGTGGTTGGTAAAATGTTAGAGTCCATTATTAAGGAAGCAGTAACAGGACATTTGGATAAGCATAATATAATCGGACAGTCAGCATGGTTTTATGAAGGGGAAGTCATCTTTGACAAATTTGCTCGAATTCTTTGAGGATGTAATAAACAGGGTGGATAAAGGGGAACCAGTGGATGTGGTGTATTTGGGCTTCCAAAAGGCATTTGACAAGTGCCACACAAAAGATTACTGCACAAGATAAAAAATCACGGGATTGGGGGTAATATATTGGCATGGGTGGAAGATTGGCTATCTAACAGAAAACAGAGAGTTGGGATAAATGGTTAATTCTCGGGTTGGCAATCAGTGACTAGTGGTGTTCCGCAGGGGACAGTGCTGGGATCCCAACTCTTTACAATCTATATTAACGATTTGGAGGAGGGGACCAAGTGCAACGTATCCAAGTTTGCCGACAATACAAAGATGGGAGGGAAAGCAGTGAGTGAGGAGGACATAAAAAACCTGCAAAAGGACATAGACAGGCTAAGTGAGTGGGCAGAAATTTGGCAGATGGAATATAATGTTGGAAAGTGTGAGGTTATGCACTTTGGCAGAAAAAATCAAAGAGCAAGTTATTATCTAAATGGAGAGAAACTGCAAAGTGCTACAGTACAAAGGGATCTGGGGGTCCTGGTGCATGAAACACAGAAGGTTAGTATGCAGGTACAGCAGGTGATCAGGAATGGAATCTTGGCTTTTATTGCAAAGGGGATGGAGTATAAAAGCAGGGAAGTCTTGCTTCAGTTATACATGGTACTGGTGAGGCCACACCTGGAATATTGCATACAGTTTTGGTTTCCATATTTAAGAAAAGATATACTTGCTCTCGAGGCAGTTCAGAGAAGGTTCACTCGGTTGATTCTGGAGATGAGGGGGTTGCCTTATGAGGAAAGGTTGAGTAGGTTGGGCCTCTACTCATTGGAATTCAGAAGAATGAGAGGCGATCTTATCGAAACATATAAGATTGTGAGGGGGCTTGATCGGGTGGATGCGGGGAGGATGTTTCCACTGATGGGTGAGACTAGAACTAGGGGGCATAATCTTAGAATAAGGGGCTGCTGTTTCAAAACTGAGATGAGGAGAAACTTCTTCACTCAGAGGATAGTAAATCTATGGAATTTGCTACCTCAGGGAGCTGTGGAAGCTGCAACATTAAATAAATTTAAAACGGAGATAGACAGTTTCCTAGCTGATAAGGGAATTAGGGGTTACGGGGAGCAGGCAGGGAAGTGGACGTGAGTCTAGGTTTGGATCAGCCATGATCCTATTGAATGGCGGAGCAGGCCCGAGGGGCCGTATGGCCTACCCCTGCTCCTACTTATGTTCTTATACAATTTTACATTGTTTCGATGTTAGTTCCAGCACCGGGAACTCTCATGGAAATAATTAGGGAGCCCAATAGATTCACTAGCCCTCCCATATGCCTCAGTGCACTTAGCAAATCGAATTGCACACACCTGGAAAAGACCATTGTTATCCATCGCCAGAGACCCAATGGTCACAGACGCTTTAGCTGCAGGCTTCAGTAAATAGGGCAAAAAAGAGTAACGTGGCACATTTCATTGGATACAAGTGCAGAACACCCCGCTTTCCTAGGCGGCCAGTTTTTTTTCATGTTTGTACGATGCCAAAGGGAGTCAATTACTAGTGTGGCACTAAACTACTGGAGTCTATACTAAATGGCTCCTGGTGTACCAAATTAGTGTAAGTCCCATATTCAAAATCAGATTCAAAAGAGTCTGAATGGGAGAAGTTGGATAAGACCTGTGATGCGCTATCAATTACTCAAAAGACTGAGGTTAAGCGAGTAACTAACAGGCTTTTATTAACAAGAGAATGAAGGCGTGCCTCGAGTGGTCGACCAGTCCAGAATACAGAGGGACTGTGGAGCAGTCACCTTTATACCTGGACTCGTGGGAGGAGTCAGCCGAGGCATGTACAGACATGTACACAGTGGAATACAAACACCCACACAGGCAGGTATAACAGTGGTTTACCACATTCACCCCTTGTTTAAAAATGAGTCCGGCGGGGTGAAGTATATTAAAAGTTTGTGTATTGGTGTCTCTCCGGAGGTCTTGTCTGCCGCTGTGATCGACGTGGCGACGGCAGGGGCAGTGAAGCTTCCGGCGTCGAGTCCCGCGTAGGCTGGGGCACGGTGTGTAGTCCTCGTGGGTGTCGAGCGGGTCGCGGGGCCCAGGCGTGCCGTCTGCTGGGGTTGGATATTGGATCGTGGCGGGGGGTGGTAGTGGGTAGTGGGTTACTGGGGCCCCCAAGGGTGCGAGGTCTCATATGGAGACTGTGTCCTCCCGCCCGTCCGGGTATGCAATGTAAGCATACTGGGGGTTGGCGTGGAGGAGGTCGACCCTCTCGACCAGGGGGTCCGTTTTATGGGTCCTCACGTGTCTTCTCAGTAGGACCAGCCCTGGGGACGTCAGCCATGGTGGTAGCGATGCCCCCGATGTGGACTTCCTTGGGAAGACAAATATTTTCTCATGAGGGGTGGCGTTAGTGGCAGTGCAGAGCAGTGACCGAATAGAGTGGAGCGCATCGGGGAGCACATCCTGCCAGCGGGAGGTCGGAAGGCCCCTAGGCTTTAAGGCTAGCAGGGCGGCCTTCCAAACTGTCGCATTCTCTCTTTCCACCTGTCCGTTCCCCCGGGGGTTGTAACTGGTGGTCCTGCTTGTGGCGATACCCCTAGCGAGCAGGTACTGGCGGAGTTCGTCGCTCATAAACGATGAGCCCCGGTCGCTATGGATATAGCTGGGGAAACCGAACAGGGTGAAGAGGTCGTTCAGACATTTAATGACCGTGGCACTGGTCATGTCCGGGCAGGGGATGGCGAACGGGAAACGGGAGTACTCATCAATAATGTTGAGGAAGTACACATTGCGGTCGGAGGAGGGGAGAGGCCCTTTAAAATCAACGCTCAGGCGCTCGAAGCGGCGAGTGGCTTTTATCAGGTGAGCCCTGTCTGGTCTATAAAAGTGCGGTTTGCACTCAGCGCAGACTTGGCAGTTCCTGGTCATGGTCCTGACCTCCTCAATGGAGTAAGGCAGGTTGCGGGCCTTGATGAAGTGGAAGAACCTGGTGACCCCCGGGTGGCAGAGGTCATTGTGGAGGGCCCGCAGTCTATCGATCTGCGCGCTGGCGCAGGTGCCACGCGATAGAGCATCTGGGGGTTCATTGAGCTTCCCGGGCCGGTACAAGATCTCATAGTTGTAGGTGGAAAGTTTGATTCTCCACCTCAAGATCTTGTCGTTTTTGATTTTGCCCCTCTGCTTGTTGTTAAACATAAAAGCAACTGAACGCTGGTCAGTGAGCAGGGTAAATCGTTTTCCGGCCAGGTAGTGCCTCCAATGACGCACAGCCTCCACGATAGCCTGGGCCTCCTCCTCAACAGCGGAGTGTCTGGTCTCCGGGCCCTGGAGGGTTCGTGAAAAGAAGGCCACGGGTCTCCCCGCCTGATTAAGGGTAGCGGCCAGGGCAAAGTCGGACGCGTCGCTTTCCACCTGGAAGGGGATGGATTCGTCCACTGCGTGCATGGTGGCTTTGGCAATGTCTTCCTTGATACGGTGGAAGGCTAAGCGGGCCTCTGCCGTCAAGGGAAAAGAGGTGGACTTGATCAGCGGACGGGCCTTGTTACAGTCTAGTTAAACTTATTAAGGTGCTATCTGGAGGACGGTAACATCTTTACGTCGTTCCTTTCCTTTAGAGAGAGATAGCCTGGACCTTTAGACCCAATTAAGCGTCTTATAGAATTCGACTATCTCTAACTTTAGTTGAAGGTGAACATCTGGGGAATACACCTGATCTGTGGTAGCCTGAGAAGGGCTAGGACTAGTAATTATCCCTTCAAGGAAAGCTGGAAAAATGCATACAATTGCACCAGCAGCCAGATGAACTAATCCAGCAACTAACATGTAATTAGTTCATAATCCTTTTAAGTAGCGCTGGTGGGGGGTCCTTCATTCTGTTGAATGTGTGTTCAACTGTGTGAGGTTAAGACAGGATGTAGGCTGGAGAGTGGAGTTACAAAATGGCAGCGCTGGCGTTAAATTAGCGTTGCACTCTGATTGACACAATAATCTATCTGCCCTGCATGCTGCCGGTGGTCATTAATTCGGTGTACGGAGTGGCCTATATTACAGCACTACCTCATTACACTGGCCACTGTGTATAACGGGCAAATCACGTTTGCACGAACATGCCCGCGATAAGCAGTGGGGACTATAGTTCCAGAAAATAAACAAAACTACGAAGCATGAATTAAAATATTAAATTATCAACAAATACAAAAAGCATATAAATACATAAATAACAAAAAGAAAATCAGGAATCAGGATAGAGATAGGATTGCTAAGGGATGCACAAAATAAATTCACAGGTAATGACAGCAAAATGGCAAAAAATATTGAATACTTACTTTGCATTCAGTATTTACCAGGGAGACTAACATGGTGCACATGACATTAGAAGAAGAGAACAAAAATGATATAAAGACATTTCAGATAGATAGGGGGAGATCATTGATAAACTAATCAATCATAGAACCATAGAACCATAGAATGGTTACAGCATGGAAGAAGGCCATTTAGCCCATCGGGCCCGTGCCGGCTCTCTGCAAGAGCACTTCAGCTAGTGCCACTCCTCCGTCTTTTCCCTGTAGCCCCATAGAGAGGATAAAACCCCTGGATTGCATCCACGCATGCTAAAAAAAGTTAGGGAAGAGATAGCAGTGGAACTAAAAAAGGGAATAGTGCCACAGGATTGGTGGATGGCTAATATTATTCCTATATTTAAAAAGGGAGATAGAACAAGTTCACAGAACTATAGATCGGTTAACTTAAGATCCATGTTCTACAGGGATCGGTGCTGGGACCACTGTTGTTCACCATTTACATAAATGATTTGGACTTTTTTAAAATTCGTTTATGGGATGTGGGCATCACAGGCAAGGCCAGCATTTATTGCCCATCCCTAGTTGCCCTTGAGAAGGTGGTGGTGAGCCACCTTCTTGAACCGCTGCAGTCCGTGTGGTGAGGGTACTCCCACAGTGCTGTTAGGTAGGCAGTTCCAGGATTTTGACCCAGTGACAATGAAGGATCGGCGATATATTTCTAAGTCAGGATGATGTGTGACTTGGAGGGGAACTTGGAGTCGGTGGTGTTCCCATGCGCCTGCTGCCCTTGTCCTTCTAGGTGAAAGAGGTTGCGGGCTCGTGAGGTGCTGCCGAAGAAGCCTTGGTGAGTTGCTGCAGTGCATCTTGTAGATGGTACACACTGCAGCCACGGTACGCCGGTGGTGGAGGGAGTGAATGTTTAAGGTGGTGGATGGGGTGCCAATCAAGTGGGCAGCTTTGTCCTGGATGGTGTTGAATTTCTTGAGTGTTGTTGGAGCTGCATTCATCCAGGCAAGTGGAGAGTATTCCACCACACTCCTGACTTGTGCCTTGTAGATGATGGAAAGGCTTTGGGGAGCCAGGAGGTGAGACACTTGCTGCAGAATACCTAGCCCCTGACCTGCTCTTGTTGCCACAGTATTTATGTGGCTGGTCCAGTTAAGTTTCTGGTCAATGGTGACCCCCAGGATGTTGATGATGGTGGTGGATTTGGCAATGGTAATGCCGTTGAATGCCAAGGGGAACTCCTGCCGCGATGTCCTGGGGCTGTGATGATTGACCTTCAACCACCACAACCATCTTCCTTTGTGCTAGGTATGACACCAGCCAGTGGAATGTTTTCCCCCCGATTCCTATTGACTTCAGTTTTACTAGGGTTCCTTGATGCCACACACGGTCAAATGCTGCCTTGATGTCAATGGCAGTCACTCTGACCTCACCTCTGGAATTCACCTAATTTGTCCATGTTTGGACCAAGGCTGTAATGAGGTCGGGAGCCGAGTGGTCTTGACGGAACCGAAGCTGAGCATCAGTAAGCAGGTTATTGGTGAGTAAGTGCCACTTGATAGCACTGTCGATGACACCTTCCATCACTTTGCTGATGATTGAGAGTAGACTGATGGGGCGGTAATTGGCTGGATTGGATTTTTCCTGCTTTTTGTGGACAGGACATACCTGGGCAGTTTTCCACATTGTCGAATAGATGCCAGTGTTTTAGCTGTACTGGAACAGCTTGGCTAGAGGCACGGCTAGTTCTGGAGCACGTCTTCAGCACGATAGCTGGGATGTTGTAGAGCCTTTGCTCTATCCAGTGCGCTCAGCCATTTCTTGATATCACGTGGAGTGAACCAAATTGGCTGAAGATTGGCTTCTGTGATGGTGGGGACCTCAGGAGTAGGCCGATATGGATCATCCACTCGGCACTTCTGGCTGAAGATGGTTGTAAACGCTTCAGCCTTGTCATTTGCACTCACGTGCTGAGCTCCACCATCATTGAGGATGGGGATATTCATGGAGCCTCCTCCTCCCATTAGTTGTTTAATGGTCCACCACCATTCACGACTCAATGTGGCAGGACTGCAGAGCTTTGATCTGATCTGTTGATTGTGGGATCACTTAGCCCTGTCTATAGCATGGTGGTTCCTCTTTTTAGCATGCATGTAGTCCTGTGTTGCTGCTTCCCCAGTTTGGCACCTCATTTTTAGGTATGCCTGGTGCTGCTCCTGGCATGCTCTTCTATACTCCTTATTGAACCAGGGTTGGTCCTCTGGTAATGGTAGAGTGAGGGTTATGCCGGGTCATGAGGTTGCAGATTGTGGCCGAATACAATTCTGCTGCTGCTGATGGCCCACAGTGCCTGATGGATGCCCAGTTTTGAGCTGCTAGATCTGTTCTGAATCTATCCCATTTAGTACGGTGGTAATGCCACACAACACGATGGAGCGTGTCCTCAGTGTGAAGGCGGGACTTTGTCTCCGCAATGACTGTGCGGTGGTCACTGCTACCAAAGCTGTCATGGACAGATGCATGTGCGACAGGTAGATTGGTGAGGACGAGGTCAAGTAGGTTTTTCCCTTGTGTTGGTTCTCACACCACCTGTTGTAGGCCCAGACTGGCAGCTATGTCCTTCAGGACTCGGCGAGCTCGGTTAGTCGTGGTGCAACGAGCCACTCTTGGTGATGGACATTGAAGTCCCCCACCCAGAGTACATTCTGTGCCCTTGCTACTCTCAGTGCTTCTTCCAAGTGGTGTTCAACATGGAGGAGTACTGATTCATCAGCTGAGAGAGGGCGGAAGGTGGTAATCAGCAGGAGGTTTCCTTGCCCATGCTTGGCCTGAAGCCATGAAACTTCATGGGGTTCGGAGTCAATGTTGAGGACTCCCAGGGCTACTCCTTCCCGACTGTATACCACTGTGTAGTGTATGTACCTTTAAGAGAGAACTACTTTTACAGCTCCTGTATACTGTAGTACCGGCAGTGACCACACCTGTATATAAGCCTTGAGCAGGCATCTGTACTGTTAGTCTTTAGACTACCCTCCTCCAGTAAACACCTGCTGATTGTTAATCTACAGCCTCCGTCTAGTTATTGAAGAACACCATACCTTAAAATTTACGGATTCAACAGTGGCGACGAGGTCGATTCGAACCTACCTGCAACTCTGCATTTCCTTCCAAGGATTCGCTCCGGGAGGACGGTGGAAGAAAGTCGAGGCCAGAAGCACGGGCGTCGACCACGGGCAACTGCCCAGTCATCCGGCAGAGAGAGTGAACATCGCAGGGGAGGCTCTTGAGAGCTGGGCTTGGTTCTCCAGACATGACGATCCAGCAACAGACTGGCAACAGGTATGGTGCAGACCCTTCCCGGACAGCGGCGGCTGGAGCCGACCGATGGCACAGAAAAGGCTGAGCAGCGTCGACGGGGTAAGAGAGAGGGTAGAGCGCACAGGGCGCAGCCGGGGGTTGAAGACCGAGTGGCGTCGATGGAAAACAAAAAGAGAGAGAGGGTAAAGCACAGCCGGGGTTCAGGACCAAGCGGCGGCAATGAGAGAGGCGCACAGGAGAACGCGCAGAGCGCAGCCAGGGCTCAAGGGCGGAGCAGCGTCCACGGGGAAAGAAAGGGAGCGCGGGAGACGCCATTTGAGCCGCGGACAAGAAGGGAGAGCGCGCCATTTGAGCCGCGGAGAAAAAGGGAGAGCGCGGGAGACGCCATTTTTGAAGCTGCAGTGGAGAAGAAGGGCGAGCGCGGGAAGAAAGGAGAGCGCGGGAGACGCCATTTTGAGCCAGCGGAGAGGAAGGGAGAGCGCGGGAGACGCCATTTTTGAAAGTCTAACCACACCCAGGGATGCCGAAGAGTGGCAGTGTCACTGCGTTCGACAATGAAGTCGAAGATTGGGCGACATATGTGGAAGGCATTGAGGTGTACTGCAAGGCGAATGAAGTGCCAGATGCCAGGAAAGCACTGGTTTTGTTGAATTCCATGGGTGTAAAAACATATGGCTTACTGCGAAACTAAATAACCCCAGAGAAGCCAGTGGATAAGGATTTCAAAAGCATAGTGGAAATCCTACAGGACCACTTAAACCCCACACCGCTGCTGATAGCAGAAAGATTTAAGTTCCACAAAAGGAACCAGCAGAAAGACGAAAGTAATGCTGAGTATTTAACGGAACTGCGCAAGCTATCGAAACACTGCCAGTTTGGAATGGGACTAGCAGATACGTTAAGGGACAAGTTTGTGTGTGGGCTTCAAAGTGAAGGAACCCAGAAACGGCTTCTATCAGAAAAGGATCTTACGCTGGACAAGGCTTTCAGCATGGCAGTATCACACGAAGCAGCCGCACGGGGCGCTGCAGAGATACAACGGAGACCGCAAGAATATGGCACAAATGAAATGTCATATGGAGCAGGGAAGTGTTATCGCTGCAGCAGAACGACACACGACCAGAAGGATTGTTGGTTCAAAGACCAAGTGTGCAGACAGTGTGGAAAAGCAGGACACATAGCAAGAGTCTGCAGGTCAGGGAAGAAAACCAGCAGCAAGAAATCTCCACAGGAGAAGTACAAAAAGGTACATAAGGTGATGGACAGTCGTTCAGATGAACAGAAAAGTGATACAGACTCCGGAAGCAAGGAGCTGGGTTGTCTGAAACTACATAATGTAATCAAAATGGAGGATCACCAAACTATCTGGGTCACGCTCAAGATAGATGGAGTCCAAGTGAAAATGGAATTGGACACAGGATCAGCCCTAACAGTCATAAACCGAAGGGACTACAAGCGGCTATTCTCACATATACCCTTGAAAGCTACAGAGATTGTCTTGAAGACATACACGGGGCAAAAAGTCTACCCCAAAGGAAAAATAAGGGTGAACGTGATATACAAAGGCCAGGAAATACCAAAAATGGACCTATATGTATTGCCAGATGGAGGACCAACACTACTAGGATGTGAATGGATCCAGAAGATTCAATTAGATTGGCATTCCATACAGGCACTGAAGGTTGAGGCCAAAAAGGATGACGACGTCACACCTGGACGACTGTCAAAAATGCTAACTGACGCACAAGAAGTGTTCCAGGAGGGACTCGGAACACTAAAAGGCATAACAGCGACGATTGAAATAGAGGAAAATGCAAGCCCAAAGTTTTTTAAGGCCAGACTGGTGCCTTATGCGATCCGACCAGCCGTCGAAGCAGAGCTGGAAGGTTTGGAACGTTCAGGAGTACTGTCCAAAGTGGACTGGAGCGAGTGGGCTATACCCATCGTTCCTGTAATGAAGAGGTCGTTGAGTAATATGCCTGGGGAACCAAAGAAGGTCCGCATCTGTGGGGATTTTAAGGTGACAGTGAACCCAGTCATTCACATGGTACAATATCCACTTCCACGGATTGAAGATATTTTTGCCTCGCTATCTGGAGGTAAATGCTTCACTAAGATTGATCTGGCCCAGGCATACCTGCAAATGGAGGTAGAAAAAGCCTCGAAACAATACCTCACGATCAACACTCAAAAAGGTCTCTTCCAATACAACCGGCTGGTGTTCGGGGTAGCATCGGCTCCGGCTATTTGGCAAAGTGCAATGGATCAAGTCCTGCAAGGGATTTCAGGGACCCAGTGTTATTTGGACGACATCCTGGTCACGGGCGAAAATGACAGTGATCACCTCGCCAACCTGGAGAAGGTGCTCACTAGATTAAAGGAATATGGGCTACGAGCTAATCGCCACAAGTGCAAGTTTTTCTAGAAGCAGATCTCGTATTGTGGCCACGTTATTGATGAAGAGGGGTTACATAAGTCCCCTGAAAAGATTGAGGCAGTAGTCAAGGCTCCAGCACCGGAAAATGTGTCACAACTGAGGTCGTTCCTCGGGCTGGTGAACTACTACCATAAGTTCTCACCAAATTTGTCTACAGTATTACACCCACTGAACACCCTACTGCAAACGGGGGTACCATGGAAGTGGAATGACGAATGTAAACGAGATTTCCAGAAGTGCAAAGAATTGATCACATCAAAAGAGGTGTTGGCCCATTTCAACCCAGCACTACCAATTCGGTTGGCGTGTGATGCATCACCCTATGGTATTGGAGCGGTGCTGTCGCACAAATTCCCAGACGGGTTGGAGAGGCCGGTAGCCTTTGCGTCTCGGTCAGTAACCTCAGCCGAGCGCAACTATGCCCAGATTGACAGGGAGGCCCTCAGCCTAGTATGGGGAGTAAAAAAATTCAACCACTATCTGCATGGGCAGAAGTTCACCTTGCTGACTGACCACCAACCACTTGTCTCCATCTTTAATCCAAAGAACGGCGTTCCGGCGATGACTGCACAACGGCAACAAAGATGGTCCCTTTTTCTAGGGGCGAACCAATATGAAATAGAGTATAAGGGCACGAAACAGCATGGAAACACTGATGGGCTAGCACGCCTGCCACTGCCTACTGTGGAGGAAGCACCAGCAGTGGACCCTGTCGAAATATTTTATTCGTCGACAATTGAACATTTGCCAGTAACTAACGCGGATATAGAGAAGGAGACCCGAAATGATCCGACACTATCTCGGGTATATAATTTGACGGTGAAGGGGTGGCCAACACATGGCGACTCACTGTTGCCAGCATTCTCATCCAGAAGAGAACAGCTGTCAGTATGCCAGGGGACAGTGATGTGTGGATCCCGAGTGGTAATTCCACCCAAGTTAAGGGAGAGATTGCTCAATGCGCTTCACGAAGGCCAACTGGGAGGGGTGAAAATGAAAAGCCTTGCTACGGCTTATGTGTGGTGGCCGGGGATCGATCAACAAATCGAGGACCTAACAAAGAGCTGCTCAGGATGCCAGAAGGTCCAAAATGCACCACCACATGCCCCTCTACACCCATGGGAGTGGCCCTCCTCTCCATGGCAACGGGTGCATATTGATTTTGCTGGTCCATTCATGGACTCAATGTTCTTAATAGCAGTGGATGCGCACTCGAAATGGCCTGAGGTGATCAAAATGTCCTCCACCACTACAGAGAAAACGATTGCAGTCCTACGGACCATATTTGCCAGGAACGGCTTGCCAGAGCAGATTTGCTCTGATAACGGACCACAGTTTGTGTCCGAAGAGTTTCGGAAATTTATGAGAAGGAATGGGGTAAGGCATTACACATCCGCCCCGTATCATCCAGCCACAAATGGATTGGCTGAGAGGTTTGTACAAACCTTTAAAAAGGCAATAAGGGCCATGTGCAATGATGACATTCCACTACAGCATAAGGTGGACAATTTCCTGTTAGCCTACAGAAATGCAACACATGCAGTTACCAACCAGACTCCAGCCATGATGTTCTTTAACCGAAGGTTGAGATCTCGTCTGGATTTGCTCAGACCAAATGTGCGAAGAAATGTTGAGGATAAGCAATTCCAGCACATCAATGAGAAGCCGACAAGGAGCTTCAATGTAGGACAACCAGTCTTGACCTGCGACTACCGAACAGAGAAATGGCAACCCGGAACGATATGCACACAGCAGGGGACACTAATGTACACAGTGGATGTCAGGGAGAACATTGTGAGACACCACGTCGACCAGATCCTAGCGTCATAGGAACGAGTCAACCCCATGTCTCGCGTACCTGGGGATGAACCCGACATACTGGTAGCATCTACCCCAGAAACAGTAGCAGCGGAAACTGATGAACTAACCGACGAAAGGGGGCCAGAATCGCCTCCGCACCAAGAACAAGACATTCAGGAAAGGCGCTATCTAGAAAGGATCAGGAAGCCGCCCCAAAGACTGAACCTATAAATGGACTATTTCAGTTAAATGTGCATGTTAAAGTGTTAACTGTTATTTGAATGTTATGGGTACTGTTAATCTAAAAGGGGAGGAATTGTAGTGTATGTACCTTTAAGAAAGAACTACTTTTACAGCTCCTGTATATTGTAGTACCGGCAGTGGCCACACCTGTATATAAGCCTTGAGCAGGCATCTGTACTGTTAGTCTTTAGGCTACCCTCCTCCAGTAAACACCTGTTGATTGTGAATCTACAGCCTCCGTCTAGCTATTGAAGAACACCATACCTTAAGATTTACAGATTCAACACACTGTGCCACCACCCCTGGTGGTTCTGTCCTGCCGGTGGGACAGGGCATACCCAGGGATGGTGATGGAGGAGTTTGGGACATTGGCTGAAAGGTATGCTTCTGTCAGGCTGTTGCTTGACTAGTCTGTGGGACAGCTCTCCCAATTTTGGCACAAGTCCCCAGATGTTGGTGAGGAGGACTTTGCAGGTCACCTGGGCTGGGTGTGCTGTTGCCGTTTCCGTAGCCGGTGCTGAGGTTGATGCCAGGTGGTCCATTCGGTTTCATTCTTATTATTGTGTTTCATAGCAGTTTGTTTCAACCGAGTGGCTTGCTGGGTCATTTCAGAGTTAAGAGTCAACCACATTGCTGTGGGTCTGGAGTCACATATAGGCCAGACCAGGTAAGAGCAGCAGATTTCCTTCCCTAATTGACATTAGTGAACCAGGTGGGTTTTTACGACAATCCGATAGTTTCATGGTTACCATTACTGACACTAGCTTTTTGTTCCAGATTTATTTAATTAACTGAATTTAAATTCCCCAGCTGCCGTGGCGAGATTTGAACTCACGTCACTGGATCATTCGTCCAGGCCTCTGTGACAATACCACTATGCTACCGTTCCCTCCGGAATCGGAAGTACAATTTCAAAATTTGCAGAAGACACTAAATTGGGCATATAATTAATACTGTGGAAGACTGCGACACAATAAAAGAAGACGTTAATAAATTTTCAAAATAGGCGTGTAAATGGCAAATTCAGTTCAATATAGAAAAGTGTGAGGTGGTGCATTTTGGTAGAAGGAATAAGGGCCTAGAAATTCAGTTGGGCGCGTCAGCCGTTAGCGCCTTAGGAGGAGTAGATCTCGTGCGCTAGGCGCTTAGCGCCCGGGCGCAGCGCGATCTGCGCCTCGCCCCAACTTCAGTAGACATTTAGCGCCGGCGCAAAGTCTTAGCGCGCGCCCTGCTGCGCGCGCAGATCATGACGTCATTTCGTCGTGCAACGCCCTTTGTGCGCCCGGAACCGGAACTTCACTCGCGCCGCCCCATTGTGCGCCGGGCGGCCCTAACGACTGTGAAGTGGAACGGTACACAGCCGAGGCGGGCCGCGGGGAGCGCAAATTAAAGGGCACTTACCCTGCACTATAAATGGCAGCCATTTTGCAGCATTCACTCTTGTGCAACGAATTTTTGGAGAGAGACCAAGGAAGAGAGCTTACTGCTTTGGCCCAACACTAGGACAGGTATTTTTGGCTCAGGCCAGAGCTGTGCAATTCTCTTTGCCTTCATTGAGATCTCAGTGTTTGCCAGCATATAATGGGGGCTGCATTGGGTGCCAACGCTGAGTTTCAGCCTTATGCCGGAAGGGCTTACAGACGCCGTGAGAGAGTGGCAGCCCTGGCTAGACGCAGAGGGGGCAACAGGCATCGCCAAGTGAGGCCTTACCCACCCAGGGTATAGCGCCAGCAGTCCTCCTATCTGACCATGTCTGCCGCGCAGTGTGTTAGGAGGCTGCGATTCAGAAGGGAGGTGGTTGCAGACATCTGCCAGCTGCTGCACAGAGATCTGCATCCACAGCTGATGCGCAGGACGTCTCTGTCGGTGGCAGTGAAGGTGACGGTGGCTCTCAACTTCTATGCCACCGGCTCCTTCCAATCCGCTGCTGGGGACATCGCTAACATCTCCCAGTTCACCGTGCATTGCTGCATCCGCCAGGTGACCAATGCCCTTTTCAGAAGGAGACATCAATTCATCTCCTTCCCCATGACCCTGGATAAGCAGCAGCAGCGTGCAGTGGGATTTGCAAGAATAGCGGGCTTCCCCATGGTGCAGGGCGCCATTGACTGCACGCATGTGGCTTTGCGGGCACCTCTGGAGCATGCCGAGGATTACCGCAACCGGAAGGGCTACCATTCCCTCAATGTACAGCTGGTGTGTGACCACAGGCAGCGCATCCTAGCTGTCAATGCCCGCTTTCCAGGCAGCAGCCACGATGCCTTTATCCTGCAACAGACAACTGTGGCTGACATGTTCCAGGCACAGCCTCACCCAAGAGGATGGCTTATCGGGGACAAAGGCTATCCTTTGTGTACCTGGCTCATGACCCTGCTCCGCGCGCCCACGACCCCTGCTGAAGAGGCATACAACGAGAGCCATCAAGCGACTGGGAACACCATAGAACAAACAATCGGCATCCTCAAGCAACGGTTCCGCTGTCTGGATCGCTCCGGGGGAGCCCTCCAGTATTCGCAGGAGCGAGTCTCCCAATTCGTCGTCGTTTGCTGCATGCTGCACAACCTGGCTATCCGCAGGACTCAGGCACTGCCACCTCACGTTGGACCACCACCTCAGGAGGAGGAGCAGGAGGAGGAGGAGGACGAGGAGTACCAGCCCAGGAGGGAGGCAGAAGGTCCAAGGGCCGCCCGTCGGCGGCTTATTGACCGTCACTTCTAGGCCCCCTGTCAGGGAATGGCTTGTGCCAATGAAAGAACATGATTGCAGCCGTTCCGCAAGCCGTCAGCCGGCTAAGGCAACAAACACTTCAAAGATCAAACATGGACAATGTGAATAAATAAAATGGTTTATTGTAGAAACTCAGGGCCCTTCCCACATGAAAACCAAAAACAGACGAAACCCCCAAAAAACACTCACACACATGACTCACTCCCACAACCTGGGGAGCATTAACAAAAGATGTAAACAAAAATGGCCTTCATCCTCGGCCTTCACAAAACACACATTCCAGAAAACACAACATTTGGACACACCCTCTACTTAGTGGCCCGCGAGGGCGATGCCTTCTGCAAACTTTGGCGGCCCCTGCACGCCCTGCTGCTCCTCCTCAAAGTGAGGCCATTGGCTGCTGCAAGGCTAGGGGCAGGCTCCTGAGGGGCACATGTCATGACGACAGATGCCCTTGGGGGTCGGCCTAGACAAGGTCTGGCCGTCGAGGGGCCGGCTGGTGAATGCTGCAGCTGTGGCGGGCCAGCATCAGTCACTGCAGCAGCTCCTGGCAGCTCCACTGGGGGAGTGGCAGTGGCGGCTGGAGGAATGGGGGCAAGCTGGTGGATGGCAGGCGCTCGCTGGTCGCCTGAGACACTGGCACTCGGCCGGGCCGGCACAGCAGCATGCGCACCAATCTGCCGAGGGACAGACCACTGTGCTGCTGCAGCGCGCCGGGTGCCCTGGCGATGCCTGGCTGACACAGCGAGTGTGGCAGCAGTGAGTGCCCATGTTGACCTGTTCAGTGACCGCATCAGAGCACCCAGTGACTGCACGGCACCACTGATCACCTGGCCACTCGCTGCCTGAGCTGCCCCGAATTCCGCCCGACTGGTGGCCTGTGAGGCCACGAACTCGGTCACACTCCGAGACAGGGACTCGATGGCCTCAGGCAACCGTGCCACTACCCCCATGAGCTCCGTGTGCCGGCGCTCCGAGTCCGCGGACAAGTCCTCGAGGCGGCGCATCTCCTCGGCGTTGGCCGTCTCCGGACTGGAGGCCGGACTCTCCCTCTGGGGAGAAGGCCGCCGAGCTGGCCGACCCTTCCTGCGTTGCTGGACGCCGCTGGGCCCAGCAATTGGACTCCCCTCCGCCCCTTCCCCCCTCTGGGGAGAAGGCCGCTGAGCTTCCACCCCCCTCCCGCGTTTCTGCAGGCCGCTGGTCCCAGGAGCTACCCTCCCCTCCGACACTTCCCCCACGCTCCCCTCCAGGGAAGACGTGTCCCCTACATTGGCATGGGTTGCCGCGGCTGAGGGTTCCCCTGATGGGCCGCCTTCCTCTTGCTCCTCCTCCTCCTCCTCTTCTGAGGGGCTGTCACTGGCAACTTCAGGGACCTCCTCCTCACCATCTGAAAGCAGGAAGGCACAAGAGTAGCTTTAGAGTGAGGAGAGGGCGTCAGCGAGGGATGCATGAGTGGTGGCATTCAGCGCATTGGTCGGACAGTGGCAAAGGATATAGATCTGATGCGCAAGTGGGACGAGAGAGGTCCAAAAGGTGATGTCCTTACCATTGGTGCCCAGAACAGGGTCGGCATCTCCAGATGCAACGGGGCCAATCACCCGGGCACCCATGATGCGCTCCACGCGATGTTGCAGCTCGGTGAGTGGCTGGATCTGCGGTCCGCCTCCCCCGGTCGCAGTCCGGCTCCTCTTATTATTGGCCAGCTTGGCCTGCAAGAGAAAGGGCGGCCTCTAAGTACAGTGTGTAGCCCTGATCTTGTGTGCACTGCCTCCCATGGTCGAATAGCCTGGCCAGTGTGTAGCCCTGATCTTGTGTGCACTGCCTCCCATGGTCGAATAGCCTGGCCAGTGTGTTAAGTGCACAATGTGCAATTGATGTTCATGAGTGTCCCATAGCTGCTGCATGAGGGCTGGCCATTAGGGCTTTCAGGTCCCTTTGCCCATAATGTGAGGTGCACATGCAAGGATGAGGAGGACACTGGAAAGGGTACTCACCCTGACAATCCTGGCGAGGTCATTTAGCTTTTTGCGGCATTGGACACCGCTCCTGGGGACCTCGCTGTTGGATGACACCTTGGTGGCGACATGCCTCCAGGGTCTCCGGTAGACGCGGGCCGGCGGCTTCCTGCCATTGTCCGGAAACAAAATATGGCGTCTCTTCTCCACAGCACCAACCAGCACCCTCAGATCAAGCTCTGAGAAGCACTGCGCTCGTTCATGGGCCTTCTCCATGGTTTCAGGCGCTATTTGGGTCCAGCAGCAGTGTTCAGGCCTAGCTGCAGGGCTCCACTATCCAGGGCGTGGCAGCAGACCAAGTCGACCCTTCCCCCTTAAGAGCTGGCCAGCGCCAGGGTGTCTGCTGTCAATCAAGAAATGGCCGCACCTGCGCTGCGCCTGGCCTCGGCGCTCTCGCTCAGCACCTCCGGCTTAGCGCCTAAAGAGAGGCGTGCATCGCCAGTTTTAGCGCTCGAGCAAACTCTTAGGGCGAAGCTAATGAATATCGGAGAAGTGGCCTCGAATTTGCGCCGGGCGCAAACTTTAGCGGCCGCCCGACTTTACCGCCCCAAAAGTGGCTGTAATGAATTTCTAGGCCAAGGAGTCCACATACTAGGAAAATAAGAGTCTAAATGGGGTAGAGGAGCAAAGGGATCTAGGGGTACAGATTCACAAATCATTAAAAGTAGCAATGTAGGTTAATAAGGTCATAAAAATTGCAAACGAAGCACTGGGTTTCATTTCTGGAAGAATAGAATTGATAAGTAGAGAAGTTATGTTAAATTTATATCGAACCTCAATTAGACCACACTTGGAGTACTGTGCACAGTTCTGGTCTCCATATTACAAAAGGGGTTTAGAGGCATTGGAGAAGGTGCAAAAAAGATTTACATGGGTGATACCAGAACTGAGAGATTATAACTATCAGGAAAGATTGAACAGCCTGGGGCTCTTTTCCCTGGAACAGAGAAGGCTGAGGGGTGATCTGATAGAGGTCTTTAAAATTATGAAGGGGCTTGATAGGGTAGATGTAGAGAAAATGTTCCCACTTGTCGGGCAATCCAAAACTAGGGGTCGTAAATATAAGATAGTCATTAATAAATCCAATAAGGAGTTCAGGAGAAACCAGAGAGTGGTTAGAATGTTGAACTTGCTACCATAGGGAGGAGTTGAGGCGAATTAGATAGATGCATTTAAAGGGGAAGCTAGATAAGTACATGAGGGAGAAAGGAATAGAAGGATATGCTGATAGGGTGAGATGAAGTAGGGGTGGGAGGAGGCTCGTGTGGAGCATAAACGGCGGCATAGACCAGTTGGGCCGAATGGCCTGTTTCTGCGCTGTAACTTCTATGAATAGGCTTCAAAAATGTAAAGCACAAAACCTACCTATAGAAATGTGCCCCATGTTTCAAGTTATTATTACAAAAAAAATCCTACCGTAAATACTTTTCTAAAAGAGGGTTGCCAACGCTCCAGTATTGTCCCGGTGTTTCCAGGAATTAAAGATTAATCTTCTGGAAACCGCTGCAAGCGACCTAGAAGAAAAAATCATAGTGGCATTTTAAAAAATGGTGTGCTTTTTAAAATTTTCTTTGAACACTTTTTGTTTATTAGTTAGAGAAGAACATTGGAGATGGGCAGAAAGGGCTGCTGACAGGGTGGGATGGTTGGTGGCCAGAAGTCTTGTGATGAAGCCTCCTGGAATACGTCCAACCAGAGTTGGCAACCTCATTAAAAGCTAGTTGCCATCCAATCCATCAATGGATTCATGATTCAGAAGCAAACCTGTTTTAAAAGACCATCTGTCTATGAAGGGAATCTGAAGTCAATCCCAAAGGTCATTGTTCTGAACAGATTTCATTGTGATGTTTTGCTGAGATTGATGTGAGGCAACTGAACACTGTACACAGGGGCACTTTAAACTGGCAGTACAGAAAACATGACATGAAAAAATACAAATGACACTAGTGGCAAAAAAAAAAGCTTGCTGATGGTCCAGACAGATAATGCTCTGTTGTAAATCAGAACACATACTTGGATTGGCAAATTAAATGATTAAACCTAGTTATCTTTGCTTCAATAGTGCTGTAAATAATTCAGATACCACTATGTAATAATTTTTAATATTTAAACTAAAATGTTTTATCGCATTAATTTGCTGAATCCTGACAGCATTCAAAGCTCCTCTGTGATGTTCTTAGCCACTATATACTGTGGACTTTAACATCTTCTAAAACATTTCCAAATGTCTCTTTGCTGCATGTGAGGGTTCCACATGTACGTTGATGACAACCAGTTCTACCTCACCACCCATCCCTCAACCCCTCCACTGCATCTGATTTGTCACCCTGCTTGTCCGACATCCAATATTACATGAGTAGAAATTTCCTCCAATTAAATAATGGAAAGATCAAAGCCATTGGCTGGGATTTTACTAACCTTGGTGGGTCCGTGGCGGGCGACATCGGTGGTGGGTCCCGACCCCACTGCTGGCTCCATCCCACTCTGTAAAATGAATTTCTATTGATGGGGCTTGTTAAGCCCGCCCAGCGCATTTCCCGGCCAATTAGAGGAAGCAGGTCTGGTGATGTCATTTGATGATGCATCATCAGCCAGTTTCCTTAAAGGGACCATGGCCAACTTCAGTTTGACATTTGTGCTGTCAGTGTTCTACAGCATTGAGGTGCTGCAAACACTGACAATCACTGCACAGAGGTGCAGGGCTGCACACAGGTTCTCCCATGACTCCCTCCTTATTATGCTTATAGAGGGAGTCACAGCACGCATGGCGGTCCACTTTCCTTCCGATGGGCAGAAGAGACCTCCTCAGGACACCAACACAGCCTGGTTGCACATTGCACAGGAGGGCACAAGCAGGGATGTCGTCAGGAGGACCAGGCTGCAGTGGCGCTAATCTTTCAATAATCTCAGTAGATCACGAGACGTTAGTACAAAGCCACACTCAACTTCATCCTGCTGTGCCACTCATCACATCCCCATCACTCTGCCTTCCCTACCCTACTCCTGCACATCCTTACTCACACCAGCTTACCTTGGACCTCCACCCCCATCCCTCTCTATCTTTATTATCACTTCCCCATCTCACTAGCCACCCTGCACACTCACCCTCATCCTAGTCCAATCATACCAACTAACAACACACAAGGGTAGCCACTTGGGTGTTTTATGCAATATCCATGTAAAGTTTCTGTTAATGTGGTGTCAAACATTGAAAGCTTTATTTTCAACACTTTGCATTCTTGGACAGATTCGTGTGTACCTTTGGAAGTGGTTTAGTGAGTTGCAGTGAATGGTGAGACATAACTGTACCCCCCGCAATGGTGATGAGTGTGAAAGGAATGGCTTGGGCATTGTAGGGATGCTTTATGGTGTTGGTGTGGGGTAGTGCCAACCTGGTGCATCATGTGGCATCTAAGGTTTACAGTGTTAAATGAAGTAAATCTGGCCATGGTGAGGCCATTCCTGGCCTCCAGGGCAGCAATGTGGTTGAGTGCTGAAGCCCTGTGTCCTGTGCAGCATCAGTTGATTGCAGAGAAGGTTAGTGTTGTTGTTGGTGCTGCTGGTGTGCCTGGTGCTGCTGGTGTTGGAGCTGATCGTGGTTGGATTCTGAGGACCAAGCTGAGAGAGTATAAAGGGCACCCATGCTGATGGAATAGATGGCAGGTGAAGTAGAGATGACAGAAGTGATCTGTCAATGGTGAGAGAGGTAATGAGGTCAGACTGGATAGAGACTTGTGTAAAGACTTGCAGCATGGTGAATCTTTTGCGGAAATGCAGTGAGGAAGAGCTTGTGGCTGAGGGAAGATATCTCTGAAAGGTGGGAGCTTTTACTGTACATTTGAAACTGTCCAACTCAACAGCTGATTCAATGGCCACTGAACTCCCACCTCCGCTTGACAGACATGATCCACGACCAGTGTGGACCCCGTGGACAAGATGTCAAATGCAAAAGGTAAACTGAAAATCATTCTTAAGTGGCACTAAACAAGCCACTAATTACCTGAATTGGGTCCCCACTGTGAAAAAAAAACACTTTCCCACCTGACCTGCCACCAATATCACGCCCGCTGACGCCTGGCAAACTTCCGGCCATTATCTTCGGTCCCACCATAAATTCCGTTCCCTGGCCACTGACTCCATCCCTCTCCCTGGCCACTGTCTAAGGCTGAACTAGACCCTTCGCAGCCCTGACATCCTATTTAACCCCGAGCTGAGCTTCCACCTCCAGATCCTCTGCATCATCAAAACCGTTTATTTCCTCCTCTGTCACTTCATCCATCTTGACCCCGCCTCAGCTCATCTGCTGCTAAAACCCTCATCCATGCCTTTGTTACCGCTAGACTCGACTATTCCAATACCGGGTACAGTAGCATAGTGGTTATGTTACTGGATTAGTAATCCTGAGGCCTTGACTAAAGATCCGAGAAAGACAGGAGTTCATAAACCCACCACGGCAGCTGGGGAATTTACATTCAGTTAATTAAATTAAATCTGAAATTTAAAAAAAAGCTACTATCAACAATGGTGACCATGAAACTACTGGATTGTTGTAAAATCCCATCTGGTTCACTAATGTCCTTTAGGGAAGGAAATCTACTGCCCATACCCGGTCTGGCCTATATGTGACTCCAGACCCACAGCAACGTGGTTGACTCTTAACTGCTCTCTGAAATGGCAGCTCACTCCCCATCATCTTCTCAAGGGTAATAAATGCTGGCCTTGCCAGTGATGCCCACATCCAATGAATAAAAAAAAGCTCCTGGCTGATCTCCTACCATGTGCCATAAACTTGAGCTTATCAATAACTCTGCTGCCCATATCTAACTTGCACCAAGTCCCGTTCACCCATCACTCTTGTACTCACTGACCCACATCCAGCCACGCCTTTATTTTAAAAATCCTCATCCTTATTTTCAGATCCCTCCATGGCCTCGCCCCACCCTGCCCTATCTCCATAACCTCCCCTAGCCCCACAACGCTCCTTATGTGGCTTTTGTTTTGTTTGATGATGCTCCTGTGAAGCGCCTTGTGATGTTTGACTACAGTAAAGGTGTTATATAAATGCAAGTTATTGTTGTTGTACGACCATCTCTCATTCTCAATATGAATTTGGAATTCACTTTCATTTATTCCCTCCCACCACCAGAATTCTGCTTGATTTTCTCAGGGTAAGTATTTAACAAGGCCTTTACAGTCCTCAACAGGCAGATTTTTTCCCCAGTGATTTGGTGACGCCACCGTTAGGCTAGGAGTGTTACATTGAAGTAGTGTTTGAAGCAGACTATTCCATGACTTGGTCCATCACATTTGTAAGATTTGCAAAATTTCTGCATTTCCCCGAAGGCTGTTATTAATAAACGGGACCCTGCGTGAACATTTTAAATCAAAAAGAGTACCCAAGATGGCGTCCGTGCCTCGTGGCAGAAAGCCTGTGGGATTTTAAAATGGACTCTGCAATGCAGACAGCTTGTGGATCGAAACCCAAGCTGCAGTTTTCTGTGAAGAGAGACTGTGTATTTTGAAACCAGACAGGACTCTGAATTATGTATTAGACCGAATTGGAGACAAATCTAAATTCGGTTTAGGCCTATAGTTAAGGCCATCAAGCAGTCTACATATATAATCGGAAACAGATTAAGAGAACCATCGAGGGTGGACAGGCCCATCAAGGAACATTCATGACAATACAAGTCGATTATCGGGCCGGTAGATGCGATTACCGGCCATCTAAAACCAGTTAGTATGGATTGCTACCATTATTTAAAATAGCCCGCCAAGATTAAGACAAAGAACTAACCTGATTTGGCGCGCAGATAAGGGTTTTCGAAAGGAGTATAATTGAAGGCCCCCCCGGGTTGCAATCGCTCTCTTCGCCCTCTTCTCTACTCTCTCTTCGGCCCCTCGCCCTCGTGGCTGCCGCTCTTTCCCTGTCCCGCGCTTACCCTCTGGCCTTTGCCCGTGCCTTTTGCCACTCCATCTGAAAAATAGCCCGGGCACTGCATTGGGCGGATATGGACAATTCAGGCCAGGCGAGGCGGGACGTGACGAAGGGGAGGAGGGAAGACCACCGGAGGGAGGGACACCTGAGGAGGACCGACTGAGGGAAGGCCAACTGAGGAAAACCAACTGAGGAGATGAACTGAGGAGACGAGCTGAGGGGAGGCTTCAAATTACCGGGCCTTCAGCCTCAGCCGACCTTCGAATATATGCACACCAACTCAAACTGTCGGCTGGCGACGAAGAATCATCCCTGCAAGGTAAAGTACCCAAACAGAGACTTTAACTTTGGGGTACTCGAACCTGGACAACGCCCTTGCAGCGCCCGGAGACCACGTGACAACGGCAGGCTCCAGGGTGCACCAAGAGCGAACCCCGAACCCCACCGCTGTTTTGAGTCCAACAAACCCTTTTGATTGGTGAGCATGAAGTTCTGACCCCTCATAGTTTAATCTAGTTAGGTATAGGGGGTGGGATAAGGATAAGGTGATTGTTAAGATAGTTGTTTTCCCTCGATGTGCCGTGTGTTCCCCATTCCCTGTATAAGTATAGTTATTCTTTTGTATTTTTGCCTGTAGAAGTGTACACTAGTAATTTTCCATAAGATTGTATCAATTTTTTTCCTCTTCAATAAAATCTTGGTTTTGTTTACATCCAACCACCTGTCTACTCGAGTCTTCTCTGTACCGCTGCCTTGTACCTAAGTCCGGTGTCAAGAACCCAGGGGTGTGGGAGCGATTCGAACCGCTCACAAAACAGTCAGAGGCATAACTGACTGGGCGCACGCGCCACAACCACAGACCACCCCCTGCAGAAATGGCGACCGCGGCAAGACACCGGCAACAAGGTTGCGATGCAATAGACAGTGGTTCAGATGAGCGAACCGTGATGGAGGAAAGGATTTCTGATTATGTGTTTAGCAAGGTGAATATCACTAAGAAGTGGATCACCACTATGTTAAGGGCTGGGCGTCCGATAGATGCAGCAGCTAAGTGGACAGAGGTAAAGGAACACAAGAAGTCCTTAGAGAAGGCAGTTTGGCTGATGTGCTTTAAAAAGCAGGTCCAGCTCTTGGACGGGCTCATTGCAGCACAGGCAGTCGAGTTAAGGGAGTCAGCCCTGGAGATCCAGGGTAAGGCTCTCGCAGGGGAAAAGCTATTCGTAGCTTTGCAGGCTTTGAACCAAGACAGAGTACATTTAGTGGGAGAATACAAGGCCCAGTTGGAATACCTACGGTGCCAAGTCACCGAGGCCAAGGGAAACGAGTTCAGGCTGCGGGAGAAGAATGCCCGCTTGGCAAGGCAGATCAGGGAACAGGAAGAGAAAGTACAGGAGGTAAAAGCCGCTTACAAGCTAGCAAGTGAACAGGGGTTTGAGGAGGCAGACCACGGCCCCTGTAGAGAAAGGATAGAAAATCTGAGCCGGGCCCTCTGGAAAGCAAAAGGCATGGTATGCCTCATAAGCCCAAAGGCAGGCCAGGCAGATTTTATGGGGAACGAGGGGAGGACAGATCCAACGTCACCGGTGGTGCCCAGGGATGACCCGGTTGAGAGAGAGGAGACCTCATGGCCACCACCCGTAGCGCCAAGTCTCAGCGAGGTTTGGCAGCACTGGGGGTGGAACCGGGGGTGGAACCCGAAGTGGAGCCAGAGGTGGAGGTGGAGGTAGAGCAAACCCTGCCCGAGAGGCTGGAGCCGGGACTGATGTGCCCAGCACGGCATCGGTGGTTCGGCCCACCCGCTAATGGCGACATTGAGGGACCCCTCCAAAACCAGTTCGTATTACCCTTTAATACCCAACAGCTCAGGGTTATGGTCAACCATATCCTGAAGCTTTCCGCCAAGGGAGACCCCTCGTTCCACTTCAGGGAAATAGAGCAGACCGCCAGCGTCAACGACTGCGATGACGCTGAGAAGGCCAAAATGCTGCTATTCTCCCTGGAGAGTAATCTCCTCCAATCCCTCTCTGACGAGTGTAAAAGGGGGCAGAGCGGGTACGAGGAGCTTAGAGATGCGGTTCTAGAGGCCATGGGGATGGATGAGGGAAGTCCCTTCTCCCGCGTGGAGAAGACGACCCAGCTTTCTGGGGAAACCCCGCAGGCCTTTGCAGACCGGCTGTGGCTGGTGTACCGGAAGGCTTGCCCGAAGACGCAGGGCCGGGCATTCCTGAATGGGGATTCCCTGAAGCATTGGCTCCGTTGCTTGGTGGCGAACAGCTTGCCACAGGTCCGGGCCAAGGCCGAGGTCTGGTTTGACCCCAAAGATCCCCAGACCACAGAACTCATGGTAATTAGGTAGCTCACTCTGGCTTACAAGAATGGTAGGGGAGCTGATGCACACCCACCCGAGGGGAAGGTGCATGAGATAAGACCAGGAGTGCAGAGTAGGAAAGAGTGGCACCAGGAAGGGAGTAACCCCCCAACACAAAGACCAATTGTTACGGGTGTGGGAAGGATGGTCACTGGTGGAAGGAGTGCAAAAACCCTTGGAAGGATAACAAGGGAAAGCAGCCCACAGCCTGTTGTGCCAAATAACTGCCCGAATCCGAAGTTAAAGCTTAAGACTGAAGCTTTTTATTAAATAAGAATCATGGCAGAGTTAACAGAGTCCATCATCGACCGAGCCCTTGGTAGAACATACCAGAAGAGGGGCGGGGCCAGGGAGGAGCATTAGTGGTTCCCCCTGGTGGAACATTCCAGACATTACAAGTGCAAGTACAAATATCAGAACACAGTTATTTCATCACATTCACCCCCTGCTATAGATTCAGTCTGTCAGGAGGTCTGATAATTCTCTGGGAATGACGTAACTCTTGCTGAGGCTCCTCCCGGAGTACTAACTCCGGTTCATTCGAATTCCCAGAATCATCAGTATTTTCCACACTGAGGGTTTGTGTCTCTGAAGGTCCAATACCACGATGAAAACTCTACTCTCAGAGTCGAACTCTTTTCGAGCTCCAGCAGGTGCAAGATCTTTAATAGAGACCGTATCCTCTCGCCCATCCGAATATTGAATATACGCATACTGGGGATTAGCATGGAGGAGTTGTACTTCCTCCACCAGTGGATCAGTCTTGTGGCCTCTCACATGTCTGCGCAACAACACAGGGCCCGTGGTCGTCAACCATGTGGGTAACGATACTCCATTAGTAGCTTTTCTTGGAAAACTAAACATCCTTTCATGAGGGGTGGCATTCATCGCTGTACACAAAAGAGACCTTATGGAATGCAGCACGTCTGGCAGGACATCCTGCCAGCGAGAGGTCGGCAGGCCTCGTGACTTCAGAGACAGTACGATAGCCTTCCACACTGTCGCATTTTCTTTCTCGACCTGCCCATTACCACGAGGGTTATAGCTGGTAGTTCTACTCGTTGCAATCCCCTTCGATAGCAAAAACTGTCGTAATTCTTCGCTCATAAAGGAAGAACCCCTATCACTATGTATATAGTTAGGCATGCCGAACAAGGAAAACAGTTGGCAGAGGCATTTAATTACAACAGCACTAGTCACATCCGGACAGGGGATAACAAAAGGGAACCGAGAGTACTCGTCTATAATATTAAGAAAATGGACATTACGGTCGCTCGATGGAAGGGGACCTTTAAAATCGAGACTCAAACGCTCAAATGGTCGAGTTGCCTTAATAAGATGAGCTGGCTCGGATGGCTTATAGGAGCGGGGTTTGCATTCAGCACAAACATGACAGGTTCTGGTCATTGTCCGGACCTCCTCAATAGAGTAGGGTAGATTGTGGGACTTAATGAAGTGGTTCATTCTGGTAACCCCAGGGTGGCAGAGTGCGTCGTGGAGGCTTTGAAGCTTATCTGTACCTAGACTAGCACATACTCCTCGTGACAAAGCATCCGATGGCTCATTAAATACTCCAGGCCTGTACTGAATATCATAGTCATATGTTGACAGTTCTATTCGCCATCTTAAAATCTTATCATTTTTGACCTTGCCTCTCTGCTTAGTGTTGAACATAAAGGCCACATATCGCTGGTCAGTAATGAACGTAAAACGTTGGCCAGCGAGATAATGTCTCCAATACCTGACTGCTTCAATAATTGCCTGTGCCTCCTTTTCCACTGAAGAATGTCAAACTTCTGGTCCTTGCAATGTACGAGAGAAGAAGGCTACTGGTCTACCAGCTTGGTTAAGAGTTGCTGCCAACGCAAAATCAGATGCATCACTTTCCACTTGAAATGGGATCTTCTCATCCACGGCACATACCAATGCCTTCTCAATGTCCCGTTTGATATTAAGGAAAGCCTCCTGAGCTTCCGCCGATAGCGGAAAAGACGTCGACTTAATAAGAGGTCGGACTTTATCTGAGTAGCTAGCCACCCACTGGGCATAGTACGAGAAGAATCCCAGACACCTTCTTAAGGCTTTTACAGTGTGAGGTAAAGGTAATTCCTTAAGTGGGCGTAATCTTTCAGGGTCTGGCCCGATTACCCCATTCTCCACAACGCAACCAAGAATACACAAACGTGTAGTATTGAAGGTACACTTGTTTTCGTTGTAGGTCAGGTTTAACCTCTTTGCAGTTTCTAGGAACTTCGCGAGATTTTGATCATGCTCCCGTTGGTCACGCCCACAGATGGTAACATTGTCCAGGTACGGGAATGTTACTTCCAACGCGTATTCATCCACCATACGATCCATCTCCCGTTGGAAGACGGATACCCCATTCGTCACTCCAAAGGGCACCCGAAGGAATTGGAACAGGCGCCCATTAGCTTTGAAGGCCGTATAAGGTTGGTCTTCTATTTTGATGGGGAGTTGATGGTAGGCAGACTTTAAATCAATGGTGGAGAACACGCGGTACTGAGCAATCTGGTTCACCATCTCAGAAATACGAGGCAAAGGATAGGCGTCTAATTGGGTATACAAGTTTATAGTCTGGCTATAATCGACCACAAGTCTTTTCTTCTCATTAGTTTTAACCACCACCACCTGGGCACGCCACGGGCTACCACTGTGTTTGATGATTCCCTCCCGTTGAAGCCTTTCCACTTCCTCTTTTATAAATGTTTAATCTTCTGAACTATACCGTCGACTCTTAGTCGCTATAGGTCTACAATTAGGAGCAAGATTCGCAAACAAAGAAGGCGGGCTTACGTTTAAAGTAGAAAGGCCACAGACTGTGAGTGGAGGCTGGGATCCACCATACTTAAGGGTAACGCTCTCATGCTGACACTGGAAGTCCAAGCCTAATATTAAGTTCACACACAACTGAGGTAATATGAGGAGTTTAAAGTCCTTATACTCCGTATCCTTAACGGTCAATGTGACTTTACAATATCCAGTTACCTCCGAAGTAAGGGATTTGGACGCCATCACAATTTCACTTCGAGTAGGATATACCTTCAATGAACAGGAGTTAACAAGGTTGGGGTGTATAAAACTTTCAGTACTGCCACAGTCTATCAAACACCCAGTAGGACGACAATTAATCTTAATGTCCATCATAGATTTTGACAAGGAACACGGTATGGTCTGGTCAACTGTAGCCGAGGCTAGAGTAAAACGATAGGCGGCAGCAGAGAAGACATCGGGTACAGGATTACCCTTACACACTTCACTAAAATGTCCCCGTTTCTTACATTTAAAACAGGTAGCCTCTCTGGCTGGGCAACTTTGCCTGGGGTGTTTAGATTGGCCACAGAAATAACACTTAGACCCATGGGGCACAGCCGCAACAATAGGATTAAGTGGGGGCTCCATTGGTGTTATGGATGCCTCCATACTCGGAACACACGAGGCTGAGAGAGATGCATGGGCTGATGCATACACTTCTGAATTCTTCTGGGCTACATCTAACGATCGAGCAGCAGCGACAACCGTTTTTAAAACTAACGAGTCGTTCTCGAGGAGTCTCTGTCTAATATAATTAGATCGGAGGCCAGATATGAAAGAATTGCGGATGGCTTCTTCCTGATACACTATGGCAGAGACAGCCTTGTAGTTGCAACCCTTAGCCAAAGCCTTAAGGTCCTGCAGGAAATCGTCCAGAGATTCCTTGGGTAATTGCCTGTGAGTAGACAGGAGATACCTGGCGTATACTTCGTTAACCGACTTAAGGTACTGGGCTTTAAGAGCTGCGAGGGCCTCTTCATATGTAGTAATATCTTCAATTATAGAGTAAGTTTGATGACTTACCAAGTTGGTTAGAAGACCCAACTTGTTAACCGTCGGATCGGTCGATGATGCGATGAAGTGTTCAAAACATCGGAGCCAATGCGTAAATTTCTTCGACGCATCTGCCGAATGGCGATCGATATCCAGACGCTTTGGTTTCAAAAATCGATCCATCTTCCAAAAGTTGTTATTTAATAAAATTGATGTGCCAAATAACTGCCCGAATCCGAAGTTAAAGCTTAAGACTGGAGCCTTTTATTAAATAAGAATCATGGCAGAGTTAACAGAGTCCATCATCGACCAAGCCCTTGGTAGAACATACCAGAAGAGGGGCGGGGCCAGGGAGGAGCATTAGTGGTTCCCCCTGGTGGAACATTCCAGACATTACAAGTGCAAGTACAAATATCAGAACACAGTTATTTCATCACACAGCCCCAGCCCAAAAGGCGGGGGTAGGGACCCCTTCCGCAGAGGTTGAGTCACTTTTGGACGCCATGAGGTCCTTACTGACTGGCCAGGGGAGAGTAGCAGCCGCCACCGGTGCTCTCACCCCGTCAGCCCCATCCAACCCACAGCCGTGACTAGAGCCTGCACAGCCTGTTTATCTGTGTTCGCTCTGATATGATGAGTGGAGAAGACCCCTTTTGGAGATGGAGGTGGAACAGGTGACAGGGACCTATCTGTTGGACACGAGGGCATCGCGCACCGTGATCTACTCAGCTAACCCCATCACCTCACCTCTCTCCAGCGGGGTCCCATACAGTCTATCGGGGTTCACGGGTAGGGAACAGGCCGGCTCGGTTTCCATCCTGCTCGCCATTCGGATAGGACTGCTCCGCTCCAAGTGGACGTGTTGTGATGAAATATTTCCATTCATCACTGCCTGTGACTGAGATCGGTTTCAGTGTCATTTCCCTTCCCCCAGACCTCATTGTATTGTGTACTGGAATGTGCTGTATTGTATACTGGAATGTGCTGGAATGTGCTGTGTGTAGGGCTCCGCCCATACCTGGCCCCGTTTGTAAGCTAGCTTCAGTCAAGCCCCAGTCTCCAGAAGGATGACATCTCTCTCGCTTACGTGTTTCGTTCTAAGTTAATAAAAGCCTTGTTTTGTTCTGCTACCTTCGAGTCTCGGAATTATTGAGGCACATCAATTTTATTAACTTATTTTTCAACACTATGGATCAACTCCTGAAACCCGAACGTTTGGATTTGGATCAACATGCTCCGGACGCATCAGCATGCTTCGGACACTGGTTTGAGTGTATGGAATTCTTCCTGGACAATTCCGCAGCCGTCAAAGATGCTACGGACGCTGCAAGGATGAGACTCGGAATTCTGCGGAATTGGGTAAGCCACCGGGTTTACCCCCTCATCCAAGACGCCGAGACGTACCTGGCCGCCTGCGACATCTTAAAGGCGCATTACCAGCAGCCTACGAATGAGGTGTATGCTAGGCACCTGCTCGCCACCCGCGCACAGCGACCTGGGGAATCGGTGGAGGAGTTCCTAAGCACCCTAAAAATGCTTGGCAAAGACTGCAAGTGCCGAGATGTAAAAGCCGCAGTGTACACTGACGAGCTTGTTCGCGATGCCTTCATCACAGGCCTCAACTCCACTTGCATCCGGCAAAGACTGCTGGAAAAAACGGGGTTGGACCTGAAACAGGCTGCGGACACCGCGCGATCCCTGGATGTGGCCCAGAGAAACTCGGACGCCTACTCTTCAGCCCGCGCCGTCCACGCCGCCACGTGTGCACCGAGGGCGCCGCCATCTTGGAAGGCATCTTCCCTGCCCGACAGCCCGACACCGGCTGGGCCCCGCTCTCCCCCCAGAAGCCCTACGACAGCCGCGACGCGTCAGGGACCCAACTGCTACTTCTGCGGGCAGCCAAAGCACACCAGAAACCTGTGCCCGGCGAAAGGCACCACCTGCTTTAAGTGCGGTAAGAAGGGGCACTTCGGGAAGGTGTGCAGAGGGAACCCCGCCGGAAAACCAACCGCCGGAAAACCCGCCACCGCCGCGTGTGCGCCGTGGGAGCGGCCATCTTGGACGCCATTTTGCCCGACCTCGTGGGGTCCGCCATCTTGTGAGCAGACAGCGTGGACGCCATCTTGTATCGATCAGGGCCCTACAGTGGCATCGGTCACAGTGGACCAGACCAGGCTGCACCCGCTATCCAGATCAATGGTGGACATCGAGGTAAACGGGTGCCGGGTTAAATGCTTAATTGACAGTGGAAGCACGGAGAGCTTTATCCACACAGAACTGGCACAACAACTCTCCCTAAAGGTGGTCCCTACTCAGGGTACCATTTCTATGGCTGACAAAACCCAGACATCGGCCATTCTGGGTTACTGCATGGTACAATTGTGCGTTAACGGAACTGTATATGATAATTTTAAAGTATTAATCATGAAGAACCTATGTGCGAGCGTGATCTTGGGCCTGGATTTCCAGTGCAACCACCAAAGCATCACGCTCAAGTACGGTGGGTCCCAGCCGCCCCTCACAGTGTGCGGTCTGGCTACCCTGAAGGTAAAGCCGCCTTCGCTATTCGCGAACCTTACCCCTAACTGCCGGCCAATAGCGACCAAAAGCAGGAGGTACAGCTGGGAGGACAGGCAGTTTATCGCGACCGAGGTAGACAGGCTCCTGAAAGAGCGCATTATTGAATGCAGCAACAGCCCGTGGCGCGCCCAAGTGGTAGTGGTAAGGAGTAGCGAGAAGAAACGGATGGTGATCGACTATAGTCAAATGATCAACAGGTACACCCTACTAGACGCCTACCCGCTACCCCGCATATCAGAAATGGTGAACCAAATCGCCCAATACCGGGTGTTCTCCACCATCAACCTCAAGTCAGCGTACCACCAGCTCCCTATCAGACCAGAGGACCGCCCGTACACCGCCTTCGAGGCGAACGGACGCCTCTACCAATTCCACAGAGTCCCCTTTGGGGTGACGAATGGGGTCTCGGTCTTCCAGAGGGAGATGGACCGCATGGTCGATGACCACCACTTGCAGGCAACCTTCCCCTACCTCGACAACGTCACCATCTGCGGTCACAACCAGCAGGATCACGACTCGAACCTCGAGAGGTTCCTGAAAACCGCACAAAAACTCAACCTCACCTACAACGAGGACAAGTGCATTTACAACACCACGCGCCTCTGCATACTAGGCAGCGTGGTGGAGAATGGGGAAATTGGACCAGACCCCGACCGATTGCACCCCCTACGGGAGCTGCCCCGGCCCAACACTCCCAAAGCCCTGAAAAGGTGCCTGGGATTATTTTCTTATTATTCCCAATGGGTCCCCAACTACTCCGACAAAGCCCGCCCCCTCTTGAAAGCATCCTCTTTCCCGCTCTCTGCTGAGGCCCACGCCGCCTTCAAAAGCATTAAGCAGGATATTGAGCGGGTCACGCTACAGGCAGTGGACGAGAACACTCCATTTCAAGTGGAAAGTGATGCGTCTGACTTCGCCTTGGCGGCCACCCTCAACCAGGCGGGGCGGCCCGTAGCTTTCTTCTCGAGGACCCTCCAAGGGCCCGAGATCAGACACTCCTCCGTGGAAAATGAGGCCCAAGCCATCGTGGAGGCAGTGCGCCACTGGCGCCACTACCTAGCCGGCAAACGCTTCACCTTACTTACCGACCAGCGGTCGGTAGCGTTTATGTTCAATAATAAACAGAGGGGGAAGATTAAAAATGATAAGATTCTTAGGTGGCGGATCGAGCTCTCCACCTTCGAGTACGACATCATTTACCGGCCAGGGGCCCTTAACGAGTCCCCTGACGCCCTCTCACGAGGGATGTGTGCCAGCGCCACCGGGGATCGGCTACAGACCCTCCACAATGACCTCTGCCACCCAGGGGTCACGCGGCTGTTCCACTTCATAATGTCCCGTAACTTACCCTACTCGATTGAGGAAGTTCGGTCCCTGACCAGGAACTGCCGCACTTGCGCTGAGTGCAAGCCTCGGTTCTACCGCCCAGGTAGAGCCCACTTAATCAAAGCTACACGGCCCTTTGAGCGGCTCAGCTTAGATTTCAAGGGCCCCCTCCCATCCGTCGACCGCAATGTTTACTTCCTGAACATTGTGGACGAATACTCCCGGTTCCCATTCGCCTTCCCCTGCCCAGACATGACCAGCGCCACGGTCATTAAATGCCTCAACAGCCTGTTCTGCCTGTTCGGTATGCCGAGCTACATCCATACGGATAGGGGGGCGTCCTTCATGAGTGAAGAGCTATGCCAGTACATGCTGTCCAGGGGGATCGCCACGAGCCGTACCACCAGCTACAACCCCCGGGGTAACGGCCAAGTGGAGCGAGAGAACGGGACAGTATGGAAAGCAGTCACTCTAGCTCTAAGGACCAAGGGCCTCCCTATCTCCCGCTGGCAGGAAGTCCTCTCGGATGTTCTCCATTCGATACGGTCGCTATTGTGTACGGCCACTAATACCACGCCTCATGAACGAATGTTTGTCTTTCCCCGGAAATCCACCTCAGGCGTATCCATGCCGTCATGGCTCTCCACCCCAGGTCCGGTACTCGTGCGAAGGCATGTGAGGGGCCACAAGACGGACCCTCTCGTGGAGCCAGTACACCTACTCCACGCCAACCCCCAATACGCATATGTCCGGCACGCCGATGGAAGGGAGGACACCGTGTCCATAAAAGACGTCGCCCCAGCCGGCATTGACAACAACCACGGCAATAGCGGCAACGACGATCACAGCAACTCTTACCCACCCACTACTCTTTCATCACCCCCGGAAGAACACCGACCAACGGCACCCCCACCAACTACCCCTTCAACAACCCTGGCCGCACCCCCGGCAGAGACCCAGGAGGGTACCGGGGACACCCAGCCGACACCCGCGGCACCGCAACAGCCACGTCGGTCGCAGAGGACTATCAAACCCCCGAACAGACTAAATCTATAGAAGGGGTGAATGTGATGAAATATTTCCATTCATCACTGCCTGTGACTGAGATCGGTTTCAGTGTCATTTCCCTTCCCCCAGACCTCATTGTATTGTGTACTGGAATGTGCTGTATTGTATACTGGAATGTGCTGGAATGTGCTGTGTGTAGGGCTCCGCCCATACCTGGCCCCGTTTGTAAGCTAGCTTCAGTCAAGCCCCAGTCTCCAGAAGGACGACATCTCTCTCGCTTACGTGTTTCGTTCTAAGTTAATAAAAGCCTTGTTTTGTTCTGCTACCTTCGAGTCTCGGAATTATTGAGGCACATCACGTGTGTCCTGATGAAATGGGACGTGGAGGGTGAAAGAGGGGTCCTGGGAGCCGACGTTATTGTAGGCCACAGGATCCTAGTGGATTTGAGGAATCACTGCCTTTGGGGGGCAGGCAAAGTAAAGAACGGAGAGATCGCAGTTATCCCGGATAAGGAAGGGAAAGGGACCCTCTGCACCATGAAGCCCAAAGAGGATTACAACCTGGGGCTCATGGTCAGCAACACCCCACCAAAGTTCCAGGCATTTGTGCAGGCCCACCTGGCCACATTTGCCACTCACAAACACGACTGCGGGAGGGTCACAGGGTTTGAGGTCAGCGTAGACGGGGACCCCATGGCCTGACCACAGAAACAGTATAACTTCCCCAGGGAAGCAGAGCCAGACATGGAAGCAGCCATGTCCGCGTTAGTGCAGCAGGGAGTTCTGAGACCGATAGTGACCCACGTGAATTCTTCGTTATGGCCGGTCAGAAAGCCGGACAATTCCTGGAGGGCCACGGTGGACTATCAGGTGCTCAATAGCAACATCCCAGCCTACACACCCACAGTAGCAGCAGTTGCCGACCTCATCGGGAGTATTCCAGCATCTGCGACCACTTTCACGGTGCTGGATATTTCAAATGGGTTTTGGTCCATCCCTTTAAGGAGGGAGGATCAGTACAAGTTTGCCTTTACGTTTAAAGGGCAACAGTACACGTGGAACTGTTTGCCACAGGGCTTCCACAATAGCCCCAGCATTTTCCATCAGTGAATGGCCGACAGTTTGAAGGATTTTAGCCAGCCCAGACAGTTGGTTCAATACGTGGATGACCTGCTCCTGTTCACTGCTTCGAAAGAGGAGCATGGCCCACTATTGGCCGAACTGCTGGAGCTGTTAGGACAGAAGGGTTTCAAAGTAAATCCCAAGAAGGCGCAGATCGGCCAGCCGGAGGTGAAATTTCTCGGTCTGACCGTGCGCGCTGGAGAAAGGGCCATAGATAAGGCTGGGGAAGGAGAATCCCGGGACCCCTATCGGGCAGGTCCGGAAGCCGCAGTCCGGGACAAGGGAGGCACACGGGGGGTAGTTTTGGCCCGGACCTAAAGCGGGTCCGGGTCCAAGATCCCGTCTGTAAGACCGTCCCGGTGAGGAAAGAGAAAGGGGAGCCCCTGGAAGGTCCGTTCGGGGCAGCGGGCGAGCCTTCAGCACAGGTTTTAAAACAGGCCGCTGGTTACATCAACCAGTGCAAGCTGTTTACGCCTGAAAGGGGAAAGCAGCCAGTTGGGAAAAGGTCTGAGGATAAAGATCCTCAGCCTGCAGCAGGAGCGAGTTCACAGACTGCACAGGCAGGTGCTGTGGCTTGCTTGAAGGGAGGGACCATCCAGCCCATCGATTGGGACACTCACCCACTCTTCTGGGATCTAGACGAGGGGGAGGGACCTGAGGGCGAAAACCCCGCCCCTAACCCAGGTGTAGAGAGGGAGGGACCTGAGGTCGAAAACCCCGCCCCGGACCCAACCATGGGACCTGGGGGTGGAGACTCTCAGCTCGCAGCAGCAGGCTGCGAAAAGTTACCTGCCCCCAGCCCAGGTTTAGGAGGGGTCAAGCCTGGGGGAGCAGCGGTTCGGGTAAAAGGCTCAGCGGCCAAGAAAGCCCCACCCGTCAAAGCCCCTAGAAGGTCCCCACAGACACCCCAGACGAGAAAGCCATGGTCACCAGCCCTCCAGTTACCAAGGGCCGCCCCTCGAGTCAGGGAGAGGTCCAAGGACACAGGCCCTCAGCCAGCAGCCACGGGCTGCGAGGGACCAACAGCCAAGGATGGTGCGGTCACGCCGGGGGGAGCGGCAAGCCGCAGTCCGACCAGGGATTAGCCTGGCCGCCCGGAGATGGGCGGCGCATGTATTTAGTTTAGTTTAAGTTAAGTTTAAGTAAAGTGTAATTATTAGGCTTAAGTTTGGGTGTTTATAATTTAAGTTAAATAAGGTGATGGGTAGTTTTAAGTTAAGTAATCTGTTAAGAGTGTATCTTTGGGTCGAGGTTGTAATGTATGCACCTATAAGGGAGAGAATTACTTTTACAGCTCCTGTATACTGTAGTACCGGCAGTGACCACACCTGTATATAAACCCTGAGTAGTGATCTGTACACTTAGTTCTAGAGTAACCCTCATTCAGTAAACACCTGTTGAATCGTTCCCTGCAGTCTTGTTGTCTAATTATTGAAGGACACAACATCAAGATACACGGACATAACATTGGCGACGAGCAGATTCGAACCTACCTGCAACTCTGCATCACCTCCCAGGGATTCGCTCCTGGAGAACAGTGGAAGAAGGTCGAGTCCAGAAGCACGGGTGTCGACCACGGGCAACCGCCCAGGCATCCAGCGGAGATTTGAGCATCGCAGGGGAGGCTGTCGAGAGCCAGGCTTGGCTTTCCAGTCACGATGGTCCAGCGAAACGGGCTGGCAACAGGTACTGCGCAGACCCTTCCCGGACAGCGGCAGCTAGAGCCGACCGGGCAGCACAGAAAAAGGCCGAGCAGCGTCGATGGGGGAGAGAGAGAGGGCAGAGCGCACAGGGCGCAGCCGGTGTTCAGGACCGAGCGGTGTCAACGGGGGAGAGAGACGAGAGACAGCAGAGCGCAGCCGGTGTTCAAGGGCCGAGCAGCATCAACGAGGGAGAGAGGCGCGCAGGAAAACGCGAGGCGCTGCCATTGCCACGAGGACCGCAGAGAGCGGCATTGGCAGCAGCGCAGGAGCAGCGCACGAAACCCACAGGGCGTCGCCATTTGCCACGAGGACCACCGAGAGCGGCGTTGGCAGCAGCGTGGGAGACTCCATTTTAAGCCACAGCGGGGAAGACAGGAAATCACAGGAGACGCCATTTTAAGCCAGTCTAACCACACCCAAAAATGCCGAAGAGTGGCAGTATTACAGCGTTCAACAATGAAGTCGAAGATTGGACGACATATGTCGAACGCATAGAAATATACTGCAAGGCGAATGAAGTGCCAGATGACAAGAAAGCGCTGGTATTGTTGAATTCAATGGGTGCAAAAACGTATGGCTTACTACGAAACCCAGTAACCCCAGAGAAGCCAGCAGAAAAGGATTTTGAAAATATAGTGTCAATCCTACAGGACCACTTTAACCACACACCGCTGCTGATAGCAGAAAGATTTAAGTTTCACAAAAGGAACCAGCATAAAGATGAAAGTAATGCTGAGTATTTAACGGAACAGCGCAAGCTATTGAAACACTGCCAGTTTGGAACGGGACTAGCAGATACTTTAAGGGACAAGTTTGTGTGTGGGCTTCAAATGAAGGAACCCAGAAACGGCTTCTATCAGAAAAGGACCTTAAGCTGGACAAGGCTTTCAGCATTGCAGTATCATAAGAAGCAGCAGCACGGGGCGCTGCAGAGATACAATGGAGACCGCAAGAATATGGCACAAATGAAATGTCATACGGAACAGTGAAGTGCTATCGCTGCAGCAGAACAACACATGACCATAATGATTACTGGTTCAAGGACAAAGTGTGCAGACAGTGTGGAAAAGTAGGATACATATCAAGAGTCTGCAGGTCGGGAAAGAAAACCAGCAGCAAGAAATCTCCACAGGAGAAGTACAAGAAGGTACATAAGGTGACGGAGAGTAGTTCAGACGAACAGAAAAGTGATACAGACTCCGGAAGCAAGGAGCTGGGTTGTCTGAAACTACATAATGTGATCAAAACGGAGGATCACCAAACTATCTGGGTCACGCTCAAGATAGATGGAGTCCAAGTGAAAATGGAATTGGACACAGGATCAGCCCTAACAGTCATAAACCGAAGGGACTACAAGCGGCTATTCTCACATATACCCTTGAGAGATACAAAGATTGTCTTGAAGATGTACACAGGGCAAAAAGTCTACCCTAAAGGAAAAATAAGGGTGAACGTTATATATAACGGCAAGGAAACACCAAAAATGCACCTATATGTATTGCCAGATGGAAGACCACCACTACTAGGACATGAATGGATCCGGAAGATACAGCTAGATTGGCATTCCATACAAGCACTTACTGTAGATGCCAAAAAGGATGACGACGTCACACCTGGACGACTGTCAAAAATGCTAACTGACGCACAAGAAGTGTTCCAGCAGGGACTCGGAACACTAAAAGGCATAACAGCGATGATCAAAATAGAGGAAAATGCAAGCCCAAAGTTTTTTAAGGCCAGACCGGTACCTTATGCGATCCGCCCAGCCGTCGAAGCAGAGCTGGAAGGTTTGGAAAGTTCAGGAGTACTGTCCAAAGTGGACTGGAGTGAGTGGGCTACACCCATCGTTCCTGTAATGAAGTGTTCGCTGAGTAATACGCCTGGGGAAGCAAAGAAGGTTCGCATCTGTGGGGACTTTAAGGTGACAGTGAACCCAGTCCTTCACACTGTACAATATCCGCTTCCGCGGATTGAAGATATTTTCGCCTCGCTATCTGGAGGGAAACGCTTCACTAAGATTGATCTGGCCCAGGCGTACCTGCAAATGGAGGTAGAAGAAGCCTCGAAACAGTACCTCACGATCAACACTCATAAAGGTCTCTACCAATAAAACCGGCTGGTGTTCGGGGTAGCATCAGCTCCGGCTATTTGGCAAAGGGCAATGGAACAAGTCCTGCAAGGGATTCCAGGGACCCAGTGTTATTTGGACGACATCCTGGTCACGGGCGAAAATGACAGTGATCACCTCGCCAACCTGGAGCAGGTGCTCACTAGATTGAAGGAATATGGGCTCCGAGCTAATCGCCCAAAATGCGAGTTTTTCCAGAAGCAGATCTCGTATTGTGGCCACGTTATTGATAAAGAGGGGTTACATAAGTCCCCTGAAAAGATTGAGGCAGTAGTCAAGGCTCCAGCACCGGAAAATGTGTCACAACTGAGGTCGTTCCTCGGGCTGGTGAACTACTACCATAAGTTCTTGCCGAATTTGTCTACCGTACTACACCCACTGAACACCCTACTGCAAACGGGGGTACCATGGAAGTGGAGTGACGAATGTAAACGAGCTTTCCAGAAGAGCAAAGCATTGATCACATCAAAAGAGGTGTTGGCTCATTTCAACCCAGCACTACCAATTCGGTTGGCGTGTGATGCATCATCCTATGGCATTGGAGCGGTGCTGTCGCACAAATTCCCAGATGGCTCTGAGAGGCCAGTAACCTTTGCGTCTCGGTCACTAACCTCAGCCGAGCGTAACTACGCCCAGATTGACAGGGAAGCCCTCAGCCTAGTGTGGGGAGTGAAAAAGTTCAATCACTATCTGCACGGGCAGAAGTTCACCTTGCTGACTGACCACCAACCACTTGTCTTCATCTTTAATCCAAAGAAGGGCGTTCCGGTGATGACTGCGCAACGGCTACAAAGATGGTCCCTTTTTCTAGGGGCACACCAATATGAAATCGAATATAAGGGCACGAAACAGCATGGAAACGCTGATGGGCTATCACGCCTGCCACTGCCTACTGCGGAGGAAGCACCAGCAGTGGATACTGTCGAAATATTTCATTCGACTATAATTGAATGCTTCCCAGTAACTAACGCTGGTATAGAGAAGGAGGCCCGAAATGACCCGACACTGTCTCGGGTATATGATTTGACGGTGAAGGGATGGCCAGCACATGGCAACTCACTGTTGCCAGCATTCTCATCCAGAAGAGAACAGCTGTCAGTATGCCAGGGGACCTTGATGTGTGGATCCCGAGTGGTAATTCCACCCGAGTTAAGGGAGAGAGTGCTCAATGAGCTTCACGAAGGTCATCTGGGAGGGGTGAAAATAAAAAGCCTTGCTAGGGCTTATGTGTGGTGGCCGGGGATCGATCAGCAAATCGAGGACCTGACAAAGAGCTGCTCAGGATGCCAGAAGGTCCAAAATGCACCATCACATGCCCCTCTACACCCATGGGAGTGGCCCTCATCTCCATGGCAACGGGTGCATATTGATTTTGCTGGTCCATTCATGGACTCAATGTTTTTAATAGCCGTGGATGCGCACTCGAAATGGCCTGAGGTGATCAAAATGTCCTCCACTACCATGGAGAAAACTATTGCAGTCCTACGGACCATTTTTGCCAGGAACGGCTTGCCAGAGCAGATTTGCTGTGATAACGGACCACAGTTTGTGTCCGAAGAGTTTCGAAGATTTATGAAAAGGAATGGGGTAAGGCATTACACATCCGCCCCGTATCATCCAGCCACAAATGGATTGGCTGAGAGGTTCGTACAAACCTTTACAAAGCAGTAAAGGCCATATGCGATGACGACATTCCACTGCAGCATAAGGTGGACAATTTCCTGTTAGCCTACAGAAATGCGACACATGCAGTCACCAACCAGGCCCCGGCCATGATGTTCTTTAACCGAAGGTTGAGATCTCGTCTGGATTTGCTCAGACCTAATGTACGAAGAGATGTTGAGAGTAAGCAATTCCAGCACATCAATGAGAAGCCGACAAGGAGCTTCAATGTAGGGCAACCAGTCTTGGCCCGCGACTACCGAACAGAGAAATGGCAACCAGGAATGATATGCACACGGCAGGGGCCACTAATGTACACCGTGGATGTTGGGGAGAACATCGTGAGAGGCCATGCTGACCAGATCCTAGAGTCACAGGAACGAGTCAACCCCATGTCTCGGCCATACGTACCTGGTGAGGAACCCGACGTACAGGTCACATCTACCTCAGAAACAATAGCATTGGAAGCTGATGAATCAACTGACGACAGGGTGCTAGAATCGCCTCCGCACCAAGAGCGAGACACTCGGGAAAGGCGTTATCCAGAAAGAATCAGGAAGCCGCCCCAAAGACTGAATTTATAAATAGACTATTTTCAGCTAATGTTGCATGTTAAAAGTGTTAATTGTAATTAGTTTGATATTTAATTGTTAAATGAGTGTTATGGTACTGTTAATCTAAAAGGGGAGGAATTGTAATGTATGTACCTTTAAGGGAGAGAATTACTTTTACAGCTCTTATATACTGTAGTACCAGCAGTGACCACACCTGTATATAAACCCTGAGTAGTGATCTGTACACTTAGTTCTAGAGTAACCCTCATTCAGTAAACACCTGTTGAATCGTTCCCTGCAGTCTTGTTGTCTAATTATTGAAGGACACAACATCAAGATACACGGACATAACAGAGGTCGCGGGACCCGACCATGCTTCACCAAGCCAGAGAATCTCTTGGGGACCTAGCTGCATGTTCTTTTACATCTTTTTGCAGAAAGATTTTCGGGATGGAATGGATCATGATCCTATTCGCCCTGATCGGGATGAGTGTGGAGAGGAGGGGCAACATCCAAGACTCCCACATCTACTGGTGTTCAGGAGACAAGGCGCCCCTGGCGATCGATGGGAGCGGTGAATGGGATGCGGCGGAGACCGTCGTTTACGTCCACGAGGGAAGGTGGCCAGGATGGTTGGGGTCCAATTCGTCTCAGTACTCCAGCCAAACCGGATTCACGTACGGGGAGACCTCCCTCCTGTGCCCCAGGGTACGAGTCGTTACCACGATGGTCAGCATCACCATTGGAAAGCGAATATGTTTGACGTGTAAAGGACACATTCCACTGGATAGGTGGTGGTGGCTCAGGAAGTTGAGCAAGGACATGGGGAATGCCCCGAAGTCGAGTGGGAACGGTTGGGAAACAACACCCATCGGACGATTACCGGGACTCATGGAGGACTAAGCGTGTGTTGGGACAAGTGGTGGGAACCGGATCAAGGGACTTACATCTGTATGTGGGGGTCAGAGGAGGTCTGCCCCACAGGCATATCCATCTTTTTCCACCGACAGTGGCATGACGCTGGGGAGGGGATGAGGTTGGATACCAGCCTGAAGGCGTGCGCGGTCCCATTCTCCCCGATCCCAGTGAATGCCACTGAGCTTGTTATCCGTCCCCGAAAGCTCCCGCCCACAGTGCAGGTGGCGAGGTTACCCAGGGAAGGTTGCCCCACCGCCACCAAGGGACCAGGGAATGGGTTGGTACTAGTCCCCACTGATTAGATGCTGTACCAGTGGGTACACTACGTGGTAGCCTCCGTGATTTTAAATCTCACAGAGGTACATTTACCAGAGTGGTGCCCCAAAGAAACAGAGCAGTTATACCAGGCCCTATTAAAGGACATGTTCAAGAAATTTTACGAGTTCGATTTTGCCCACGTGGACAAGACCGAACTCTACACCACACACCGAGAGTTTTTGGGTAATGCCGGGAAACAAAGAAGGGGTGTATGGAATGATGTTTTTACTGCGTTTAATACTGGGTCCTCTGTCATCAACAGCTTGGATGACATAGAGCTGCAGACCCAGATAAACGGTTTAAAAACACAGTTAAAAAGGATATTACTGGATGAGAACAAGGTATTGGGCTCGGATTGCATGAGGACCAGGCCATGACGGTCCATTTAAAGGAGATCATAGCCGAGTTGGAAAAGCATGCAAAGACAGTAAATGCTCTCATAACGAAGGACAGAAATGCTTCTGACCAGGCTGCGCAGAATGAGGTGTGCGTGTTATACGGGGCGTGGTTACTGGGCGAGGACCGCAGTAATCTGGAGGATTTAAAACAGGGTTTGGTCCCCTCCTGGATTAGCAACAAGCACCTCGCAGCCCTCCACCCTTTTGAGAATGCATTAAGCCCGTGCCAACTCCGGCTAGCCTTTGAGGCCTACCCAGTCCCCATGGATTGTGGGTGGTCCAAACACACAATCATGGGAGTAGTCGTTAGGATGCTGGTCATGGGTAGGACAGCCCGACCCGCACTGGTATACAGGGTTGAGAACATTGGAGTCATTCAAGGGGCTGTACACATTCGTTTCACAACGGTCTCGCCTTACGTCATTAAGTGGGAGCACGCTATGACATGTAGTGACCTCTCAGGGTGCCGGAGCCAGGGAGCACACATAATCCTGTGTCCCCAGCACTTGAATGCCTTTTCAAAACCGCAGTGTGGGTTCAGAGCTGCTGACGCGAAGCCTATAAATTGTACCATGGAGACAATGGCACAAGGCCATGTTCCCCCGCAGGCAGGTGGGACATATTGTGTCATCACCGGCGCGTCCCAGTACCAGCATGGACAGCACAGCTGGTGTCCGGTTAGTGACAGCAGTTTCTGTTTTAAACCCAAGGCAGAAGTTCAAGTGGCCCAGGAGCGAATTGTCCCCTTTCCTGAACCCTCCACTGTTCACCTCACTGTGAAGGAGAATTTTATGAATTTGCAGAAGTACGTAGCCCATTTTGGCTACGAAATTCCCCCTCTCCCTGAACATCTGACCAAAATACGCAAAGCCGTAATAGTTTTGCAGAAACATTTTTACACTCTCGAACAGAAAACAGTAGAGATAGGGACTAAGATATTGGATATAGTGACTCCATCCTGGTGGAACATTTTCAGTAATATAGAGGTCCCTTCGTGGATCAGACTGGCTTCCCACATTCTCGTGGTTTGTCAGTTAGGAATAGTGTAGTATTTAGTTTGTATTCAATGTAAGGGAAAGCGTCGGTGGTCAGAATTCCGAAACCAGAGGATTTGGAAGGAACACTATGTAAAGGTGGAGGGTGATACGCTGGTTTAAGTCTTTTCCCTGTATTATAAGTAAAGGATTGTTGTTTCTTAGTGATTGTTATTTTTAATAAAGGTTTTTTTCTTTTGTTGTTTTTTTTCTGCGACGCGGTTTAATAAAGATGTGTGTACCAAGTGGTGCAGGAGTGTTGGACCCCCTCCATGCTTGGATGTGTGTGTAAAGTCTGTAATTTTACTCTCTGTATGCTGATGTACACTACATTTCCGCGGAATAGGAAGTGCACGTGTCATGGGTATATTAGATAGGTAATTACAGGGGAAGGTTGACTATGGAGGGTCAGAAAAATTTTGCTCACCTTAAAAATATGATACTTCAAGCAAGTTTTAGTATCACAGGGTGGAGTGTAAGATTTGCAAAATTTCTGCATTTCCCCGAAGGTTGTTATTAATAAACGGGACCCTGCGTGAACATTTTAAATCAAAAAGGGTACCCAAGATGGCGTCCGTGCCTCGTGGCAGAAAGCCTGTGGGATTTCAAAATGGACTCTGCAACGCAGACAGCTTGTGGATCGAAACCCAAGCTGCAGTTTTCTGTGAAGAGAGACTGTGTATTTTGAAACCAGACAGGACTCTGAATTATGTATTAGACCGAATTGGAGACAAATCTAAATTCAGTTTAGGCCTATAGTTAAGGCCATCAAGCAGTCTACATATATAATCGGAATCAGATTAAGAGAACCATCGAGGGTGGACAGGCCCATCAAGGAACATTCATGACAATACAAGTCGATTATCGGGCCGGTAGATGCGATTACCAGCCATCTAAAACCAGTTAGTATGGATTGCTACCATTATTTAAAATAGCCCGCCAAGATTAAGACAAAGAACTAACCTGATTTGGTGCGCAGATAAGGGTTTTCGAAAGGAGTATAATTGAAGGCCCCCAGGTAGCAATTGCTCTCTTCGCCCTCTTCTCTTCTCTCTCTTCGGCCCCTCGCCCTCGTGGCTGCCGCTCTTTCCCCGTCCCGCGCTTACCCCCTGGTCTTTGCCCGTGCCTTTTGCCACTCCATCTGAAAAATAGCCCGGGCACTGCATCGGGCGGACATGGACAATTCAGGCCAGGCGAGGCGGGACGCGACGAAGGGGAGGAGGGAAGACCACCGGAGGGAGGGCCACCTGAGGAGACTGACTGAGGGAAGGCCAACTGAGGAAAACCAACTGAGGAGACGAACTGAGGAGACGAACTGAGGGGAGGCTTCAACTTACCGGGCCTTCAGCCTCAGCCGACCTTCGAATATCTGCACACCAACTCAAACTGTCGGTTGGCGACGAAGAATCATCCCTGCAAGGTAAAGTACCCAAACAGAGACTTTAACTTTGGGGTACTCAAACCTGGACAACGCCCTTGCAGCGCCCGGAGACCACGTGACGACGGCAGGCTCCAGTGAGCACCAAGAGCGAACCCCGAACCCCACCGCTGTTTTAAGTCCAACAAACCCTTTTGATTGGTGAGCATGAAGTTCTGACCCCTCACAGCTTAATCTAGTTAGGTATAGGGGGTGGGATAAGGATAAGGGGATTGTTAAGATAGTTGTTTTCCCTCGATGTGCCGTGCGTTCCCCAATCCCTGTATAAGTATAGTTATTCTTTTGCATTTTTGCCTGTAGAAGTGTACACTAGTAATTTTCCATAAGATTGTATCAATTTTTTTCCTCTTCAATAAAATCTTGGTTTTGTTTACATCCAACCACCTGTCTACTCGAGTCTTCTCTGTACCGCCGCCTTGTACCTAAGTCCGGTGTCTAGAACCCAGGGGCGTGGGAGCGATTTGAACCGCTCACAAAACAGTCAGAGGCATAACTGACTGGGCGCACGCGCCACCACCACAAGCCACCCCCTACACATTCTACTGCTTCTGATCACCCATTTACTCACACCCTCTTTTTAAAATTTCAATTCATGATCAGAGGAAGATATGCCCCATAATCTTTAATGAAGGCTATCCTGCAATAAATTAAATTGCTTCTGATTTGACTATAGAAGAAATTCTCTTAAATTCTTTCTCTCAAACTTCTGCATTTGTTCCTTACAATAAGACTTTGCTAACTGTGGCACAGAGGCTACATGTCCTGTTTTCCCGAATTCTCCTGTTTCCTTTATCTCGAGTTGTTTTCACTGGGAACATTCTTGTGTTCTGCTAAAATTCTTATATTTTTAAACTCATTTAATTCACAATGGTAAAAGTACTTCCAATGCTCCTGTTATACTGGCAATTTGAGTATTCTATGGCGAGTGTCTCACCTCCTGACTCCCCAAAGCCTTTCCACCACCTACAAGGCACAAGTCAGGAGTGTGATGGAATACTCACCACTTGCCTGGATGAGTGCAGCTTCAACAACACTCAAGAAGCTTGACACCATCCAGGACAAAGCAGCCTGCTTGATTGGCACCCCATCTACCACCTTAAACATTCACTCCCTCCACCACTGGCGTACCGTGACTGTAGTGTGTACCATCTACACGATGCACTGCAGCAACTCGCCAAGGCTTCTTCGGCAGCACCTCCCAAACCCGCAACCTCTTCCACCTAGAAGGACAAGCGCAGCAGGCGCATGGGAACACCACCACATCCAAGTTCCCCTCCAAGTCACACACCATCCTGACTTCGAAATACATCAACATTCCTTCATCGTTGCTGGGTCAAAATCCTAGAACTCCCTACCTAACAGCACTGTGGGAGTACCTTCACCACACGGACTGCAGCGGTTCAACAAGGTGGCTCGCCACCACCTTCTCAAGGGCAATTAGGGATGGGCAATAAATGCTGGCCATGCCGGTGATGCCCATATCCCAGAAACGAATATAAAAAAAATTGCTTTCACATGTACATCACTATGATTCAATGCTTCTTCAAAATTGCATTGTATAGATGTTGATTGCTCAAACCTCTGACTGTCTTTTCCACTGAGGTTTACCCAAGCTGCTAGTGTTGTGATGCAGAAGCGTTGTATTGGATCCAATGTAAACTAAGGATCTGATTCAGTGCCCTGGAATCCAGTGCACCTCATCATGGTGTCAGCTGTGGCTCAGTTGGTAGTACTCTTGCCTCTGAGTCAGAATGTTGTGGGTTCAACTCCCACTCCAGGAACTTGAGCACAAAAATCTAGGCTGACACTCCAGTGCAGTGCTGAGGGAGTGCTGCACTGTCGGAGGTGCCGTCTTTCGGATGAGACATTAAACCGAGGCCCAGTCTGCTCTCTGAGGTGGATGTAAAAGATCCAATGGCACTATTTCAAAGAAGAGTAGGGGAGTTATCCCCGGTGTCTTGGCCAATATTTATCCCTCAATCAACATCACTAAAACAGATTATCTGGTCATTATCACATTGCTGTTTGTGGGAGCTTGCTGTGTGCAAATTGACTGCCGCGTTTCCCACATTACAACAGTGACTCCACTTCAAAAGTACTTCATTGGCTGTAAAGCGCTTTGGGACCTGAGGTTGTGAAAGGCGCTATAGAAATGCAAGTCTTTCTTTCTTTCTATGATGTCAAGACATAGATCTAGTCTGACTCGCTGGGTTAACAAACAATGAGACTATGAGGTAACTCTAGTCTAATGTGTTCTGGTCAGGTTATATTGTGTGTGCATGGTGGTGCTCAGAGTTTTAGTGTGAAAGGCCAGTGGCAGCTCACCTGGAGAATGTTGCACAAGGAATCAGCAATTACATCACCAATTCCTCGGTCCAGCAGCAGCTTGAGAGCTGCCATTTCCTCAAGCTGTTCGAGACCAACTCCTAAAGGCTCCCTGCTGAAGAATTAACAAGAAAAATGGAAAGGGTGCAAATGCCCTCCCACACAAAAACCCCAGCCATTAACCGATGAATTTCCCTCCATTGCACTACCGAGAGCTGCTTAATCTACACAAATTAACTAAAATCTCCGCAACAAATCTATTATTAGTCTGTTACTTTCCGAGCTCTTATTTTCGGTAATGCTACTTTGCGATAGAATCTCCCAGTGTACTGTTAGCTGTCACTTTCAGAATAAAGTATGACCTTTGTTATATCCGTGTATCTTAATGTTGTGTCCTTCAATAATCAGACAACAGACTGCAGGGAACGATTCAACAGGTGTTTACTCAACGTGCTTCAAACTGCAACTGAAACAACAGATTACGACTCAGCGTTATACACAGGTGTGGTCACTGCCGGTACTACAGTATACATGAGCTGTAGAAAGTAGTTCCCCCCCTTAAAGGTACATACATTACAATTCCTCCCCTTTTAGATTAACAGTACCATAACACTTATTTAACAATTAAATATCAAACTAATTACAATTAACACTTTTAACATGCAACATTAGCTGAAAATAGTCTATTTATAAATTCAGTCTTTGGGGAGGCTTCCTGATCCTTTCTGGATAGCGCCTTTCCCGAGTGTCTTGCTCTTGGTGTGGAGGCAATTCTGGCCCCCTGTCGTCGATTGATTCATCAGCTTCCGATGCCACTGTTTCTGGGGTAGATGCGACCTGTACGTTGGGTTCATCACCAGGTACGTATGGGCGAGGCATGGGGTTGACTTGTTCCTGTGACTCTAGGATCTGGTCAGCATGGCGTCTCACGATGCTCTCCCCAACATCCACTGTGTACATGAGTGGGCCCTGCCGTGTTCATATCATTCCTGGCTGCCATTTTTCTGTTTGGTAGTCGCGGGCCAAGACTGGTTGCCCTACATTGAAGCTCCTTGTTGGCTTCTCATGGATGTGCTGGAATTGCTTACTCTCAACATCTCTTCGTACGTTTGGTCTGAGCAAATCCAGGTGAGACCTTAACCTTCGGTTAAAGAACATCATGGCTGGGGCCTGGTTGGTGACTGCATGTGTCGCATTCCGGTAGGCGAACAGGAAATTGTCCACCTTGTGCTGCAGCGGAATTTTGTCATTGTACATAGCCTTTATTGCCTTCTTAAAGGTTTGTACGAACCTCTCAGCCAATCCATTTGTGACTGGATGATACGGGGCGGATGTGTAATGCCTTACCCCATTCTTTTTCAAGAACCTCCGGAATTCTTCGGACACAAACTGTGGTCCGTTGTCGGAGTAAATCTGTTCTGGCAAGCCATTCCTGGCAAAAATGGTCCATAGGACTGCAATAGTTTTCTCCGTGGTGGTGGAGGACATTTTGATGACCTCAGGCCATTTCGAGTGCGCATCCACGACTATTAAAAACATTGAGTCCATGAATGGACCAGCAAAATCAATATGCACCCGTTGCCATGGAGATGAGGGCCACTCCCATGGGTGTAGAGGGGCCTGTGGTGGTGCATTTTGGACTTTCTGGCATCCTGAGCAGCTCTTGGTCAGGTCCTCGATTTGTTTATCGATTCCCGGCCACCACACATAAGCCCTGGCTAGGCATTTCATTTTTACCCCTCACAGATGACCCTCATGAAGCTCATTGAGCACTCTATCCCTTAACTTGGGTGGAATTACCACTCGGGATCCACACATCAAGGTCCCCAGGCACACTGACAGCTGTTCTCTCCTTGTTGAGAATGCTGGCAACAGTGAGTCGCCATGTGCTGGCCATCCCTTCACCGTCAAATCATATACCCGAGACAGTGTCGGGTCATTTCGGGTTTCCTTTTCGATAGACGCGTTAGTTACCGGTAGGTATTCAACTATAGTCGAATGGAATATTTCAACAGGATCCACTGCTGGTGCTTCCTCCGCAGTAGGCAGTGGCAGGCGTGATAGCCCATTAGCATTTCCATGCTGCTTCGTGCCGTTATATTCAATCTCATAGTGGTGTTCTCCTAGAAAAAGTGACCATCTTTGTAGTCGATGCGCAGTCATCACCGGAACGCCCTTCTTCGGATTAAAAATGGAGACAAGAGGCTGGTGATCAGTCAGCAAGGTGAATTTCTGTCCGTGCAGATAGTGATTGAACTTTTTCACTCCCCACACTAGGCTGAGGGCCTCCCTGTCAATCTGGGCGTAGTTACGCTCGGCTGAGGTTAGTGATCGTGACGCAAAGGCTATTGGCCTCTCTGAGCCATCCGAGAATTTGTGCGACAGCACCGCTCCAATGCCATAAGGCGACGCATCACATGCCAACCGAATTGGTAATGCTGGGTTGTAATGGGCCAATACCTCTTTCAATGTGATTAGTGTTTTGCTCTTCTGGAAAGCTCGTCTACATTCGTCACTCCACTTCCATGGCACCCCAGTTTGCAGTAGAGTGTTCAGTGGGTGTAGTATTGTAGACAAATTTGGCAAGAACTTATGGTAGTAGTTTACCAGCCCGAGGAACGACCTCAGTTGTGACACATTTTCCGGTGCTGGAGCCTTGACTACTGCCTCAATCTTCTCTGGGGACTTATGTAACCCCTCTTTATCGATAACGTGGCCACAATACTGTTGTGTATGTACCTTTAAGGGAATAACTGGTTTTAGACTGCAGTACCGGCAAGTGACCACCCCTGTATAAAAGGCCCTAGCAGGCTTCTGTAGTTTCAGTTTCAAGCTGCCTCTTGTTCAGTAAAGTACCTGTTAAACTGTTCTCACGAAGTCCGTGTATTATTGAGGCGCGGACTTTACAGTGGCGACGAGTAAGTTCGAACTCACCTGCAGTGTGGCATCATCTCACGGCGATCTCGCCTGAAAGGAAGGTCCTGGAAGGTCGTAGTCTGAGCAACGGGCGTCGACCGAGGGCAACCGCCCAAAGAATCCATCGGTGTTTGGAGAATTGTGTAAGACTGTGGTTCCAGCGAATCGTGCTGGTAGCAGGTAGCGCGCTGACCCTTCCGGACTGCGGCGGGCTCAAGCTCGATCGAGCGGCTCTACAAATCGGGCCGCGCAGCTTCGCCGGGAAAAGAAAACAAGAGAGAGAGGGTGGAGCGCACAGGGCGCGGTCGGTGCTCGAGAACAGGACAGCGGAGAGAAACTAAACGGGGGGGAAGGAAAGCGAGATGCGCCGAAGCTGCGGGTCGCCGCCATTACCCCGTAGAACACTAGTAGCAGTGTGGCAGTAAGGGGAAGAAGCAAAAGCGCGGGAGGCGCCATTTTATCCCGTTGGGGAAGAAGCAAAAGCGCGGGAGGCGCCATTTTATTCCATTGGGGAAGAAGCAAAAGCGCGGGAGGTGCCATTTTAAATCGCCCAAGATGCCGAAAAGTGGCAGTATCACTGCTTTCGACAACGAGGTAGAAGGCTGGACCACGTATGTGGAAAGAATTGAAGTGTACTGCAAGGCAAATGAGGTGGCTGATGGAAAGAGTGCGTTGGTATTATTAAATCTGATGGGTGCGAGTACGTACGGCCTATTGCGGAATTTAATTACCCCAGCTAAACCAATGGAGAAAACTTTTGAAGAGATTGCTCTTATCGTACAGGAACATCTAAGCCCTACACCACTGCTGATAGCAGAAAGATTCAAGTTCCATAAAAGAAACCAGCACAAAGATGAGAGCAATGCTGACTATCTTACGGAACTACGCAAGTTATCGAAGCACTGCCAGTTCGGAGCAGGACTGGCAGACACCTTACGGGATAAGTTTGTCTGCGGGCTCCAGAGTGAAGGAACCCAGAAACGATTACTTTCAAAAAAGGACCTGACGCTAAAACAGGCTTTCAGCGTGGCAGTATCCTATGAAGCAGCAGCACGGGGAGCTGCGGAAATACAACAGAAACCACAAGAATACAGCGCTAACGAAATGGCGTATGGAGCCGAAAAGTACTATCGCTGCGGCAGAACAACCCATGAGCAGAAGGACTGCTGGTTTAAAGACAAAATATGCAGGCAATGCGGAAAAATGGGACATATAGCAAGAGTCTGCAGGTCGGGAAAGAAGACCAACACGACAAGAATAACAGAATCACAGAATCACAGAAACCCCACAGTGCAGATAGAGGCCATTTCGGCCCATCGAGCCTGCACCGACACATATCCCACCCGATCCCCGTAACCCCTACACCAACACATATCCCACCCTATCCCCGTAACCCCACGTATTTAATCCCCCTAACACTAAGGGTCAATTTTATCATAGCCAATCAACCTAACCCGCACATCTTTGGACTACTAAGGAACAGTACAGGAAAGTAAAGAAACTGACAGATAGTAGTTCAGAAGATCAGGAGAGTGATAAGGACTCCGGGAGCAGGCGACTAAGTTGTCTAAAGTTACACAACGTGATCGCAAAAGAAGATCACCGAACCATTTGGGTCACCCTCATGATAGTAGGGTCCCCAGTGAAGATGGAATTGGACACAGGATCAGCCCTAACTGTCATGAATCAACGAGACTATGAGCGGCTATTCTCACACACACCCTTAAAGGACACGTCCATTGTATTGAAGAAATACACGAGGCAAAAGGTCTACCCCGAGGAAAAATAAGGGTGCCAGTTGAATATAACGGAAAGGAAACACAGAAACTATACATGTATATACTACGAGATGGAGGACCACTATTATTGGGACGTGAATGTATCCGAAGACTACAATTGGATTGGCATTCCATTCTGGCACTAACTGTGACTGACAAAAAAGATGATGACGTCGCACCTGGACGTCTGTCACAAATTCTATCTGGCGCGGAAGAGGTGTTCCAACAAGGACTTGGGACTCTAAAAGGAGTAAAGGCAACGATAAAGATTGAGGATAACGCAACCCCAAAATGTTTCAAGGCTAGACCGGTGCCATACGCGACACGCCCAGCTGTGGAAGCTGAACTGGAGAGTCTGGAGTGTTCGGGGGTGCTGTCTAAGGTGGACTGGAGCGAGTGGGCCACACCCATCGTTCCTGTAATGAAGAAAGCATTGAGCAGCACGCCTGGGGAGCCAAGGAAGGTTTGCATCTGTGGGGACTTCAAGGTGACTGTGAACCCAGTCCTGCACACAGTACAGTATCCGCTTCCGCGGATGGAAGATATTTTCGCCTCACTATCTGGAGGGAAACGTTTTACAAAGATTGACCTGGCTCAAGCGTATCTACAAATGGAGGTGGAAGAAGCATCTAGGAAATACCTCATGATAAACACTCACAAAGGCCTTTACCAGTACAATCGACTGGTATTTGGGGTAGCATCGGCCCCGGCTATGTGGCAGAGGGCAATGGAACAAGTCCTGCAAGGGATCCCGGGGACCCAGTGTTATTTGGACGACATCCTGGTTACGGGCGAAAATGACAATGAACACCTTGCCAACCTGGAACAGGTGCTCACGAGATTGCAGGAATATGGGCTACGAGCCAACCGTCCCAAATGCGAGTTCTTCAGGAGACAAATCTCATATTGTGGCCACATGATTGATGAGGAAGGGTTGCATAAGTTGCCGGACAAGATTGAGGCTGTAGTCAAGGCTCCAGCACCAGAAAATGTGTTGCAACTGAGGTCGTTCCTCGGGTTGGTGAACTACTACCATAAGTTCTTGCTGAATTTATCTACAATTCTGCACCCACTGAACGCCCTCCTTCAAACTGGTGTAACATGGAAATGGAGTGATGAGTGTAAGCATGCCTTTCAGGAATGTAAATGCCAAATCACTTCAAAAGAAGTATTGGCCCACTACAACCCAACACTACCGATTCGGTTGGCATGTGATGCGTCACCTTACGGCATTGGAGCGGTGCTGTCACACAATTTCCGTGATGGTTCAGAGAGGCCAATAGCCTTTGCATCGCGCTCGCTAACCTCAGCCGAGCGTAGCTACGCCCAGATTGACAGGGAGGCCCTCAGCCTGGTGTGGGGGGTGAAGAAGTTCAATCACTATCTGCACGGGCAGAAATTCACCCTACTGACTGATCATCAACCCCTGGTCTCAATTTTTAACCCAAAGAAGGGCGTTCCGGTGATGACGGCGCAACGGCTGCAAAGATGGTCACTTTTTCTAGGGGCACATCAATATGACATAGAGTACAAAGGTATGAAACAACATGGAAACGCTGATGGGCTGTCGCGCCTACCGTTGCCTACGGCGGAAGAAGCACCTGCAGTGAACCCGGTGGAGATATTCCATGCGACCATAGTCGAATGTTTGCCTGTTACAAACGCAAGTATTGGGAAGGAAACTCGAAATGACCCGACACTCTCTCGGGTCTATGATTTGACGGTGAAGGGATGGCCAGCATATGGCGACTCACTGTTGCCAGCATTCTCGCCAAGGAGGGAACAGCTGTCAGTGTGCCGGGGAACCTTGATGTGTGGATCCCGAGTGGTAATTCCACCCAAGTTGAGAGATAGAATACTCAATGAGCTTCACGAGGGTCATCTGGGAGGGGTAAAAATGAAGAGCCTAGCCAGGGCGTTTGTGTGGTGGCTGGGAATCGATAAAGAAATCAAGGATATGACCAAGAGATGCACAGGACACCAGAAGGTCCAAAACGCTCCACCACAGGCCCTGCTACATCCATGGGAGTGGCCCTCATCTCCATGGCAACGGGTACACATTGATTTCGCTGGTCCATTTATGGACTCAATGTTTCTAATCGCTGTGGACGCCCGTTCGAAATGGCCAGAGGTCATTAAAATGTCCTCCACCACCACGGAGAAAACTATTGCAGTCCTAAGGACCATCTTCGCCAGGAATGGGTTGCCAGAACAGATCTGTTCCAACAATGGCCCACAGTTTGTGTCTGAGGATTTCCAGAGGTTCCTGAAGAATAATGGGGTGAAACATTACACATCTGCCCCATATCATCCAGCCACAAATGGATTGGCTGAGAGGTTTGTTCAGACCTTTAAAAAGGCCATAAAGGCAATGTATAATGATGACATACCACTGCAACACAAGGTGGATAACTTCCTGTTTGCTTACCGGAATGCGACACATGCAGTAACCAACCAAACTCCAGCCGTACTGTTTTTCAACCGGAGACTAAGATGTCGCTTGGATTTGCTCAAACCAAACATAAGACGAGATGTTGAGGATAAGCAGTTCCAGCACATAAATGAGAAGCCAACCAGGAGCTTCAAGATAGGGCAACCAGTCTTGGCGCGCGACTACCGAACAGAAAAATGGCAGCCAGGCACGATATGCACACAGCAGGGACCACTAATGTACACAGTGGACGTTGGAGAGAGCATCGTGAGACACCATGCTGACCAGATTCTAGAGTCACAGGGACAAGCCAAACCTGTACCACAAGCATGTGCACCTGGTAATGAGCCCGAAGTACAGATTGCATCTACCTCAGAAGCAGGGGGATTGGAAGCTGACGAACCAACCAATGACAATGAGCCAGAATTGACTCCACCGCCAGAACAGGATACTCGAGAAAGGCGCTATCCAGTCCGGATCAGGAAGCCTCCTCAAAGACTGAACTTATAAATGACTATTTCAATTGATGTATACATTACTGAGAAAATTGTAATTGTAATTAGTTATTATTTAGTTGTTAAATGAATGTTATGTACTGTTTATCTAAAAGGGGAGGAATTGTTGTGTATGTACCTTTAAGGGAATAACTGGTCTTAGACTGCAGTACTGGCAGTGACCACCCCTGTATAAAAGGCCCTAGCAGGCTTCTGTAGTTTCAGTTTCAAGCTGCCTCTTGTTCAGTAAAGTACCTGTTAAACTGTTCTCCCGAAGTCCGTGTATTATTGAGGCGCGGACTTTACAAATACGAGATCTGTTTTCTAAAAAACTCGCATTTGGGGCGGTTAGCTCGGAGCCCATATTCCTGCAATCTAGTGAGCACCTGCTCCAGGTTGGCAAGGTGATCACTGTCACTTACGCCCGTGACCAGGATGTCATCCAAATAACACTGGGTCCCTGGGATCCCTTGCAGGACTTGTTCCATCGCCCTTTGCCAAATAGCCGGAACTGATGCTACCCCGAATACCAACCGGTTGTATTAGTAGAGACCTTTATGGGTGTTGATTGTGAGGTATTTTTTTGATGCTTCTTCTACCTCCATTTGCAGATACACCTGGGCCAGATCAATCTTAGTGAAGTGTTTCCCTCCAGATAGCGAGGCGAAAATATCTTCAATCCGCGGAAGTGGATATTGTACGTTGTGAAGGACAGGGTTCACTGTTACCTTAAAGTCCCCACAGATGTGAACCTTCCTTGGTTCCCCAGGCGTGCTGCTCAATGACTTTTCATCACAGGGATGATGGGTGTAGCCCACTCACTCCAGTCTACCTTGAACAGTACACCTGAACGTTCCAGACTCTCCAGCTCTGCTTCGATGGCTGGGCGGATCGCATAAGGTACCGGTCTGGCCTTAAAAATTTTGGGCTTGCGTTTTCTTCAATTTTAATCGTCGCTGTCATGACTTTTAGTGTTCCGAGTCCTTGCTGGAACACTTCTTTCGCATCAGTTAGGATCTTTGACAGTCACCCAGGTGTGACGTCGTCATCCTTTTTGTCAGCCACATTCAGTGCCTGTATGGAATGCCAATCCAGTTGTATTTTCCGGATCCATTCACGTCCCAGTAATGGTGGTCCTCCATCTTGCAATACATACAGGTCTAGTTTTGGTGTTTCCTTACCGTTATACATAACGGTCACCCTTATTTTTCCTTTGGGGTAGACTTTTTGCCCTGTGTACGTCTTCAAAATAATTTTTGTGTCTCTCAAGGGTATGTGTGAGAACAGCCGCTCATAGTCCCATCGGTTTATGGCTGTTAGAGCTGATCCTGTGTCCAATTCCATCTTTACCTGGACTCCTGCTATCTTGAGAGTGACCCAAATGGTTCGGTGATCCTCCGTTGTGATCACATTATGTAATTTCAGACAACTCAGTTCCCTGCTTTCAGAGTCGGTATCACTCTTTTGTTTGTCTGAACTGTTCTCCGTTATCTTATGTACCTTCTTGTACTTCCCTTTGGTCGGTTCCTTATTGCTGGTTTTCTTTCCCGACCTGCAGACTCATGCTATGTGTCCTACTTTTCCACACTGTCTGCACACTTTGTCTTTGAACCAGCAATCATTCTGGTCGTGTGTTGTTCTGCTGCAGCGATAGCACTTCTCTGTTCCATATGACATTTCGTTTGTGCCATATTCTTGCGGTCTCTGTTGTATCTCTGCAGCGCCCTGTGCTGCTGCTTCATATGATACCGCAATGCTGAAAGCCTTTTCCAGCGTAAGGTCCTTTTCAGATAAAAGTCGTTTCTGGGTTCCTTCACTTTGAAGCCCACACACAAACTTGTCCCTTAAAGTATCTGCTAGTCCCGTTCCAAACTGGCAGTGTTTCGATAGCTTGCGCAGTTCCATTAAATACTCAGCATTACTTTCATCTTTATGCTGGTTCCTTTTGTGAAACTTAAATCTTTCTGCTATCAGCAGCGGTGTGGGGTTTAAGTGGTCCTGTAGGATTGACACTATGTTTTCAAAATCCTTTTCTACTGGCTTCTCTGGGGTTACTAGGTTTCGTAGTAAGCCATACATTTTTGCACCCATTGAATTCAACAATACCAGCGCTTTCTTGTCATCTGGCACTTCATTCGCCTTGCAGTATACTTCTATGCGTTCGACATATGTCGTCCAATCTTCGACTTCATTGTCGAACGCTGTGATACTGCCACTCTTCGGCATTTTTGTGTGTGGTTAGACTGGCTTAAAATGGCATCTCCCGCGCTTTCCTTTCTTCCCCGCTGCGTCTTAAAATGGCGTCTCCCGCGCTGCTGCCAACGCCGCTCTCGGCGGTCCTCGTGGCAAATGGCGACGCCCTGTGGGTTTCGTGCACTGCTCCTGCGCTGCTGCCAGTGCTGCTCTCTGTGGTCCTCGTGGCAATGGCAGCACCTCGTGTTTTCCTGCGTGCCTCTCTCCCCCGTTGACGCTGCTTGGCCCTTGAACACCGGCTGCGCTCTGCTCTCTCTCGCCTCTCTCCTCCATTGACGCCGCTTGGTCCTGAACACCAGCTGCGCCCTGTGCGCTCTGCCCTCTCTCTCTCCCCCGTCGACGCTGCTCGGCCTTTTTCTGTGCTGCTCGGTCGGGCTCTAGCCCGCAGCTGTCCGGGAAGGGTCTGCGCAGCACCTGTTGCCAGCCCGTTTTGCTGGACCACCGTGACTGGAAAGCCAAGCCTGGCTCTCGACAGCCTCCCCTGCGATGCTCAAATCTCCACTGGATGACTGGGCGGTTGCCCGTGGTCGACGCCCGTGCTTCTGGACTCGGCCTTCTTCCACTGTTCTCCAGGAGCGAATCCCTGGGAGGTGATGCAGAGTTGCAGGTAGGTTCGAATCTGCTCGTCGCCAATGTTATGTCCGTGTATCTTAATGTTGTGTCCTTCAATAATCAGACAACAGACTGCAGGGAACGATTCAGCAGGTGTTTACTCAACGTGGTTCAAACTGCAACTGAACTGTACAGATTACTACTCAGCGTTATATACAGGTGTGCTCACTGCCGGTACTACAGTATACATGAGCTGTAGAAAGTAGTTCCCCCCCTTAAAGGTACATACTTTACAACCTTTACGTTCTCTTTCGTCAGCTGTGGCTCAGTTGATAGCACACTTGCCTCTGAGTCAGAAGGTTGTAGGTTTTAAGTCCCACTCCAAGGATTTGAGCACATTAAGCTAGGCTGACACTCCAGTGCGGTGCTGAGGGAGTGCTGCACTGTCAGAGGTGCCATCTTTCAGATGAGTAGTTAAACCGAGGCCCCGTCTGCTCTCTCAGGTGGATGTAAAAGATCCCATGGCACTATTTTGAAGAAGAGCAGGGGGGTTATTCCCAGTGTCCTGGCCAATACTTATTCCTCAAACAACAAAACAAAAAAACATCTTATCTGGTCATTATCACATTGCTGTTTGTGGGAGCTTGCTGTGCGCAAATTGGCTGCTGCGTTTCCCACATTACAACAGTGACTACACCTCAAAATGTACTTCATTGGTTGTAAAGCGCTTTGAGATGTCCGGTGGTCATGAAAGGCGCTATATAAATGCAAGTCTTTCTTTTCTTCTTAGGAAGTGGAAGTGTTTATGTAATGGGGGCTGAAGAATGAATGGGAGACATGCCGAATATAGATTCTGTTAATAGTTCTTAAGCAGTTACAGATCAAGTCCTGCCCCAGTTGAAGGAGCTGTTCAGAGATTTTAAATAATTTACAAAATTTATACAATTTAAACAATTCCCAAACGTTTAATGCTGCAATGGAGGCAAAACAGTTATATAGAATCAAACAGCACATAAGGAGGCCATTCAGCCCATCATGCCTGTGCTGGCTCTTTGGTAGAGCTATCCAATTAGTCCCACTCCCCCGCTCTTTCCCCATAGCACTGCAAATCTTTCCTTTTAAGTATATATCCAATTCCCTTTTGAAAGTTACGACTGAATCTGCTTCCACCATCCTTTCAACTTGCTGAGTAAAAAAAATTCCCTTCCTCTCCCTCCTGGCTTTTTTGACAATTATCCTAAATCTGTTCTCTGCTTACCGACCCACCTGCCACTGGGAACAGTTTCTCCCTATCATAGTTTTGAACATCTCTATTAACTCTCCCCTTAACCTTTTTTGTTCTAAGGAGAACAACCCCAGCTTCTCTAGTCTCTCCACATAACTGAATTTCCTCACCCCTGGTGCCATTCTGGTAAATCTCTTCTGCACTCTCTCCCAGGCCTTAATGTCCTTTCTAAAGGGTGATTCCCAGAATTGGACACAATATTCGAGCTATGGTTCTGGAGCACAAGTGCTCAGCACGACAGTTGCGATGTTGTCGGGGTCTATAGCCTTTGCTGTATCCAGTGCGCTTAGCCATTTCTTGCTATCACGTGGAGTGAATCGAATTGGCTGAAGACTGGCTTCTGTGATGGTGGGGACCTCAAGAGGAGGCCAATATGGATCATCCACTCAGCACTTCTGGCTGAAGATGGTTGCAAACGCTTCAGCCGTGTCTTTTGCACTCACGTGCTGGGCTCCACCATCATTGAGGATGGGGATATTCATGGAGCCCGTTAGTTATTTAATGATCCACCACCACCATTTATGACTGGATGTGGAAGGACTGCAGAGCTTTGATCTGATCCGTTGATCCTGTCTATAGCATGCTGCTTCCTCTTTTTAGCATGCATGTAGTCCTGTGTTGCAGCTTCCCACCTACATTTTTAGGTACGCCTGGTGCTGCTCCTGGCATGCTTTTCTTCACTCCTTATTGTACCAGGGTTGGTCCCCTGGCTTGATGGTAATGCCGAGCCATGAGGTTAAAGATTGTGGTGGAATACAATTCTGTTACTGCTGATGGCCCACAGCGTCTCATGGTTGCCCAGTTTTGAGCTGCTAGATCTGTTCTGAATCTATCCCATTTAGCACGGTGGTAGTGCCACACAACACAATGGAGGGTGTCCTCAGTGTGAAGACGAGACTTCGTCTCCACAATGACTGTGCGGTGGTCACTGCTACCAATGCTGTCATGGACAGATGCATCTGCAACAGGTAGATTGGTGAGGACGAGGTCAAGTAGGTTTTTCCCTCATGTTGGTTCTCTCACCACCTATCGCAGGCCCAGACTGGCAGTTATGTCCTTCAGGACTTGGCCAGTAGTGGTGCTACCGAGCCACTCTTGGTGATGGACATTGAAGTCCCCCACCCAGAGTACATTCTGTGCCCTTGATACTCTCAGTGCTTCTTCCAAGTGGTGTTCAACATGGAAGAGTACTGATTCTTCAGCTGAGGGAGGGCGAGCGGGAGAGACAGAGCCGAGCGAGGGAGACCGAGGAGATTCAGCCAGCGGCTGGAACTGTTCGCCGTCAACGGGTTGTCCCCAGCGCCGGTTGCCCTGCCGAGAAAAGGGAACAAAGAACGCACTGAAGCCGGCGCGCAGGCTGCGAACCCCGAAAGCCAGCGGTCGTCGCCCGAGGGAAAAGCTTACCCCTCCCGCCAGTAGGCGGAGAAGAAGACAGGAGCGGGAAACCGCCATTTTGAAAGTGGGCGGGGAAGAAGACAAGCGCGGGAAACCGCCATTTTTGGAAAAAAAAAAGTTAAAGAAAAATTTCGTTGTTGTTTCTCAGGAAGATGGTGAAGAAGTGTGGCAACATCAACGAATTCGATTCTGATGTGGAAGATTGGACCACGTATGTAGAACGCATCGAGATATATTGTAAGGTCAATAAGATAGCAAATTATGATAAAGCTCTAACCTTACTAAACTCAATGGGTGCGAAGACATACGGGTTATTGAAGCATCTTCTATCACCAGCTAAACCGGCGGATCAGTCTTTCGCTCATATTGTTGCTGTCCTGAAGGATCATGTGAACCCCACACCGCTGATGTTAGCGGAACGAGCTAAATTTTACGGGAGAACGCAACTAAAGGAGGAAAGCAACGCGGAGTACCTGGTTGAACTGCATAGGCTAGCAAAATACTGTAAGTTTGGGGTAAATCTGACAAAGGCACTGAGAGACAAGTTCGTGTGCGGGATGTCGAAGGAAGGAACACAAAAGTGACTGCTCGAAGAGAATGATCTTACACTTGATAAGGCTGTCCTTATTGCAGCATCGCACGAAGCCGCAGCGAGAGGCACGGCGGAAATGCAGCTGAAGACAGCGGTACTCAGTGTGGATCAAATGACTTCGGGTACAACGAAATGTTACCGTTGTGGGAAGACAACACACGACCAGAACCAATGCTGGTTTAAAAACCAGGAATGTAGAAAATGTGGCAAACTTGGTCACATAGCTAAAGTATGCCGGTCAGGAAAGAAGACCAGCAACAATAAGTCATCGCAGAAGAAGTACAGAAAGATACATAAGGTGACTGTGAAGAGTCCAGATGAACTGAATTCGGATTCAGACCCCAACAGCAAGGAACTGGGTAGTCTGAGGATGCACAATGTGAGTAAAGAAGCTAACCGACAAACTATGTGGGTCACACTGCAGATTGCAAAAGTCCAAGTGAAGATGGAAGTGGACACCGGATCGGCATTGACGGTCATGAATAAACAAGATTACAAAAAGTTATTCAAACATATTCCCCTACGGGATATGGAGATAGTATTGCAGACATACATGGGGCATAAAGTATACCCCATCGGAAAGATAAAAGTCAAGGTGAGACACAAGGGCAAAGATCACCAAGGAATGGACTTATATGTACTACCCGAGGGAGGTCCACCACTTCTGGGACGGGAGTGGATCAGGAAAATAAAGATAGACTGGCACTCACTAAACACAATGACGGTAGATTTCGGAAAGAAAGATGTCAAACCTGAACGGTTGTCCAGAATATTGGACGAGGCTAAAGAGGTATTCCAGCAGGGACTGGGAACACTGAGAGGAATTAAAGCAAAAATCAAGATTGCAGAACATGCAAGCCCAAAATTTTTCAAAGCCAGATCGGTACCTTACGCGATACGACCTGCTGTGGAGGCAGAACTGGAAGAGCTTGAACATGCAGGGGTACTGTCGAAGGTGGACTGGAGTGAGTGGGCCACGCCCATTGCTCCCGTCATGAAGTCTTCATCAAGTAACAAGCCAGGGGGACCGGGGAAGGTCCGCATCTGCGGAGACTTCAAGATCACAGTTAATCCGGTGCTTCACACGGTACAATACCCGCTTCCGCGGATTGAGGATATCTTTGCTTCATTGTCTGGCGGAAAACACTTCACCAAGATAGACCTGGCACAAGCATATTTACAGATGGAGGTCGAGGAAGAGTCACGCCAGTATCTCACAATCAACACGCACAGAGGCTTGTATCGATATAATAGACTGGTTTTTGGAGTAGCTTCGGCTCCAGCAATTTGGCAGAGGGCCATGGAGCAGGTCTTACAGGATATTCCAAGCACTCAGTGTTACTTGGACGATATCCTGATTACGGGAGAAGACGAGGAGGAACACCGCACAAATTTGAAACTGGTGCTCACCAGGTTGAAGGAATATGGCCTTCGAGTTAATCGCCAGAAATGTGAGTTCTTCCAGAAACGGATCTCGTACTGCGGTCATGTCATTGACCAAGAGGGTCTGCACAAGTCACCTGACAAGATCAAAGCGGTCGTGAAGGCCCCCACTCCGGAAAATGTATCACAGTTGAGGTCGTTTCTGGGGTTGATTAATTATTACCATAAGTTTCTGCCAAATCTATCCACGGTGCTGCATCCGCTGAATGCTCTGTTGCGGAAAGGAGTACCATGGAAGTGGAGCGAGGACTGTAAGAAGGCCTTTCGCAGAAGCAAGGTGTTGATTACCTCTGAGGAAGTGTTGGCTCACTTCAACCCAACGCTACCCCTTCGTCTAGCTTGTGATGCTTCCCCTTATGGTATTGGAGCTGTACTCTCACACAAGTTACCAAATGGCTCGGAAAGGCCAGTCGCATTTGCGTCCCGATCATTGACCTCCGCTGAGCGAAATTATGCTCAGATAGATAGGGAGGCTCTCAGCCTTGTGTGGGGAGTAAAGAAATTCAATCATTACCTGCAGGGCAAGAAGTTTACATTGCTGACAGACCACCAGCCGTTGGTGTCCATATTCAACCCTAACAAGGCCGTTTCCACTATGACAGCACAAAGGCTACAGAGGTGGTCCGTTCTACTAGGGGCACACCAATATGACATCAAATACAAAAGGTCCAAACAGCATGGAAATGCTGATGGGTTATCGCGCCTACTGTTGCCAGTGGAAGAAGAGGCGACTACAGTGGACCCAGTGGAGATGTTCCACTCAACCATAATGGAATGTCTACCAGTAACAAATTCCATGATCGAAAAGGAAACAAGAAATGACCCGACTCTCTCACGAGTCTACGATTTAACGGTGGAGGGATGGCCAGTACATGGCGAACCAATGCTGCCAGCATTTTCGCACAGAAGAGAACAGCTGTCAGTGTGCCGAGGAACCTTGATGTGTGGATCTAGAGTGGTGATTCCACCCAAACTCCAGCAGAAAGTACTAAAGGAGCTTCACGAGGGGCATCTGGGTGGAGTGAAAATGAAGAACCTAGCCAGAGCGTTTGTGTGGTGGCCAGGTATTGATGGAGACGTCGAAGAAATAACCAAGAGCTGTCTAGGATGCCAGAAGGTCCAAAACGCGCCACCACAAGCTCCTCTGCATCCATGGGAGTGGCCCTCATCTCCATGGCAAAGGGTACATATCGACTTTGCTGGTCCATTTATGGACTCAATGTTTTTAATCGCGGTGGATGCACACTCCAAGTGGCCGGAGGTAATAAAAATGTCCTCCACCACCACGGAAAAAACCATCACAGTATTAAGGACCATATTTGCCAGGAATGGGCTGCTGGAACAGATCTGTTCTGATAATGGACCGCAATTTGTGTCCGAAGAATTCAGGAAGTTCTTAAAAAGCAATGGGGTCAAGCACTATACGTCCGCCCCATACCATCCCGCCACCAATGGATTAGCTGAAAGGTTTGTCCAGACCTTCAAGAAGGCCATAAAGGCCATGGGTAATGAAGACATAAATCTACAACATAAGGTAGATAACTTCTTGTTGGCGTACAGGAATGCAACACATGCGGTCACAAACCAAACTCCCGCCATGATGTTTTTCAATAGAAGAATAAGATGCCGGCTGGATTTGATTAAGCCAAACGTCAGAAGGGACGTAGAGAACCGGCAATTTCAAGGCATGAATGAAAGGCCAACTAGATCCTTTCAGATAGGTCAACAAGTTTTGGCCCGGGACTACCGTACCGAGAAATGGCAGCCGGGAACTATTGGAAAAAGGCTAGGACCGTTGATGTATACCATGGACATTGGTGAAAGCATAATAAGGCGCCATGTTGACCAGATCATAGAATCATCCACAAAGGCCCAACCTACTCCACAACTCTATACGTCTAATGTTGAAGCAGAGATACCCAGAGCATCTACCTCCGATCCGGTAATACTGGAATCCGATGAACCTGAAACGGTCCTTCAAGCCGAATCGACCTTGCCAGAAGAACCTACTACACCACCGAAAATGACTACACCACCGAGGCGTTATCCGGACAGAGTCCGGAAGCCTCCAGAGAGACTGAATCTGTGAACTGTTTCACATAAAGTTGTATATATGTTAAGATGTTATATTAATGGGGATATGTATATATTGTTAACCTAAAAAGGGAGGATTGTAGTGTATGTAACGTTCCACCTTTAAGAGAACTATTTTAAGGGTTGCACTACTTTATCTTGGCTACTGTATACTGTAATACCGGTGGTGACCACACCGGTATATAAGTGCTGTGTAAGGATTTATTGGGCAGATTCGCCCTGACCTTCGAATAGTAAAGTCCTGTTAAAGTTACTCTTGTAGTCTGTGTATTAATTCACCATATAACCCACAGACTTTACAGGGACATTGGCTGAAAGGTATGATTCTGTGAGTATGACTGTCAGGCTGTTGCTTGACTAGTCTGTGGAACAGCTCTCCCAATTTTGGCACAAGTCCCCAGATGTTAGTGAGGAGGACTTTGCACGGTCGACTGACTGGGCCATTGTTGAGTCTGTAGCCGGTGCCGAGGTTGATGCCAGGTAGTCCGTCCGGTTTTATTCTTATTATGGTTTCCTGTAGCAGTTAGTTACAACTGGGTGACTTGCTAGGCCATTTCAGGGGCAGTTAAGAGTCAACCACATTGCTGTGGGTCTGGAGTCACATATAGGCCAGACCAGGTAAGGACAGCAGATTTCCTTCTCTAAAGGACATTAGTGAACCAGATGGGTTTTTACGACAATCTGATAGTTTCATGGTCACCATTGCTGGATGAATACGTGGCTAGAGGAATGGTGCAAGGGGGAGGGATTCAAATTCATGGGACATTGGAACCGGTTCTGGGGGAGGTGGGATCAGTACAAACTGGACGGTTTGCACCTGAGCAGGACTGGGACCGATGTCCTAGGGGGAGTGTTTGCTAGTGCTGTTGGGGAGGGTTTAAACTAAAATGGCAGGGGGTTGGGAACCTGTGCAGGGAGACAGAGGAAAGGGAAGCAAGGACAGAAGCAAAAGACAGGAAGGAGAAAAGCAAAAGTGGCAGTCAGAGAAATCAAGGGTTTAAATCAAACATGGCCACAGTAAATAATAATTCTAAAAGGTCTAAGAGTGTTAAAAAAAACAAGCCTAAAGGCTTTGGCCTAGAAATTGGGTATAGCCCCGCTTGAGGCGTTAGAACTGGCACTGCGCAAAGTTTATAGCCAGGCGAAACTTATCGCTGCCTGGCGCGATATTGGGTTGCATCGCCCCCAAAGGGGATTGAGGCGCAAATTCAGATGTTGCACGGGGCTCCTAAGGCGCAAAAGTTCAGGCGCTACCCAATATCGGCGCTGACGGGTGCAGCGCAGGTGATCTCAAATACCGAAAACCACGAGACTTCCAGGCGCCAGCCGGCTCTTAAGGGGGTGGGTCAGTCAGCCTGAGCTGCCACACTCAATGCCCTGTAGGCCTCAGAATCGGCTCTCGCCCTTCTCTGGCACAAAAAACTTGGTCAGGATGGAGAAGGTGAGACAGAGAGCAGAGCGCTTCAGCACTGAGGCTCTGGACCAGTTGGTGTCTGCAGTGGAGCGCCGTCGAGATGTTCTGTATCCTGGCAATGGCAGGAGGCCGAATCAAAAGGATTACCGGCGATCTTGGAGGGAGGTTTCTCTGAGGGTCAACTCCAGCAGCATGGCGACCAGGACCCCTGTTCAGTGCAGGAAGAAATTCAACGACCTCACTCGGGTCGTTAGGGTGAGTGTTGTTTATGCAAACTTCTGATTCCCTCCATCTGCACCTGACTTCGAGCACCCTGTTGCCATGATGCCCCAATGGCCATCTATCAGCAAGCACCCATGGCCCTTTCTGGGCACACACATGGACATTTCACTCAAGGCCACATGTAAGGGCTCTTGCACCATGGGGGGCATGCGATGATCTCTCAAGGCCACATGTAAGGGCTTGTGCACCATGGGGGGCATGCGCTGATCTCTCAAGGCCTCATGTAAGGGCTCCTGCACCATGGGGGGCATGAGATGATCTCTCAAGGCCTCATGTAAGGGCTCTTGCACCATGGGGGGCATGCGATGATCTCTCAAGGCCTCATGTAAGGGCTCTTGCACCATGGGGGGCATGCGATGATCTCTCAAGGCCTCATGTAAGGGCTCTTGCACCATGGGGGGCATGAGATGATCTCTCAAGGCATCATGTTACAGAGCTTCCCCTTCTTTCACCTGCAGTCCAAGCTGGCGGCGATGCGAAAGGACCAGCGTCGAACCGGTGGCGGGCCTCCACAAGTTGTCACTCTCACGGATCTCGAGGAGAGAGTGCACCAGATTCTTGGAGGACGTCTGTGTGGTCCTGTTACCACTGCAGCTGCCGACCCCATTTCCGACAGCGAGGGTAAGGCTCTCACCTTTTCTAGCTGTTTCCTTCCACTTGATCCCCCCGCCAGCATGCTTCCTCAGTGTGCAGCCATGTCAGAGCCTTGCCGCAATCTGGCATGCCTTTCCGCCAACCTGTCCTTTTGCTAAAGCCACTCTTCCACCTCCCTGCTTTCAGATGATTCATCACCAACTCGGGCTCAACGCCCTGAAGCTGCCAGTGCCAGTGCCTCCGGAGGCGAGGATCAGGAGGAAGCCGGAGCACCCGCTCCAATCTCAGGGGAGCATACACATCTGCAGACTGGGGATAGTAGTTCCCTGGAGGGGAGGGGGGGGTGCTCTGAGGATGAGCCAGTTGCCGGAACAAGCGGCATGCAGCAACGCAAGGGGGGTAGGCAAGTTCGGCCACCGTCTCCCCGGAGGGCAAGGCAGGTAGTGATGACTGCTGCACAGAGTGCAGAGGAGGTGCGTCGCCTGGCTGAAATGAGCACCCAGGCCTGGCTCAGGCACACTGAGCTGATGGCTGCAGTGGGGAGGATGCCTCAGTCAATAGATACACTGGCAAAGAGTGTGTTGGACTTCGGGGCAGCAATGGAGAGGACTCTCCAGGGCTTCGGCCCAACAATGGAGAGGACTGTCCAGGGCTTCGAGGCCGCTATGGAAAGGACTGTTCAGGGCTTCGGACAATCCCTGGAAAGGTCTGTCCAGGGCTTGTCCGAGGCAGTGGAACGGTCGGCACCGGCCTTGTCAGAAGCAATGGAAAGAACTGTCCAGGGCTTCTCCGAAGCACTGGCACCTGCCACACAGGTCCTCACTGCTGCCACGCAGTCACTTGCCGGCCTCGTCCACACCCAGATTGAGGCAACGCGAACTCTCACTGCAGCCACCCTATCTGCATCAGCTAGGATCACCCCGGGCCCTTCCAGTCCCATACAAGACCAGGAATCAGTGGAGCATGCGATTGTGGCGGATGAGCCGAGCCGGTCCCCTCAGAGAGCCAGTGTGTCGTCCGACCATGGTGCAGGTGTCCGTTCTCGGCAGGTGACCATTGCACATGCCAGCGCTGGTACGTCTGCAGTGCAGCTGCCACCACCTGCAGGGCACACTGCTTCCAGCCATGCTCAGATCAAGCATCCTGCGTCCACACCCTCCAAGCCCAGAGGCCGGCCAGGCCACCCCTCAGGGGCTTCTGCGCTTCCACACAGTCAGCAGGCGTCCCCCAGCCTTGACCCCGCCACTGGGGTTCAATTACGTAGGAGCAGCAGGGAGGGAAGGGGCCAACCGCGAAAGTGAAGTCGTTCTCCATCAAGGGGCCAGCAGTAGAGGGAGGTGCTGAGACGTTTCTTTGGCCAAATTCAAGGACACCCTCACCTGTTGTAATTGTTGGAAATGGTTTGTTGAGTTTGGCAGCTTTGCCGAAGAGTTAACTGTTATTTTGTTAGTTATGGTTTCTGTTGACATGACGTTGTTATGCTGTAATGAAAGGCTTTTGTGACAATAAAGAAAAGTTTTAATGTGCTATGGTACGCGTGACTAATTACAGTGATGTTGGCCTTCAGAGACTTTCAAACATCCAAAGTGCGCAGGAGTAAAGACACCCATCATTCCGCCAGAGGGGCCTCGAAACGAGTCCTGATGAGCCTCTGACGGATGGCCCTTCCACTTTCAGGAGCCCTTCCATCTTCCTCCTCCTCCTCCTCCTCTTCCTCGTCTGCATGCTCCTCCTCCTCCTCCTCCTCCGCCTGCTCTTCCTCCTCCTCCTCCTCCTCCTCCTCCTCGTCCACCTGCTCTGCTGGTCGTTGAGGGACAGCTGGAAATGGCTGGGTGCGTCGAATCACCAAGTTGTGGATCGGAAACGCTGTTTGAGCACACCAATAGTGTGCTCTACAATGTTCCTGGTCGCCTGATGGCTGCTGATGAACAGCTCTTCTGCTGGGGTGGCGGCCACACGGAGTGGTGTCATCAGCCATGGGCAGAGAGGATAGCCCTTGTCCCCAATAAGCCAGCCTCGTGGTCGAGCCGGCCCCTCAAAAAGGTCACAAACTGAGGTCTGCCGCAGGATAAAGGCATCGTGGCTGCTCCCTGGGAATTGGGCGTTGACTGCCATGATGATTTGGCGGTGGTCACAGACCAGCTGCACGTTGAGGGAGTGGAACCCCTTGCGGTTGCAGAAGTACTCAGGATTCTGGAATGGCGCCATCAAAGCCACGTGTGTACAGTCAATCGCCCCCTGCACCATGGGGAAGTCCGCAATAGCAGCGAAGCCCTGCGCGCTCTGCCTGCTTCTCCAGGGTCAGAGGGAAGGTGATGAATTGACGCCTTCGCCTATAAAGGGCAGCTGTAACTTGCCGGATGCAACAGTGGACTGCAAACTGAGAGATATTCGCAATGTCCCCAGTGGCTGACTGAAAGGATCCGGTGGCATAAAAATTGAGGGCAACAGTCAGTTTAACGGCCACCGACAGAGAGGTCCTGCACCGTAGACGTGGCTGCAGATCCTCAGCAAGCAGGTGGCACAGCTCAGTAACAACGTCCCTCCCAAATCGGAGCCTTCGCACACACTGCTCCTCCGACATGTCAAGGTATGACACCTGCTGCCTAAAGACCCTCGCAGCATACCCTCGGATTGGCCGACCTCCATTGCCCCTCCTCCTTCTGGCCAATCCCAGCCCTCTCTCCCGCGTCTCTCTGCCCCTTCATAGTGTTCGGCCATGAGGCCATCGCCCTCCAAAGCAGCTCCCATTCCGATGCCAGTTGGTCAAAAGGCTGTTAGGTCTAGTGTTGCAACTGCTCCTGACAGGTTTGAAGGTCCCCAGTACTCTAATGCTAAATTCCAAAAACTCTGCTCCACAGTAGCTCACCAACTCTCTCCACCAACGATCGCAATGAACAGGCCAAGTGGCTGCAGCATTTATACTAGAGCTGTCCCCTTTAAATAGCGCCCCCCGACTACGAGAAGGGCCAGCTAACATTCCTTTGAACTGTCACTAATAGCGCTAGGCGTAAAGGTTCCGGGCGCCACCCAATATCCGGTCAGGGGCACCTAAAAGGCGTTGCACACTGAAATGACGTCATGATCTGCTTGCGCACGCGGGCGCGCGCAAACACTTAGTGCAGGCGTTAAATCTATAGTCAATGTAGGAGTTGTCGCTATCTTCATTGTGCCCGCCCCGACATTGGGTAACGCCCCAATTCTCGGTCTCTTTAGGCGCTAACCGCTGGCGCTAACAACCGAATTTCTAGGCCTTTGTGTCTTAATGCGAGGAGCATTCATAATATCGTGGATGAATTAGCTGTGCAAATAGATGTAAATGGATATGATATAATTGGGATTACGGAGACATGGTTCCAGGGTGACCAAGGCTGGGAATTCAACATCCAGGGGTATTCAATATTCAGGAAAGACAGGCAAAAAGGAAAAGGAGGTGGGGTAGCATTGCTTGTTAAAGAGGAGATTAACACAATAGTAAGGAAGGATATTAGCTCTGATGATGTGGAATCTGTATGGGTAGAGCTGAGAAATATCAAGGGGCAGAAAATGTTAGTGGGAGTTGTATACAGACCCCCAAACAGTAATGCTGAGGTTGGGGATGGCATTAAACAGGAAATTAGAGATGCGTGCAATAAGGGCACAGCAGTTATCATGGGTGACTCTAACCTACATATAGATTGGGCTAACCAAATTAGTAACAATACTGTGGAGGAAGAATTCCTGGAGTGTATATGGGATGGTTTCCTGGACCAATATGTCAAGGAACCAACTAGAGATCAGGCCATCTTAGACTGGGTATTATGTAATGACAAAGGGTTAATTAGCAATCTTGTTGTGCGAGGCCCCTTGGGACGGAGCGATCATAATACGATCGAATTCTTCATTAAGATAGAGAGTGAAGTATTTGACTCAGAGACTAAGGTCCTGAATTTAAATAAAGGAAACCACGATGGTATGAGGCACGAGTTGACTAGGATGGATTGGGGAACATTACTTAAAGGGTTGATGGTGGATAGGCAATGGCAAACATTTAAAGATCGCATGGATGAACTAAAGAATTTGTTCATCCCTGTTTGGCATAAAAATAAAACAGAGAAGGTGACTCAGCCATGGCTAACAAGGGAAATTAGGGATAGCATAAGATCGAAGGAGAAGCAATATAATATGGCCAGAAAAAGCAGCAAACCTGAAGATTGGGAGCAGTTTTAGGATTCAGCAAAGGAGGACAAAGGGATTAATTAAGAGGGGGGAAATAAAGTATGAGAGTAAGCTTGCTGGGAACATAAAAACTGACTGTAAAAGCTTCTATAGATATGTGAAGGGAAAAAGATTGGTGAAGTTAAGCATAGGTCCCTTGCAGTCAGAATCAGGGGAATTTAAAATGGGGAACAAAGAAATGGCCGACCAACTAAATACATACTTTGGTTCTGTCTTCAAAAAGGAGGACACAAATAACCTCCCAGAGATGTCGGGGAACATAGGGTCTAATGAGAGGGAGGGACTGAATGAAATCAGTATTTGTAGGGAAATAGTGTTAGGGAAATTGAAGGGATTGAAGGCCGATAAATCCCCAGGGCCTGATAATCTACATCCTAGGGTACTTAAGGAAGTGGCCCTAGAAATAGTAGATGCATTGCTGGTCATCTTCCAAAATTTTATAGACTCTGGAACAATATCCATGGATTGGAGGGTAGCTAATGTAACCCCACTATTCAAAAAAGGTGGTAGAGAGAAAACGGGGAATTATAGACCGATAGGCCTGACATCCGTAGTGAGGAAAATGTTAGCGTCCATTATAAAAGATGTAATAGCAGAGCACTTGGGAAACAGTGACAGGATCGGACAAAGTCAACATGGATTTACAAAAGGTAAATCATGCTTGACTAATCTACTGGAATTTTTTGAGGATGTAACTGGTAGAATAGATAAGGGAGAACCAGTGGATGTGGTGTACTTGGACTTTCAGAAGGGTTTCGATAAGGTCCCGCATAAGAGATTAGCGCGTAAAGTTAAAGAACATGGGATTGGGGGTAAGGTACCGACTTGGATAGAGAACTGGTTGGCAGACAGGAAGCAAAGAGTTGGAATAAACGGGTCTTTTTCCGAGTGGCAGGCAGTGACTAGTGGGGTACCGCAGGGATCGGTGCTAGGACCCCTGCTATTCACAATATATATTAATGATCTAGACGAGGGAACTAGATGTAATATCTCCAAGTTTGCAGATGACACAAAGCTGGGTGGGCGTGTATGCTGTGAGGAGGATGCAGAGAAACGCCAGTATGATTTGGACAGGTTGGGTGATTGGGCAGATGCATGGCAGATGCAGTATAATGTGGATAAATGCGAGGTTATCCACTTTGGTGGCAAAAACAGGAAGGCAGATTATTATCTGAACGGCAATAGATTGGGAAAAGGGGAAGTGCAACGAGACCTGGGTGTCCTTGTGCACCATTCGCTGCAGGTAAGCATAGAGGTGCAGCAGGCAGTTAAGAAGTTAATTGGTATGTTGGCCTTCATATCGAGAGGATTCGCGTACAGGAGCAAGGATGTCTTGCTTCAGTTGTATAGGGCCTTGGTGAGACTACACCTTGAGTATTGTGTGCAATTTTGGTCACCTTATCTGAGGAAGGATGTTCTTGCCATGGAAGGAGTGCAGCGAAGATTCACCAGACTGATACCTGGGATGGCAGGAATGACGTATGAGGAGAGATTGGGTCGATTGTGCTTATATTCGCTGGAGTTTAGAAGAATGAGAGGGGATCTCATTGAAACTTATAAAATTCTAACAGGACTAGACAGATTAGATGTTCCTGATGGCGGGGGAGTCCAGAACCAGGGGTCACAGTCTAAAGATAAGGGGTAAGCCATTTAGGACAGAGATGAGGAGGAATTTCTTCACCCAGAGAGTGGTGAACTTATGGAATTCTCTACCACAGAAGGCAGTAGAGGCCAATTCATTAAATATATTCAAGAAGGAGTTAGATATATTTCTTAAGGCTAAAGAAATACAGGGAGAAAGCAGGGACAGGGTACTGAATTTGGATAATCAGCCATGATCTCATTGAATGGCAGAGCAGGCTTGAGGGACCAAATGGCATGCTCCTATGTTACTGCTTTTTATTATAGATTTATTTAATTAACTGAATTTAAATTCTCCATTTGCTGTGGTGGGATTTAAACTCACATTTCAGGATCATTATTCCAGGATTCAGGATTACTAGTTCAGTGACATTACCACTACACTACCTTTCCCTCATCTATTGGTAACAGTCTTCTATCTACCCTGTCCCATCTTTTCATAGTTTTAAAACCCTCTATTATATTACCCCATAATCTGTGTTGTTCTAACAAAAAAAAGGACCCAACTTTTCAAGTCTTTCTTCATATTTTAATTTCCTCATACCAGGCAGCATCCTAGTGAATCTCGGGATCATTAGTCCAGTAGTCCTCTGGGTTACTAGGTCAGTAACATAACCACTATGCTACCGTTCCTGTCGAGTAGATTAGGCCTATATTCTCTAGAGTTTAGAAGAATTAGAGGGGATGTCAATGAAACATACAAAATTTTTACAGGGCTTGACAGCGTAGATGCAGGGAGGATGTTTCTCCTGGCTGGGAAGTCTAGAACCAGGGGTCACAGTCTCAGAATAAGGGGTCAGCCATTTAGGACTGAGATGAGGAGAAATTTCTTCACTCAGAGGGTGGTGAATCTTTGGAATTTTCTACCCCAAAGGGCTGTGGAGGCTCAGTCGTTGAGTACATTCAAGACATGATCAATAGATTTTTGAATATTAAGGGAATCAAGGGATATGGGGATCGGGCGGGATAGTGGAGTTGAGGTCGAAGATGAGCCATGATCTTATTGAATGGCGGAGCAGGCTCGAGGGGCTGAATGGCCTACTCCTGCTCCTATTTCTTATGAATACAGTTATTTAATTATGTGATAAATCCATGTAGTGAGACAAGGAACTCGAAGAGGCGAGGTATGAGGATTAAGCCGAGTACTTTATTGAACGACTGCGAGACAACCAGGCAGGCCTGCTTCCAGGCATTGCACCTTTGCTGACCTTAGCAGGAAGCTAACCGCTGACCTTAACAGGAAGCAACCCCTGACCTTAGCAGCAGCATTGGCTACAGCACCACCTGGTGGATAACCTTAATCATACCATCCCAGATTACTATATCCCTCCTCCCTTAAGATTTCAGTATGAATTTCTTAACAAACAACCATTCCTAACGGTCACATAAGAAGTCTCCATTCACCATGTTCCATGCTTGATGAATCTAACAGGTCAGTATCAATCTCTCTGGTGGCTGGCGAGTCCTTTGTGACCGTCTAACAGTAAAGTCCCTGCTTGTTTGTGGTGAAGCCACCAGCTGTTCCTGAGCAGTGCTCGGAATATCTGGCTCTGCAACGATGGTTCCCTCTTGATGAATGGGTTCCTGTGGAATTTTCTTGGTCCCTGGTGGTGGCACCACAGATGCACTTAGATAACTGGGGGTAAACCTGTCCTCAGTCATTGCATCTGGAACCTTCATTTCAATTTCCCCATGTCTGGTAAGTATCTGATCGACATGTCTGCGTACTACCCTACCATCTCCCAACATGACCTTGTATGATACTGGACCGGTCAATTAGTCTATGAAGCCAGGAATCCACTTTGGTCCATAACTGAAATTCCTGGTAATGACTGCATCTCCTTCTCCAAAACTTTGGCTCTTTGTTCTTTTGTCATGGTTCTCTTTTTGTTTGTTTTGTCTGTTTTCCATTTTCCTTTTTACGTCTGGGTGGACAAGGTCAAGAGTGGAGCGTCGTCTACGACCTAACAACATCTCAGCAGGAGAGAGTCCTGTGGTGGATTGAGGTGTTATCTGTAGCTGAACAGAACCTGTGACACTTTGGCTGCTAAACTCCCTTCTGCACTTTTTTTCATCATCTCTTTAAATGTTTGTACGGCTCTCTCCGCAAGTCCATTTGAGGAAGGATGATATGGAGCTGAGGTCACCTGCACTATGCCATTTTTCCTCAAGAACTCTTTTGTCTCTGTACTCACAAAACAAGTGGCATTGTCACTTACCACGATCTCCGGTAGCCCTTGATTACTGAAGTTCCGACGCAGGCAGTCTATAGTAGTACTGGAGGAAGCAGAATTAACAGGATAAACATCCATCCATTTGGAATGTGCATCAATGATTATGAGGAACATCTTCCCCATGAATGGACCCGCATAATCTAAGTGCAATCTTCTCCATGGTTTATCCGGCCACTCCCAGGGGTGGAGAGGAGCCGCTGCTGGTGCCTTCCGGTGTTCCTGACAAGCGCTGCATGTCGTGACTAGATTTTCTATCTCCAAATCTAGCTTTGGCCATCACAAGTAACTCCTAGCCAAGGCTTTCATACGCGAGACCCCAGGATGACACTGATGTAGTTGCTCTAGGATAGACTGTCGTGCTGGCTGTGGAATAATCACTCGTGCTCCCCACAACATGCAACCATCCTGCACATTCAGCTGTGTTTTCCTGACACTGTAGGTTGTGAAGTCAGCCCCTTCCGGATGCTGTGGCCATCCCCTCACCACATATTCTCGAACTCTAGACAGTACTGGATCTTTACCTGTCCATGTTCTTACTTGCTCTGCAGTCACAAGTGCTGTGTCAGTGTCCTCCAACATCAACACTCTGTCCTCTGGAGCTGCACGGATAGGTGTGCCTGGCAGTGGAAGACGGCTCAAGGCATCTGCGTTCCCATGGTACTTGCCCGCCTTGTAGACGATGACATACTCATATGCCCTCAATGTCACGGCCCACCTCTGGATCCGGGGTGACACCATCTGTGGAACTGCTTTCATTTCATTGAAAAGAGAGATAAGAGGTTTATGATCGGTGCATATGGTGAACTTCCTGCCATATATGTATTTGTGGAACCTCTGTAACCCAAACATTACTGCTAACCCCTCTTTGTCTAACTGGGAATAGATTTTTTCTGCTGGTGTTAGAGTTCGGGACATAAACCCTATTGGTCTTTCAGTTCCATCTTTCATGCGGTGTGAAAGAACTGCCCCCACCCCATAAGGTGACGCGTCACAAGAGAGAATGATGTCTTCCTCTTCATTGTAGTGAACCAGCACATCCGACGACAGCATCAGTTTCTTGGACTGTTCAAATGAAACCCCCTGCTCCTCTCCCCACTGCCACTGTGTCTCCTTGTGCAGTAGTTTGTGAAGAGGTGCTAACACAGTTGACAAGTTTGGTAAAAACCTGTTATAATAGTTCAGCAGTCCCAGGTAAGCTTTTAACTCAGCCACATTTGTAGGAGCAGGGGCATCCTGCAGTGCTTGTACCTTCTCCTTGAGTGGATGGAGCCCGGTGGCGTCCACTCTGTGTCCCAGGAACACTGCCTCATTCCCCAGGAAAGTGCACTTACTCCTCTTGAGCCGGAACCCTGCCCTCTCCAATCTCTGTAGTACCTCTCTCAGAGTGCTCAGATGCTCCTGGTCGGTTCTTCCCGTCACCAGAATGTCATCCAACTAGATGGAAACATGTGGAATCCCTTGCAGTACACCTTTGATTGTCCTCTGGAAGATAGCTGGACTAGATGAGACACCAAACGGTAAGCGGTTATATGTAAACAAGCCCTTGTGTGTATTTATGGTAACATACTTCTTTGATTCGTCATCCAGTGTAATCTGCAAGTAGGCATGACTCATATCCAACTTTGTGAATTTCTTTCCTCCAGTCAGGTTTGCAAAGAGATCCTTTGTTTTGGGAATCGGATACTGCTCTAGTTTGGACACCCGATTGACTGTCAATTTATAGTCTCCACAGAGTCTTACCGAATTGTCCGGTTTTAAAACAGGTACTATGGGAGCTGCCCATTCCGAACATTTCACTGGCTCCAGTATGCTCTCTCTCAATAGACGGTCAAGCTCAGCCTCTACCTTTGGCTTCATGGCATAACGCACAGGTCGTTGTTTAAAAAACCTTGGCGGTGCCTCCTTGTCTACATAAATCTTAGCTGGGGGGCCATTAAATGTGCCAAGTTCCTCCTTGAACACATTCTCATGTTCACTCAACACTTCTTGCAAATTTGACTGTTTGCCTGCATCTATTTGATGTACTGCTCCCCAGTCTAATTTAAGTTCTTTTATCCAGCCCCAGCCTAACAGGTTTGGTCTGGTACCCGATACTATAACTACAGGTAGCTGTTCCACTGTGTCCCTGTGTTGCACAGTTACCTTAGCTGTACCTAATGTCACTACTCGTTCACCTGTATATGTTTTAAGATGCAGGGAGCAAGGCTTTAACTCTGGAACTTTTGCATGGTTCCACAATTTTGAGTACTCTGCCTTGTTCATTATGGTCACGCCGCACCCTGTATCAACTTCAATGTTCACCTTAGAGTCATTTACTGTCAGTTGCAATGTGATAGGAGCCACTTTTGGAATGTTCTCTAACATGCCATACATTATGAACATGCCCTCTTCTTCCTCAGCTTCCCCGCTGATGTGGTGTGCTCCATGTTTTTTCTCTTCTCTCCCTTGGTTTTGCTGTCCTCCCCCTTTTGGTTTGGATTCCTCCACAGGTGATTTCGCCCTGCAAGCTCGTTTTATGTGTCCTTGTTTCCCACAGTTGTAGCACGTTTCCTCCAGAAACCAGCATTCACTCACCAGGTGATCACCCTTGCATCTATAACATGCCTTCACATGCTCATGTTGTGGTTTCTGACGCATGTTCAACTTGTGCACAACAACCTGACCTGCAACTTGCGTAGCATTAGCCCTGTCTGAACCCTGTATTTCTTTTACATCTCGGTTCGCTGTCTCTATGGCTTGAGCAAGTCCCAATGCTTTTTCATAAGTAAGCCCGGTCTCGGATAATAATCTGTGCTGCATTCGGTCGTCCATTACTCTGCAAATTAGCCTATCTCTCAGCATTTCCTTCAGGTTGTTCCCATAATTGCAATCTTGTGCCAATTTACGCAACACCACTACATAGTCCATTAACACTCTCTTCCTCTTTCCTGTTCCTTGAATTAAACTTGAACCGCTGTACAATCTCACTAGGCTTAGGGTTGAAATGTTCTTTTAGCACAGCCACTATTCAACAAATGATTTGTCTCCAGGCTTTTCAGGACTGAGCAGATTCTTCATCAAACTGTAGGTTTGGCTTCCCACTGAACTAAGCAGAATGGCTTTCCTTTTTCTGGCATCATTTATTTCATTTGCTTCAAAAAAATAACCCAACACTTCACAGTATTCCTCCCAAGTTTGTGCTTGAATATCAAAAGCGGACACCATTCCTACCGTGGCAGCCATGCAGTTGAGACTAATTGAAAGGATGGCGGACTTGGCAAAAGGGTGAGCAGGAACAGTGGTGGTGCTGAACCAAAACGGAGAGAAATTGAAAGAGTGTTTGTGGAGAACCACACCCGCTACACACTGTTGATCAATGCCACAGCTTCTTTCAGGTGCAACATTTTCTCAAAGCTGGATGCTAACTCCAGGTGCTGCCCAAAGATGCAGCCTTATTAACTCCCTTTACAACATGATTGAGCTGCTAGTAATTCAAGCAATTCCCTTTCAGAATTTAATTTAGTCCAGTACATTTCTCAATGTCTGAAATGGTTCTCTGTCACATGGATAATATTCTGATTTACAGCAAGACTCAGCCCCCAACATGACCTAGTAAGAAAGATTTGCATTTATATAGTGCCTTTCATGACCTCTGGACATCCCAAAGCGCATTATAGCCAATGAAGTAATTTTGAAGTGTAGTCACTGTTGCAATGTGGAAAACGCGGCAGCCAATTTGCACACAGCAAGCTCCCGCAAGCAACAATGAGATAATGACAGACAACCTCTTTTAATGATGTTGGTTAGGGGATAAATGTTGGCTCAAACACTGGGGAGAACTCCCCTGCTCTTCTTCAAAATAGTGCCATGGATTCTTTTACATCTGCATAATAGTGCAGACGGGGCCTTGGTTTAACATCTCATCTGAAAGACGACACCTTTGACCGAGCAGGACTCCCTCAGTGCTCCACTGAAGTGTCAGCCTGGATTATGAACCCACAACCTTCTGACTCAGAGGTGAGAGTGCTACCACTGAGCCATGTAGTATCAGTAGTGACAAAGCTAGAGGACGCTGGTATTACTTTAAATGTCAAATGTAATATTCACAAACCCAGATCAAATTGCTGGGAAATGTTATGAATCAGTAAGGCATCAGAATGGACCCAGAAAAGGTACAAGTCAACCATTTTGAATGTCAGCATGGAACTGTTTTGTATATCAGCTTTTGCTTGGCACCTTAGGCATAATTAACTTTCTTGGAAAATGGCCTCCAAATCTTGCAGAGGTAACAAAACCAGATAAAATTTTGTTTTAATTCATGCTTGGGATGTGGGCATTTATTGTCCATCCCTAGTTGCCCTTGAGAAGTTTGTGGTGGCCCTTCTTGAACCGCTGCAGTCCGTGAGGTGAAGGTACTCCAACAGTGCTGTTAGGGAGAGATTCCAGCGACGATGAAGGAATGGCGATATATTTCCAAGTCAGGATGGTGTGTGACTTGGTGGGGAACTTGGAGATGGTGGTGTTCCCATGCGCCTGTTGCCCTTGCCTTTCTAGCTGATGGATGTCGTGGGATTAGGAGGTGCTGCCGAAGATGTCTTGACGAGTTTCTGCAGTGCATCCTGTAGATAATGCATTCTGCAGCTGTGGTACGCCACTGGTGGAGGGAGTGGATGCTTAAGCCAGTGAATGGGATGCTGATCAAGTGGGTTACTTTATCCTGGATAGTATGGAGCTTCTTGAGTGTTGTTGGAGCTGCATTCATCCAGGCATGTAGAGAGTATTCCATCACACTCCTTACTTGTGCCTTGTCGGTGGTACAGAGGTTTTGGAGAATCAGGAAGCGAGCTGTCATTGCAGTAAGAAGTTTGTGCAATCTGTCAGTTTTTTCCTAAGCTTTATAAATAAAGCAAAATATACCTCAGTCTCTAGGCTTACTCACACACTGCATTCATTTCTTTGAACTCACCTCTTCTCTTTGTTATTATGTCAATAAATGCGGGGCTATGTGCTAATTTTGCCACATATAGTTTTTGACCGCATATATTTATAGTACACACCCCTATAAAAGCTGGTACTGATATGTAACTTGTATGTCTATCATATCGGTATCATTGTTGGAGCTGTACACCATTTATTTGGCTATAGTAGGTGGATAAATAAAACTTGGGTTCTTGCTCTGCCATTATAGTTTATCCTGTTCTTAAACATCTGTTCCTTTGCAGTGATGAAGATTCAGCTTACAAATTGCATAGCATCTGAGGCAGTCGCAAATGTGAGTAGTCAGCTGTTATTAGCGCACTCTGTGTTTATATGGTCAGTTGTTAGTCTCCTGCTTCTTGTAAATAAGATATGGTAACAACGGAATGGTTCGTTTTAAGTTAACATTTTTTTGATATTCGCGCATGGTGTTATTCCTACTAATTGATTTATTGCTATAAGCTTCATTAGATGAAATTAACCCCAATTGCCCCTCACTGGCACTTGATTATTAGGCAGCTGTGTGCTTAAATTGCTGATGGTCTCTCTTGCCCCGGCCATTTCACTGTGGGGGAAATTACTGCTCTTGCAGTCTGCGTGTGCACCACTCCGCAGTGCCCTGTGGCACTGTTTAAAATAGCGTCGGAGGTAAATTGCTGATAAGCTGAGTGGAGCAGAGAATGGCCCAGAAATTCGGGTCGGGGGCTTCCCGCGGGTGTAAGCCCCCAACCTGCACTTACCTTGCGCGCCGGCCGTTCTGCTGTGGGCCCCTGTGGAATTCCGATCTGGGGCCTGGTCCAGCTGCCGGTGCGCAATGCTTGCGTATCACAGGGGCGCAGTTAGTTCGATGCATCCCCTGGGATCACATGGGCCATGGGGAGCCAATCGGAGCAGGGAATGCTCCATTCATAAGATTGACAGGAAGACCTGTCAAAACTTATAAATACTACGGCCCCAAAACAGCACTAAATCTTCAAATAAATTTTTTTTAAATCACATTTTTTTTAAAAACTATAAATTACATGAAATAACTATTTTAAACAATAATTTAAATTTTTGAAAAAAATAATTTTATTTTCTAACGGGGCTAAAAATAAACTTACCTTGCTTTAAAGTATTTAAAAATAATAAACCTGTGGAAAAAATGTTTTAATTTTAATTAATTCACTACTTACCTTGTAAAAAGCAGGCCTTACGCCTACTTTTTAAATGTGTAAATTCTGGAGACTTACCCTCCTGGGAAAACCTGCAAACAAGACCGAAGTTCAATGCGCACGCACAGCCTCTCCTGCGCACGCGTTCAAACTCTGAACCTCTTCGTTCAGAGGAATGGAAGTGCCGGTTTCCCGCGCATGCGCAGTGCATGCAGGAAATCGGCACTTCCATTGGGCTTACGGGTGAGTACTCCGTGCGTACTCACCCGTGGAGACCCGAATTTCTGGGCCAATTGACTATAAGACCAGGGAAGACTGGATTTTTGCAATTAGTTCCACCCACTCAGAAAGCTTCTTGAAGTTCGGTGATGGCAGATCTGTTCCGCCTCACTTTCCGACATCATTTCTGGCAGCCTGCCCATTTTGAGATAATTCCATGCAAATGAGATGAAACTTTGCCTTACCAAGAGGCCTGATCAGCTGGCGAAGACCTCCATGGACAGCAAGGGATCAGCAAGAAGACCAAAGAAGATCTTCCATATAACTCCATGCCAGCTGCAAGACAGATTTGTGTCACTCTCATCAGGCAAATCTCCTCTTGACTACTATATCTGGCCAGTGCATTAACAGTACTGTGGACATCTTCCCTTTTTCCTCCACAAATATGTTATCATCTAAGACTCTTCACTGTGTGCAACAACTCGCAGAGCTCCCGACACATGAAAGCAATTTCTACATCATTTCATGAACAATGTTGCATGCACAAAAACTTCAGTGTAAGCATAATTTTAATACAAAACAATATTGTTTGTGCGCCAAGTGTTTCTTATTACAGTTCTTCCCCCATGGGGGCCAGTATATGAATAATGTGCTCTTAACCTTAAGTCTTCTGCTTGTCTTAGGTGCTACCTCAGCTGGAAGAGTGTATGAAGTGATACATGCTGTGTTGCAATAATGGCCTCGTGGGACTTATGAGGCTGTCAGCTCACTGCATGTAAGAGCTGAGATGGACCTCTTGTAATGCTGTATCAAAGGGGGCTGGTGGAAGGGCCTGAAAAGCAAGACCTCACCCATGGCCATTCCTGTCATGGCACTAGTACTGGACACTGGCTCAGCATGGCCATTAATCTGTAGGAAACTTGATCTAATTGATACAAGGACTCCTAACTGTTAACCCAAATAAACGGATTAAAATGTCGACCCTATGTTTCAATGAATGGCTTCAGGACGGCAGTTAGTTATCATACACTCCATTTATGATTCCATACTCTCTTGGTTCTTCGGGTGTTTCTGTCCACACATCTGTCACGCCTTCAATAAATGCAAGAGGGAAGGCTTCTGCCGTCCGAATGTGGCCAAGGCGCCATGGCAAAAAGACGCAAAATGAAGAAGACCAGCGTCAACACCGAGGCGTGGAGCAGCTCAAGTGAGAGTTCACACTCCTCCACGTCTCAGTCCCATGACAAAACCACACCTACCAAGGTGCTACAGCCCAACAACCCAGCGGACAACAGTAACCCGGACAGTATCTTTCCGTTCTATGATTAAACTGCGTCAGTCCCTCTTTCACGATTAAAAAAAAAAGTCGTGCTCATACCGTTTTATCCTGCACTCCACTTGACCCACTCGAGGACCACAAGCTTCGTTGTGTTTTTTTTAGCGTGTCCCCCTCCAAAATTTCTAAAATATTTTGTGGTTTTAATTTATTCTAAAGCACACATTGTGTATATATAAAGAAATATTAAATAGCTCTTTGCTTTCCTCCAGTATCGATTGATTGGTTTTCTCTGGGGAATCCAAAACTAGGGGCCATAATATAAGGTAGTCACTAATAAATCCAATAAGGAATTCAGCAGAAACTTCTTTACCCAGAAAGTGATGAGAATGTGGTGTAAGATTATCATGGATTCGTTGGTTTTTAGAATACTTGTTTTAATATCTTATAATCATCAGTATCTTTTAATCATCAATAATGGATTTATAACCATCTGTAAGAATTAAATATAAAAGTCTGTAATTATCTACTGTATGCAAAGATAACCTGAATTATGTATAACATGGAACCCTTTTTCTTACGCTTAAAAGTCTGTGAGTAAGCTGTAACCAGACAACCTGGGGTGAGGAAGAGATTGCCATGGTGGAATAGACTGCAGCTAGCCTGGGTATCAAGGTTAGACACGGTTACCATTGTGTTGGAATGTTATAACATCCGCAGTGAATTATAAAAACAAAGGCCACAGCAGGGGTCGTATCTCAACCCCTGGAGACATATTCCTCTTGTATTGCCATAACTACCCCAGATATGAGTCTTGATGGTCAAAAACATATAATGTAAGAGTGTCATAAGACTAAAAAGCTGTGTAAACCAGGATGCTACCAATGTGGCATCTTTATGATTGGATTTTGGGTTTGGGTGTCAGCCAGTGATTGGTTCAGGAGGACTCCATAGGTTTTGAATGAGCGTAAGGGTATAAGAATGGGGTCTTAACAGCCATAAATTGTAGAAGATTTCAGAGACACTGTAGAAGATTTCAGGAGTAGAAGATTTCTGGAAGAATCAAGGAGACACCCTTGACAGGGAAACAAGGAGAGATAAGAGACAAGAGACACAGGGTGCAGCTTACTCATGGTTGCAGCTTCTACCCAGAGTATAAATGGTAATATAAATCTCAATTATACTCAGTAAACTGCTGCTCTGATACTCTAATGTATTAAGTCTTGTTTGTGCTGAATAAAGTCCCCAATATGGGTCAACCTCGAATCATTTGTAATCTGGGATCTTACAGTGGAACTTGCTACCGCATGGAGTAGTTGAGACAAATAGCATAGATGCATTTATGGGGAAGGTAGCTAAGTACACGAGGGAGAAAGGAATAGAAAGATATGCTGATAGGGTTAGATAAAGTAAGGTGGGAGGAGACCCGTGTGGATCATAAACACAGGCATAGACCAGTTGTGCCAAGTGGCCTGTTTCTGTGCTGACTATTCTATGTAATTATACCAATGAGATTAGTGGAGTCCAGCTTTATAGTTGTCTAACCAGCCACCAAGTCTGTTGAAGGTGAAGCAACAGCCTTCTCCAATCTAGCACTCCAGGTCGGTACAGCAACAATCTGAGTATCCATGGAAAAAACACCAATTACCTTTAAGGCATTTTTCACAGGGTCTTTGCAGCAGATGTCCCTGAAGCTGCCACATGGTCTACAGTGGACTGCAGTGTTCTGTGCATGCTGCTATGGTGGACTGCAGTGTTCTGTGCATGCTGCTAGTGGGCAGTTTTATGGTTGAAACCATTGGAATTCTTTTGAAAAGGACCTGCAATGTTGATGTACGTATAGTTTAAAAAGTGTATAACTGAACAGAATTGACTACTCATTAAATAAGGAATATAATTGACAAAGCAGTTGTCAAAAGTGGATTTGCAAAACTCTTTCTAATTTTCATGTTTATAAAATTAGACATTTTTTCACTTGCCAGTTAAGAGGGTTTGAGGGTTGAATATTCTTCATCTGCTCACAAAATCAGTTACACCGAGCTGTCTGAGTCTAATTATCCTCACTGATAGAACTGTCATAAAGAGATGCAAAATGCTGCATGCTTCCATTTGTGTTTTTAGGAGGCGTAAATTTCAGAAAGTGTGCCCCGGGAAGTTGAGATACTGGGAGGTTGAGACACCGGGATTGGAGACCCCAGGATTGGGGATCCCAGGATTGGGAATCCTGGAACGTGAAGATGGGAGAGTCGGGGAGGTGGAGACTCTGGGATTGGGGACCCTGAGATTGGGGACCCCGAGATTGGGGACCCCGGGATTGGGAACACGGGCAGGTGGAGACCCCGGGATTGGGGATCCCAGGATTGGGAATCCTGGGACGTGAAGATGGGAGATTCGGGGAGGTGGAGACTCTGGGATTGGGGGCCCGGAGATTGCGGACCCCAGAATTGGGGACCCCGAGATTGGAGATTCCGGGATTGGGGACCCCAAGATTGGGGACCCCGGGATTGGGGACCCAGGCAGGTGGAGACCCCGGGATTGGAGACCCCGAGATTGGGGATTCCGGGATTGGGGACCCTGAGATTGGGGACCCCGGGATTGGGGACACAGGCAGGTGGAGACCCCGGGATTGGGGACCCCGAGATTGGGGACCCTGGGATTGGGGACCCTGGCAAGTGGAAACCCCGGGATTGGGGACCCCAAGATTGGGGATCCTGGGATTGGAGACCTGAGAGGTGAAGATCCCGGGGCAGCACTTTTCAGAAATCAGGGCTTTAGGTCTTTACAGTGGCTGTCTGGAAATACTTGTGGATTAGGGGTTCTTGTGAAAAAAATTGGAAATTAACATTAAGCTTTTATTTTGTTGACTGACCTGAACCAGCAGATGTTGGCGATATGATAGTGATATGTTAAGATACAGTAATCAAAGCCCACTTCAACGGTGTCCATTCAGGCATGACTGATATATATTCATTTCCTTCTACTGTATATTGTAAGTTATTTCCTCTCCCTCTCTCTAACTATGCACCTTTCTCTAACTGAAAGAAGAAACAACTGATTGTAAGATTCGCAAAATTCCCACATTTCCCCCAAGGTCATTAATAATAAAAGGGACCCTGCATGGACATTTTTAATAGGGTACCCAAAGATGGCGTCCGCACCTCGTGACCAAAAGCCTGCAAGATTTTAAAGCTTGGACTCTGTGGCAGCACAAGCAGCTTTTGGGGAAATCGAAACCTAAAATGCAGTTTCTGTGAAAAAGGACTTTGTATTTTGGAAAACAGACAGCAGGACATTGAATATGCATTAAGCCAGATCGTAGACAGATTGAAACCAGTTAGGCCTACTCCTGCTCCTATCTTCTATGTTTCTATGTTTCTAGGCCTATACTTGAGGCCATCAAGTTGTCTGCATAAATAATCGGAAACAGCTTAAGGAAGCCATCGAGGCTGGACAGGCCGATTAAAATGCATTAATAACAATACAGCTCAGACATCAGGCCAGTAGGTGCGATAAAGGGCCATCTAAAAACAGTTAGTTTAGATTGCTACAATTATTTAAACTAGCCCGCCAAAATTGGAACAATGAACTAACCTGATTTGACGCGCAGATAAGGGGCTATCGTAAGGAGTATAACTGCAGGCCCCGGGTAGCAATCTCGCTCTGCTCTCTTGCTCACTTGCTCTTGCCCTGGTCCCTGCTCTTGTGGCTCCAGCCTCTTGGGCTGCCGCTCGTACTCATGCCCTGGCCTCATGGCAGGATCTCTCCTCGCTCCCCGTAGCAGAATTTCAGTAACCAGTTACACCATACCAATCGCAGGGAAGGGGAATGAGACCCAAGTCCATAGCCATCCAGGACGCCCAGGCTGCAAAAGGGGCGAGATGAAAGTGAGTAGGCAGTTCAGGACTCATCTAGTAACCGAACGAGACGAGACGATAGGAGACGAAGAAGACAGTAACAACTCGATAAGGGCAGAGCAGGGCAGTGAAATACGTATCGATAAAGACCAAGCACCTAGTTATAAGCTGGTGCTTGGGAAGACAAACGCTCCTTGTTGAACACTGCGAAAATGCAGGTGGCCACGCCACAACGAATATACTGGCGTTCTTAAGCTTGGGTAGGAAAATCTAGGCAGTTAAGACTGCCAACTGCCCTATAGGCACGACGTTGCCGCTGCCGACCGCCCGAGGGAGAAGAAGAGGAGAACCCATCGCGACGAGACGACGACGGCAACGGAGGGGAAGAAGGTGTGTCGCAGCAGCAGATCCAGCACCGTGCCCCTGAAGACCGCGTGGCGACGGGGTACCTAGAAGGACCAAAGACCAGACCTCAAAACTCACATTCGTCAAACAGTTGGCCTTATTTTGGATTGGTGAGCATGAATTCTGGCCCCTCATAGCTTAATCTAGTTAGGTATAAGGGGTTGGGATAAGGATAAGGGGATTGTTAAGATCGTTTGTTTTCCCTCGAGGTGCCGTGTATTCCCCATTCCCTGAATAAGTATAGTTATTTTGTATTTGCCTGTAATTTATACTAGTGACTTCTCATAAGACTGTTTTATTTTCTGTTTTTAATAAAATCTTGGTTTTGTTACATCCAAACCATTTGTCTACTCGAGTCTTTCTGTATCGCTGCTTGAACCCAAGTCCGGTGTCTAGAACCCAGGGGCGTGGGATTGATTCGAACCACTCACAAACAGTCAGGGACATAACTGACTGGGTGCACGTGCCACACCCAACCGCCACCCCCTACAGAATGGCGACCGCGGCAGGACACCGGCAACAGGGTTGCGATAGAGTAGACAATGGTTCGGATGAGCAAACCATGATGGAGGAAAGGATTTCTGATTATGGCCTAGAAATTGAGTGGGGTTAGCGCCCATTTTGAGGCGCTAGAGGGCCGAGCGCCGCAAGTACAGCCGATTGAGAAATTCACTTGGGCGCTGCCATCGGCGTTAGCCGGTTGCGCTGCGCCGGCACCGATGACGTCATCGGTGTGCGCAGCGTCCCGGTTGCCGTGGCAACGCGCCCGAACGCCGAAATTGAGTTGCGGCCGCCTTGCCCGTGGCAGCCGCAACCAACGATTTTTCAAAAGTTCGCTACAGGTCTTAGCGCCGGCGCATTAAGGTCGCGCGGCGGCTGGCCGCTTTCCCAGCGGCCGCCTGCCCGCACCTCCCTCCCCGGACTCCTCCAACACCCCCCCGCGGCACAGATGCATGTGGGCCACGAGCCCGGCACTTCTCCGAGGTGCCGGGCTCATTTTTCTCCACAGATCAACGGCCAGCGGTCGGGTGCAGGCAGCTCCTCCTTAACGGAAGGAGGAGGCCTGCACTTCCCCAGCCTGCCGCACCGCATCGGGTGCCGCAGCGGCGGATTAGCGCCGCAATGCGGCAGTCAGCGCCCATTGCGAGGCGCTGACACCCTCCAGTAGCGCCGGCAGCCATCTGGGCGCGGCGCTACTGAATTTTTGGCGCGCGCAGGGGGACTTAGCGCCGGCGCTAAATTTCCGGCGCTAAAGCCCTGGCGCGGCGCCAACTCAATTTCTAGGCCTATGTATTTAGCAAGGTGAATATCACTAAGAAGTGGATCACCACTCTGTTAAGGGCTGGGCGTCCGGTAGATGCAGCAGCTAAGTGGACAGAGGGAAAGGAACACAAGAAATCCTTAGAGAAGGCAGTTTGACTGATGTGTTTCAAAAAGCAGGTCCAGCTTTTGGACAGGCTTGTTGCAGCACAGGCAGCCGAATTAAGGGAGTCAGCCCTGGAGATCCAGGATAAGGCTCTTGCAGGGGAGAAGTTATTAGTGGCTTTGCAGGCCCTAAATCAGGAGAGAGTACATTTAATGGGAGAACACAAGGCCCAGTTGGAATAGCTATGGTGCCAAGTCACCGAGGCAAAGGGAAATGAGTTAAGGTTGTGGGAGAAGAACGCCTGCTCTGCAAGGCAGATTAGCGAACAGGAAGAGAAAGTACAGGAGGTAAAGGCAGCATACAAACTAGCGAGTGAACAGGGGTTTGAGGAGGCAGATCACGGCCCCTGTAAAGAGCGGATAGAAAATCTGAGCCAGGCCCTCTGGAAGGCAAAGGGCATGGTATGCCTCATAAGCCCAAAGGCAGGCCAGGCAGATTTTATGGGGAATGAGGGGAGGACATTTCCAACATCAACGATAGTGCCTAGGGACGACCCGGTTGAGAGAGAGGAGACCTCACGACCACCACCCGTAGCGCCAAGTTTCAGTGAGGTTTGGCATCAAGGTGGGGTGGAACCAGGGGTGGAGCCAGAGGGGAAGGCGGAAGTAGAGCAACCCCCGCCCGTGAAGTCGGAGCCGGGACCGATGTGCCCAGCACGGCATCGGAGGTTCGGCCCACCCGCCAATGGCGACGATGAGGGACCCCTCCAAAACCAGTTCGTATTACCCTTTACCACCCAACAGCTTAGGGCTATGTGCACCCATATCCCGAAGCTCTCCGAGAAGGGAGACCCCTCGATCCACTTCGGGGAAGTAGAGCAGGCAGCCAGCGTCAACGACTGTGATGGCGCTGAGCAGGCCAAGATGCTGCTATTCTCCCTGTAGTGTAGTCTCCTCCAATCCCTCTCTGACGAGTGTAGAAGGGGGCAGAGCGGGTATGCGGAGCTTAGAGATGCGGTTCTGGAGGCCATGGGGATGAATGAGGGAAGTCATTTCTCCCACGTGGAGAAGACGGTCCAGCTCCCAGGGGAGATCCCGCAGCCTGTTTACCTGTGTTCTCTCCGGTATGATGAATAGAAAAGACCCCTTTTGGAGATGGAGGTAGAAAAGGTGACGGGGACCTATCTGTTAGACACGGGGGCATCATGCACCGTGGTTTACTCAGCTAACCCCACCACCTCGCCTCTCTCTAACGGGGTCCCATACAGTCATCGGGGTTCACAGGTAAAGAACAGGCTGGCTCGTTTTCCATCCCGCTCACAATTCGGTTAGGACCGCTCCGCTCCAAGTGGACCTGTGTCCTGATGAAATGGGAAGTGGAGGGTGGAAGGGGGGTCCTGGGAGCTGACTTTATTGTGGGCCACGGGATCCTAGTAGATTTGAGGAACCATTGCTTATGGGGGGCATGGAAAGTAAAGAATGGTGAGATCGTAGTAATCCCAGGAAAGGAAGGGAAGGGGACCCTATGCACCATGAAGCCCAAAGAGGGTTATAACCTCAAGCTTATGGTCAGCAACACCACACAGGAGCTCCGGGCATTTGTGCAGGCCCACCTGGCCACATTTGCCACTCACAAACACGACTGCGGGAGGGTCACAGGGTTTAAGGTCAGCGTAGACAGGGACCACATGGCCCGACCACAGAAACAGTATAACTTCCGCAGCGAAGCAGAGCCAGACATGGAAGCAGCCATGTCCTCGTTAGTCCAGCAGGGATTTCTGAGATCGATAGCTACCCACGTGAATTCTCCATTTATGGCCGGTCAGAAAGCCGGACAATTCCCGGAGGGCCACGGTGGACTATCGGGTGCTCAATAGTAACATCCCAGCCTGTGCACCCACAGTAGCAGCAGTTGCCGACCTGATAGGAAGTATTCCAGCATCCGCGACCACTTTCACGGTGCTGGATATTTCCAACGGGTTTTGATCCATCCTTTTAAGGAGGGAGGATCAGTACAAGTTTGACTTTACGTTCAAAGGGCAACAGTACACGTGGAACTGCTTGCCTCAGGGCTTCCACAACAGCCTCAGCATTTTCCATCAGTGCATGGCAAACAGCTTAAAGGAGTTCAGCCAGCCCAGACAGTTGGTCCAATATGTGGATGACCTGCTTCTCTTCACTGATTCGAAAGAGGAGCATGGCCCACTATTGGCCGAACTGCTGGAGCTGCGAGGGCAGAAGGGTTTCAAGGTAAACCCTAAGAAAGCGCAGATCAGCCAGCAGGAGGTGAAATTCCTCGGCCTGACCGTGCGCGCTGGAGAAAGGGCCATAGATAAGGCTAGGAGAGAAGTGGTACAGGAGTTACCGGTCCCTAACACAGTAACGGGTGTGATGTGCCTCAATGAATCCGAGACTCAATGTTAACGGAACAAAGCAAGGCTTTTATTAACTCAGAAAGTAATACACATTGGAGAAGTGTCTCTCATCCAGAGATCTGCTGTACTGTCTGTGAGACACGCTGGGGGTTGCTTAAGTAGGGGCCAGGTATGGGCGGAGCCCTACACACAATACAATCCAGGTAAGGAAATGAAACTGAAACTAAACTAAACACAGAGAATATAGTGCCTGATGAATGGCATATTTCATCACAGGGTGTGAGGTTGTTTCTAGGGCTAACCGGGTACTGTGGAGACTTTATTGAGGACTATGCAGCCACAGCAGCCCCTCTGCTCCGACTCCTACACAAGGGAGTGGAGTGGCTTTGGGATGAGGGTTGCCAGGCAGCTTTTGTCCGGCTCAAGAAAGACTTGCAGACCGCACCAGCCCTAGTGGCTATAGATGGGGGGAAAGAGTTTTTCCTGGAGGTAGCAGCCAGCGGGGACAGCCTGAGTGATGTGCTGCTCCAAGAGCGGCACGGCCGGCTGCGGCCGGTGGTCTACTCCTCCAGGATGCTCACGGATGTGGAGAGGAGCTACTCCAACTGTGAGCGGCACCTTTTGGCCGCACATTGGGCTGTGAAAAGATCACTGATCTTATCAGGCACCTCTCCCATCACCCTCCTCACCCATCACACACACACCCAGATGCTTCTGGATGGGAGGATCAAGGATGGGACACTGAGCAGTGCCCGCATTGCCCACTGGACCTTGCTCCTCTCACAGATGGATCTTAGAGTGAAGGGTCTCTGCGAGCCAAAGCTCGCAGCCAACGTGGTTTATCCTGGAACAGCCCACCAGTGTTCCATTGAAGGGGTTTGGGAAGTGAACATAGGTTTACGGGCCGGGATACATCCCACAGGCCACAAGATCTATGTAGACGGTTCCAGCACAGCATCTGCTGGCGAGCGTCTCACGGGGTGTGGAGTTTACGACCCAGCGGCAAACATTGCCCTGGCGATTAAGCCCCCCAGCACCATGAGTGCCCAGGAGGCTGAACTGTCCATGGTGGTGTACGTTGTTACACACCCCGAAATCTTCCCCACCCCCTGCACGATTTGCTCGGACAGCATGTTCACGTGCAATTCGTGTACGGAGTACCTGGCCATCTGGTCCCGCCGCGGATACACCTCCACCGACGGGAGACCCCTCACAGTAAAGCCTCTGCTGGAAAAGATCCTGGCAGCAGTGGGGAAGGAAGGGGAGGTTTTCATCTACAAGGTGAAGGCCCATTCCTCCACAGAATGCCGCGGCCAAGGCAATCAGCAGGCTGACTTGCTCGCCAAGGAGGGTGCCCTCACAGGCACTTTTTGGGGCCCATTTCAGTCCAGACCCATGGCGGCAGTCAGAGGCAGGGGCGGGACCCAAGGGAGTGTAGGGGTAGCGTTAGCCCCGGACCTTAAGACGGTCCAAGCCCAAGACCCCGTCCTCAAAGCAGTCCTCAGTGCTGTAGCTGAGGGAAAGGGAGTAGAAGGTCCGTGCGGCACAGCAGCCCTCTCCGTCAAAGAGGGTATGCTGTTCCGGGGGGAACAGTGGGTTGTGCTGCAGCAGCACCGGAGGGAAATACTTCAACTGGCCCATGAGGGTCCAGGAGCGGGACACCCCAGGCCTGAGACCACCTGGCAGCGGGTGGAACAGGCGGGATGGTGGCCGGGACTCAGGGACGATGTCCGCGAGTTCTGTGCAGGCTGTCTTGGGTGCGCTGCAAATAACCCCGACCCCCACAAAAGGAAGATACCTATGGGACACGTCAGGAGGGTGGAGGGACCATGGCAGTCGATACAGGTCGACTACATCGGGCCCCTGCCCACCGCCCAGAGAGGCTATAAGTACTGCCTAGTCCTGGTGGACATGTTCACCAAATGGGTAGAGGCCTTTCCCTGCAGAACAGCCACGGCTCTGGGTACTGCCAGGATCCTGGTCCGGGAAGTGTTCTCGCGGTGGGGACCACCACAGTATGTGGAGTCCGACCAAGGGAGTCACTTCACCGGACAGGTGATGTAGAACACCCTTATGCTGTTAGGCATTGAGGGGAAATGGCACGTGGCCCACAACCCGCATGAACGTATGAACAGGACCCTAAAGGAAAGGATAAGGAAGGAGATGGTGGACTCGCCCCGTAAATGGGCTGAGGTCCTACCATTGGTTTTGATGGGGATCCGGGCCAGCCCGTCTAATAGCATGGGGTACTCCCCGTACGAGCTGATGACCGGCAGGGTTATGCGGGCCCCCACCCATGTACTAGCCCCGGTGCTCATGGAGGGTCAGCTCAGGGAGGTAAACCAGGACAGGTTCGCCCAAAACCTTTTTGAGCACCTGAAACAGCTCCACGAGCAGGCGGCTGGGAACATGGGAAGGCAGCATCGGAGTAACCGATTGCTGCTCGAACCGAGAAAGCACCACGAGTGAGAGGTAGGAGATCAGGTCATGTTGAGAAACTATGCCCGAGTAGGAAGTTTGGAGCCATTGTACATGGGGCCCTACAGCATTGTAGATAAAGCCAGCCCCATGGTATATGCCGTTCAGATGCCCCGGCGTACTAAATGGTTTCATATCAACCAGTGTAAGCTGTTCAGACCTGAAAGGGGAAAACAGCCAGTCGGGGTAAGGTCTGAGGATGAAGATCCTAGCCTGCAGCAGGAGCGAGTTCACAGACTGCACAGGCAGGCGCTGTGGCTTGCTTAAAGTGAGGGGTCATCCCGCCCATCGATTGGGACACTCCCCCACTCTTCTGGGATCCAGATGAGGGGGAGGGACCTGAGGGCGAAGACCCCGCCCCTAACCCAGGTATATATTGGAGGGACCTGAGGCTGAAAACCCCACCCCGGACCCAGCCATGGGCCCTGGGGCGGAGACTCTCAGCTCGCAGCAGCAGGCTGCGAAGAGTTACCTGCCCCTAGCCCAGGTTCGGGAGAGGTCAAGCCTGAGGGAGCAGCGGTTTGGGTTAACGGCCCACCAGCCAAGAAAGCCCCACCCGCCAAGGCCCCCAGAAGGTCCCCATGGATGCCCCAGCCGAGAAAGACATGGTCACCAGCTCTCCAGTTACCAAGGGCTGCCCCTCGAGTCAGGGGGAGGTCCAAGGACAGAGGTCCTCAGCCAGCAGCCACAGGCTGCGAGGGACCAACAGTGCAGGACGGTGCAGCCACGCCGGGGGTAGCGGTGAGCCACAGTCCAACCAGGAATTAGCCTGGCCGCCCGGAGACGGGCGGTGGATGTATATAGTTTAGGTAATTTTAAGTTTTAGTTTATTGTTAACTTTAAGTATTTAGCTTAAGTTTGGGTGTTTTTAGCTTAAGTTAAGTAAGGTGATGGGTAGCTTTAGGTAAGGAAGTAATCTGCTAAGAGTGTATATATTTGGGTCGAGGTCGCGGGACCCAACCATGCTTCACCAAGCCAGAGCATCTCTTGGGGACCTGGCTGCATGTTTTTGTATCTTTTTGCAGAAAGACTTTCAGGATGAAGGGGATCGTAATCCTATTCACCCTAATTGGGATGGGCGTCGGAAGGCGAGGCGATGTGCAAGATTCCCACATCTACCGGTGCTCGGGAGACAGGGCGCCTATAGCGACCGATGGAAGCGGTGAACGGGATGCGGAGGAGACCGCCGTCTACGTCCATGAGGGAAGGTGGCCAGGATGGCTGGGGTCCAATTCATCCCAGTACTGCAGCCAAACCGGATTCACGTACGGGGAGGCCTCCCTCCTGTGCCCCAGCGTACGGGTCGTTACCACGAGGGTCAGTGTCACCGTTGGAAAGCGAATATGTTTAACGTGTAAAGGACACATTCCTCTGGATAGGTGGTGGTGGCTCAGGAAGCTGAGCAAAGATATGAGGAACCCCGAAGTCAAGTGGGAACGGTTGGGGAACAACACCCACCGGACGATTACAGGGACTCACGGAGGATTAAGTGTGTTTTGGGACAAGTGGTGGGAACTGGACCAAGGGATTTATATCTGTATGTGGGGGTCAGAGGAGGTCTGCCCCGCAGGCATATCCATCGTTTTCCACCAGCAGTGGCACGACACTGGGAAGGGGATGAGGTGGGATGCCAGCCGGAAGGTGTGCGCAGTCCCATTCTCCCCGATCCCAATCAATGCCACTGAGCTTGCAAAATGCCCCCGTAAGCCCCCGCCCCCAGCGCAGGCGGCGAGGATACACAGGGAAGGTTGCCCCACGACCACCAAGGGACCAGGGAATGGGTTGGTACTAGTCCCTACCGATCAGATGCTGTATCGGGGGTACACTACGCGGTAGCCTCCGTGATTTTAAATCTCACCAAGGTACATTTACCTGAGTGGTGTCCCAAAGAAACAGAGCAGCTATACCAGGCCCTATTAAAGGACATGTTCAAGAAGTTTTATGAGTTCGATTTCACCCATGTGGACAAAACCGAACTGTACACCACAAACCGAGAGTTTTTGCGTAATGCAGGGAGGCAAAGAAGGGGAGTATGGAATGATGTTATTACTGCATTTAATACTGGGTCCTCTGTCATCAACAGTCTGGATGACATAGAGCTACAGACCCAGATAAATGGTTTAAAAACACAGTTAAGAAAGATATTACTGGATGAGAACGAGGTAGTGGGCTCGGAGTTGCATGAGGACCAGGCCATGATGGTCCATTTAAAAGAGATCATAGCGGAGTTGGAAAAGCATGTAAAGACGGTAAATGCCCTCATAAGGGAGGACAGAAATGCTTCTGACCAGGCTGCGCAGAATGAGGTGTGCGTGCTATACGGGGCGTGGTTGCTGGGCGAAGGCCGCAGTAATCTGGAGGATTTAAAACAGGGCTTAGTCCCCTCCTGGATCAGCAGCAAGCACCTCGCAGCCCTCCACCCATTTGAGAATGCATTAAGCCCGTGCCAACTCCGGCTAGCTTCCGAAGTCTAACCAGTCCCCGTGGATTGTGGGCGGTCCAACCACACAATCATGGGAGTAGTAGTTAGGATGCCAGTCATGGGTAGGACAGCCCGACCTGCGCCGGTATACAGGGTGGAGAACATTGGAGTCACTCAAGGGGGTGCGCACATTCGTTTCACAGCAGTCCCACCTTACGTCATAAAGTGGGAGCACGCTATGGCAGGTACTGACCTCTCGGTGCCGGAGCCGGGGAGCACACATAATCCTGTGTCCCCAGCACTTGAATGCCTATTCGAAACCACAGTGCGGGTTCAGAGCTGCTGCCGTGAAACCTATAAATTGTACCATGGAGGCAATGGCACAAGGCCATGTTCCCCCACAGGTAGCATATATAAGAGGTGGGACATATAGTGTCACCACCGGCGCGTCCCACTACCAGCATGGACAGCATAGCTGGTGTCCGGTTAGTGACAGCAGTTTCTATTTTAAACCCAAGGCAGAAGTTCAAGTGGCCCAGGAGCGAATTGTCCCCATTCCTGAACCCTCCACTGTTCACCTCACTGTGAAGGAGAATTTTACGAATTTGCAAAAGTACGTAGCGCATTTTGGCTATGTAATCCCCCCTCTCCCTGAATACCTTACCAAAATACTCAAAGCCGCCATAGTTTCGCAGAAACATTTTTACACTCTAGAGCAGAAAACAGTAGAGATAGGGGATAAGATATTGGATATTGTGATTCCACCCTGGTGGGACATTTTCAATAACATAGAGGTCCCTTCGTGGATCAGACTGGCTTCCCACATTCTCGTGGCTTGCCAGTTAGGGATAGTGTTGTATCTAGTTTGTATTCAATGTAAGGGAAAAAGCCAGATATTAGAATTCCGAAACCAGAGGATCTGAAAGGAACATTATGTGAAGGTGGAGGGAGATATGCCTGTATTCTGATTAAAGATTGTTGTTTTTTTGTGTTTGTTGTTTTAATAAAGTTTTGTTGTTTTTTTTTGCGATGCGGTTGATCGTCTCCGACTGCAAACATGGCTTCTAATGCCCCTGGAGGTGATTGGAGCACTAAATCAGGTGCTACACACCTCTCTTAAGGCGCTAACGCCGAGGAGCGTGGCGCTAACTCAGAGCGCTGGCGAAGCTCATGTGATGTCAGTCAGCAATGGAACACAGACACACTGGCGCTGGCCAGTTGTTAAAGGGGAGGGTCGATCTTGCTCTCCATCCACACCCTGCTCATTGCAGCCTTGAATCTCAGCCTGGAGACACCTGTACGTCAATTCTGCTGGAAAGGACAATGGAGAGGCCCAGGGAAAGAGCTCAAAGCGCAGCCCCATAGTCTCTTCTAAATCAAAATGGACCTGCAAAGTGCAGCTCATTACCCAAAACTCCTTCACACAGCGTTGAATCTCTCCAGAAGTCTCTCTGTCTCAGAATGCGTGGTGCAAAAATATTGCCGACGAAAAAAGTCAGGAAGTGGTCGCCTTTAAATAGCACTCCCCCAGTCCCTTCCCGATTGGAAAACGTTCCTCTCAGCCTGTCGTTGCTAGCGGCAGGCAGTAAGGCAGGGGGCGCAACTCAACATCCAGTCCGGGGCGCTGCCGGGGCGTTGCACGCTCGACTGACGTCATGCTCTGCAGGCGCAGGAGATCGTGGCAGTAGTATTTAGTGCCGCCGCAAAATATCTGGTCAATTTCAGGAGCGGCGCAAACATCGCCGCGCCCGGGCGCTAGTAGCTATGCGACCCATCAGCACCCTCTTAGGGCGCTAACAGGAGGAGCAAAGCAACTGAATTTTTCCCCCAAAGAGTTCACAGTGCCTGGTCTGCACTCAAGGCCTCCATAATCAACACCTGTGAAGAGACGCTCGGTCATTCGACCAGGAAACACCAAGACTGGTTCGATGAGATCCAGGAGATCTAGGAGGTAATAAGCCACAAGCTCAAGGCATTCCTGATCTGGAAACAGCAACAGAAATCGAGAGCAAGAAAGCAGCTCTACAGACGCCTGAAGGTCGAGGTCCAACAAAAAACTCGCGACCTAAAGAACAGATGGTGGGTGGAGAAAGCGCAGGAGATCCAGCAGCTAGCCGACAACCACGACGTGCGTGGATTCTTTAGCGCAGTCAAGACCACCTACGGCCCACGCACCCAAGGTTCTACCCCACTGCGGGCCAAGAATGGAGAGGTACTCCTCAAGATAGAGAGGCAGTCAGTGCCCGCTGGAAGGAGCACTTTGAAGATCTCCTGAACCGAGACTCTGTCTTCGACACAAGTGTCCTCAACTCCACCCCACGGCATGCTACCTGCCACCACCTCACCACAACCTCAGCCCGGCACGAGGTTGAAAAGGCCATCCAACAATTGAAGAACAACAAGGTCTCAGGAGCAGATGGAATCCCTGCTGAGGTGCTAAAACATGGCGGAGAAACACTATTGGCGCGAATACATGAACTCATTTCTCTTATTTGGAAGGAGAGCATGCCAGGGGATCTCAGGGATGTTGTAATCGTGACCATCTTCAAGAAAGGTGACAAGTCCGATTGCAGTAATTACAGAGGAGTCTCCCTGCTGTCTGCCACAGGGAAAGTCATCGCAAGAATCTTCCTCAATTGCCTTCTCCCAGTGGCTGAAGAGCTCCTCCCAGAGTCGCAAAGCAGATTCCGCCCACTAAAGGGCACAATGGACATGATCTTCACTGTGCGTCAACTGCAAGAGAAATGCAGGCAACAGCACCAACCGCTGTACATGGCCTTCTTTGACCTCACAAAGGCCTTCGACACCGTCAACCATGAGGGATTATGGAGTGTCCTCCGCAAATTCGGCTGCCCTCAAAAGTTTGTCACCATCCTCCGCCTGCTTCATGAAAACATGCAAGCCGTGATCCTGACCAACGGATTCACCACAGACCCAATTCATGTACGGACCAGGGTCAAGCAAGGCTGTGTCATTGCACCAATGCTCTTCTCGATCTTCCTGGCTGCAATGCTCCATCTCACCCTCAGTAAGCTCCCCGCTGGAGTGGAGCTAATCTACAGAACAAATCGGAAAATGTTCAACCTCCGTCGTCTCCAGTCCAGATCCAAGGTTGTCCCATTCTCTATCATTGAATTACAGTATGCAGACGATGCTTGTGTCTGCGCACACTCTGAGGCCGAGCTCCAAACCATCGTCAACACCTTCACCGAAGCATACGAGATCATGGGCCTTAAACTAAACATCCATAAGATAAAGGTCTTCTACCAACCTGGCCCCGCCACACAGTACTGCTCCCGATTATCAAAATCCATGACGAGGCCTTGGACAACGTGGACCACTTTCCATATCTCGGAAGCCTGCCGTCAACAAGGACAGATGTGGATGTCGAAGTCCAAGACCGCCTTCAGTGTGCCAGTGCAGCCTTCGGTCAACTGAGGAACAGAGTGTTTGAAGACCAGGACCTCAAACCTAGCACCAAGCTCATGGTCTACAGAGCAGTCGTGATAGCCGCCATCCTGTATGCTTCAGAGACATGGACCATGTACAGCAGGCAGCTCAAAGGACTGGAGAGGTACCACCAGCACTGCCTCCGCAAGATCCTGCAAATCCATTGGCAGGATAGGCACACCAACGTCAGTGTTCTCGCTCAGGCCAACATCCCCACCATCGAAGCTTTGACCACGCTCAATCAGTTCTGATGGATGGGCCACATCGTCCACATGCCCGATACAAGACTCCCAAAACAAACGCTCTACTTGGAGCTCCGACACGGCAAGAGAGCCCCAAGTGGGCAGGGGAAACGCTTCAAGGACACCCTCAAGGCCTCCTTGAAAATGTGCAACATCCCCACCGACACCTGGGAATCCCTGGCCCAAGACCGTACAAAGTGGAGGAGAAGCATCCAGGAAGGCGCCGAACACCTCGAGTCTCTTCGCCGGGAGCAAGCGGAAGCCAAGCGTAAACAGCGGAAGAAGCGCACGTCAACCCAAGCAACCCACCCACCTGCCCCTTCAAACACCGTCTGCCCCACCTGTGACAGAGACTCTAGGGCCCGCATTGGACTAATCAGTCACCTGAGAACTCATTTTTAGTGTGGAAGCAAGTCATCCTCGGTTCCGAGGGACTGCCTAAGAAGAAGAAGAATGTGTGCAGTTGATGCTGCCCTGCACCTGTAGGAAGCCAGCCAGAGTGGCAAAGCTGAGCGCACACCCAGTAACACTGGTTTCATCAGTGGCAAAGTTCCAATATTTAGCTGACTTGTCAAACATGGCTTCGATGACCTGTGTGATGCATCTGTGGGCGAGCCCCAAAAACGAGATGCCACAAATGTCTGCTACAGATCCCTGGAAGGAGCATGAGGAACGGCGATATACTTCCAAGTCAGGATGGTGTGTGACTTGGAGGGGAACTTGGAGGTGGTGGTGTTCCCATGTGCCTGCTGCCCTTGCCCTTCTAGGTGGTAGAGTTCGCAGTTTTGGGAGGTGCTGTCAAAGAAGCCTTGGCTAGTTGCTGCAGTGCATCTTGTAGATGGTACACACTGCAGCCACGGTACACCGGTGGTGGAGGGAGTGAATGTTTTAGGTCGTGGATGGGGTGCCAATCTAGCAAGCTGCTTTGTCCTGGATGGTGTCAAGCTTCTTGAGTGTTGTTGGAGCTGCACTCATCTAAGCAAGTGTAGCATATTCCATCACACTCCTCAGTTGTGCCTTGTAGATGGCAGAATGGCTTTGGGGAGTCTGGAGGTGAGTCACTTGCCACAGAATACAGAGCCTCTGACCTGCTCTTGTTGCCACAGTATTTATGTGGCTGGTCCAGTTAAGTTTCTGGTCAATGTTGCCCCCAGATGGTGGGAGATTCGGCAATGTTAATGATGTTGAATGTCAAGGGGAAGTGTTTAGACTTTCTCTTGTTGGAGATGGTCATTGTCTGGCACTTATGTGGTGCGAATGTTACTTGCCACTTATCAGCCCAAGCCTGAATGTTATCCAGGTCTTGCTGCATTCGGGCATGGACTGCTTCATTATCTGAGGAGTTGTGAATGGAACTGAACACTGAGCAATCATCAGTGAACATCCCCACTTCTGACCTTATGATGGAGGGAAGGTCATTGATGGAGCAACTGAAGATGGTTCGGCCTAGGACACTGTCCTAAGGAACTCCTGCAGCAATATCCTGGGGCTGAGATGATTGACCTCCAACAACCACAACCATCTTCCTTTGTGCTAGGTATGGCTCCAGCCAGTGGAGAGTTTTCTTCCTGATTCCCATTGACTACAATTTTACTAGGGTTCCTTGATACCACACTCGGTCAAATGCTGCCTTGATGTCAGGGGCAGTCATTCTCACCTTACCTCTGGAATTCATCTCTTTTGGCCATGTTTGGACCGATGTTATAATGAGGTCTGGAGACAAGTTCTCCTGGCAGAGCCCAAACTGAGCATCGGTGAGCAGGTTATTGGTGAGTAAGTGTCGCTTGATAGGACTGTTGATGACACCTTCCATCATTTTGCTAATAATTGAGAGTAGACTGATGGGACGGTAATTGGTCAGATTGGATTTGTTCTGCTTTTTGTAGACAGGACATACCTGGGCAATTTTCCACTTTGTCGGGTAGATGCCAGTGTTGTAGCTGTACTGGAATAGCTTGGCTAGAGGCACAGCTAGTTCTGGAGCACAAGTCTTCAGCATGACAGCTGGGATGTTGTCGGGGCCCATAGTCCTTGCTGTATCCAGTGCGCTCAGCCATTTCTTGTTATCACGTGGAGTGAATCAAATTGGCTGAAGACTGGCTTCTGTGATGGTGGGGACCTCAGGAGGAGGCCGAGACGGATCATCCACTCGGCACTTCTGGCTGAAGATGGTTGTAAACGCTTCAGCTTTGTCTTTTGCACTCACGTGCTGGGCTCCACCATCATTGAGGATGGGGATGTTCATGGAGCCTCTTCCTTCCGTTAGTTGTTTAATTGTCCACCACCATTCACGACTGGATGTGGGAGGACTACAGAACTTTGACCTGATCCATTGGTTGTGGGATTGCTTAGCCCTGTCTATAACATGCTGCTTCTGCTGTTTAGCATGTATGTAGTCTTGTATTGTAGTTTCCCCAGGTTGGCATCTCATTTTTAGGTACCCCTGGTGCTGCTCCTGGCATGCTCTTCTACACTCCTCATTGATCAGGGTTGGTCCCCTGGCTTGATGGTAAGTAGCTGATTGATTTCTACTGGCTCTTGGTGAGTTTGTAGAAGTGTTTGGGGGTTTGTTATTTTATTTGAAGTTGCTGAAGTCTCCAGGGAGTGGTATGGCAGGTTACTTCAAGGCTTCTGCTCAGACCAGTTGTTCTCAGACATGGGTGCTGTAGTTTGTATCCCCCTTTCCCTGCAACATGACAGGGAGAATGAGCAGAGGCGACACAGAGGAGCACAAGCTGCTCGAAGAGGGAGGAGGGGGAGAAGGGCTCTCAGCAGGAGGCCATATCCACCCAGGGTCTTCAGGGAGCAATTTTCCTACCTCAACCTCAGCGAGGAACAGTGCATGCAACGTTTCCACTTCACCAAGGAGGTGCTCACTGAAACCTGCCACCTGTTGCAGGCAGACCTGCAGCCTCAGAGCAGGGCGAAGACGTGAAGGTGAGCGTGGCCATGAATTTTTATGTGTCGGGCTCCTTCCAAGCCTTCCAGGCGATATTTCCAACATCTCCCAGTTTGCCGTGCACTGATGCAAAAGGGAGGTCACTGACACTCTCTATGCAAAAAGTGGTGAATACATTTCATTCTCTCTTGCCAGAGAGAAGCAGGCGGAGTGAGCACGTGGCTTCGCCAGGAGAGTAGGCTTTCCCATGGCGCAGGGTGCCACTGACTGTACACATGGGAGCCGCCTGTGAATTTGGAGATGTATTGCAACCGGAAGGGATTCCACAATATCCAGCTGGTGTGCGACCATACTCAGCGAACCATGCAGATCAATGCTCGGTATCCTGATAGCAGACACGATGCCTTCAGTGTGCGGCAGTCCGCTGTACCATCCGCATTTGAGCCACCACAACAAACCAGAGGGTGGCTACTGGACGACAAGGGCTATCCACTGACCACCTGGCTCATGACTCTGGTGTGCAACCCAAGCACATGTGGGCATCATGCGTATAATGAAAGCCATATTACCACATGGAATGCGATCAAGCAGACAATTGGGGTGCTTAAACAATGCTTCCGATGCCTGGACCGCTCCGGAGCAGCCCTGCACTACTCACCAGAGCGCGTCTCAAGATTTGTGTTCTGCTGCATGCTCCACAACCTCACCATCATGAGGGCACAGTCCTTGCCACCACAATGGCGAAGAGCTGAGGAAGAGGAGGAGGAAGAAAAGGAGAAAGGAGGAAGGGAGGGAGGAAGGAGGGAGGGAGGGAAGAAGGAGGCAACCTATGCAGCCCCTTTCCGTCCGCAATCGACTCATCCGACTACGGTACCAGTGAACATAACCCCAATTCCCCATTCACCCACAGTCCCACACCTTGCCCTCCCTCTGTTACTACATAGGATTACATAGGATATACGGCACAGAAACAGGCCATTCGGCCCAAAAAGTCCATGCCGGCGTTTATGCTCCACTCGAGCCTCCTCCCGTCTTTCCTCATCTAAATCTATCAGTGTAACCCTCTATTAACTATTCCTTCATATACTTGTCCAGCCTCCCCTTAAATGCATCTATACTATTCACTTCATCCACTCCCTGTAGTAGCGAGTTCCACATTCTCACCACTTTTTGGGTAAAGAAGTTTCTTCTGAATTCCCTATTGGATTTCTTGGTGACTATCTTATATTGATGGCCTCTAGTTATACTCTTCCACACAAGTGGAAACATTCTCTCTGTATCCACTCTTTCAAAACCATTCATAATTTTAAAGACCTCTATTAAGTCACCCCTCAGCTTTCTTTTTTTCAAGAGAAAAAGGACCCAGTCTGTTCATCCTTTCATGATATGTATACCCTCGCATTTCTGGTATCATCCGTATAAATCTTCACTGCACCCTCTCCAGTGCCTCTATATCCTTTTTATAATATGATGACCAGAACTGCACGCAGTACTCTAAGGGCTGGATTTTCTCAATGGAGACGTGTTACAGGTGGGACTGCTGCTTGCCTGGTTTCAGTCCTGCCTCCATCAGCCTCTGGCCAGCCAGCAGGATCTTCCCCTTATTGACCTTGATAAGCCCGCCTGGCGGGCTCAGCAGGCCAATTAGGTGGAAGTCAGTGACAGAGCATGTCAATGTATGACGTGTCATCTGTCAAGAATTTTTGAAAGAAGAAATGTCATCGTTTGACAGCTCTGTGAAGCTGTCAAACACTGACATTCTGTGTAGTTTGATGAGTACTTGTGTTCAGGACTCATCAAACCTTTCTATTTTGTAGAAATCAGATGACTGTTAGATCGGAGGATTCAACAGCCAGTCTGTGATCTCTACAATGGAGATGTTGGGACTCCGGCTCCACAGCGGCTGAAGGTTGTAGGTAGAAGCAAAGGTAAGTGAACATTTTCTAACACTTTACACTCACCTCACATATTTACCACTCCACACTTGCACCCATCACTCACCTCTACATCGCATTTTCAGACCCCTCCGACCCCCGCAGACCTCCTACTCGCCTCCTACATCCCGGTGGGGTTCCCCGAGGTTGGGAAGCCCGCACTTTGGAACAAAAAATGGGGATAACCCTATTTTCTGTCTGTTAACTACCTGTTAACAGGCAGTTAATAGGCTTTATTCCCTTTCCCGACTTGAGGAGATGGGACCCGGGGCAGGACGGCTTCCCGCCTCCTTGCAAGAGGGCACGGAGGTGGGTTGGGGGTGGGTTTGCCACCCACCCCCAAATTCTGCAACTTTTCCGGCAGTCCCGCCTCCATACCGCCTCCTCGGGGCTGAGAAAATCCAACCCTAAGTGTGGTCTAACCAAGGTTCGATACAGGTTTAGCATAACTTCCCTACTTTTCAATTCTATCCCTCTGGAAATAAACCCTAGTGCTTGGTTTGCTTTTTTTATGGCCTTGCTAACCTGTGGCGCAACTTTTAGTGATTTGTGTATTTGTACTCCGAGATCCCTTTGTTCCTCTACCCCACCTAGACTCGCACCCTCCAGGTGATAAGTGACCTCCCTATTCTTCCTACCAAAATGTAATACCTCACATTTATCTGTGTTGAACTTCATTTGGCAATTATTTGCCCATTCTTCAAGTTTATTAATGTCCTCCTGTAATTTGTTGCAGTCCTCCTCCGTATTGACGATCCCCCCGCAATTTGGTATCATCCGCAAATTTAGAAATTGCGTTTTTGATTCCAAAGTCTAAATCGTTAATATAAATTGTGAACAGCAGTGGTCCCAGCACTGATCCTTGTGGAAAACCACTACCCGCCTTCTGCCACTATGAATAGCTACCCTTTATTCCCACTCTCTGCTTTCGGTCTTGAAGCCAGCTAACAATCCATTCTGCTACTTGTCCCCTGATTCCACATTCTCTGACCTTATTCATTAGTCTATTATAATTATTAAATTTATCAATCAAACCAATGAATATTACATACCAAGGTCAACTAATCACCCTTCTGCATTCCCTTAGTGCCTGTCTTCCATGTACCTTTGCTGCCCCAGTGCTCCTACACAGTGCTATCCCAGAGGCTGCAGCATGGCTGGTGGAAGGCTGCTGACTTTCAGTGGGGGAGACTGCAGATGGCCCCGGAGGATGGCTTCAAGCAGCCCTGGGCCTAGAGCACCTGACTGCAGACTGCAGCACCTTGGCATGGGCGGCAACAGTCTGGGCTGACTGGCTGACAGGCAAAAGCAAAGGCACTGGTGGAATGGCAGTGGTGAGAGGGCGAATGCTGTCATCCTGAGAGAGGACAGCAGGTTCGTGCTCCATGGAGCCACTGCCACTCCCCCGGGGGGGTGGGGTGCCTTAGCATGCCTAGTAATCTGTTGGAGGAGAACCAATACAGCCCCTTTATGACCGTGATCGACTCATCCGACTACGGTACCAGTGAATACAACCCCAATTCCTCATTCATCCACAGTCCCACACCTTACCTTCCCTCTGTTACTGACCATCATAGCATCCTCTTGGCCACAATGCTACAATAAAAGTCACCACAAAACAAACGTTCCAAAGCAAATTTATAAATCAACTGTGACACATTGCAAGCACCTTTCAACACTCATAACCACAGCCACGATGACAGCAGTTTGAGTGTGGCAGCAGTCTGAACCTGCGTGGCAGAAGTCCCACTGCAGCACCCAGACATTGGGTGGCGTCTGCTTGTGCTGCAATGGAAGCTGGAACATCAGCCAGCAGACGCTGCATCGTGGTTGCGTCCACAAGTGTGCTAATGGAGTTGGCCACCACTTCCGTGCTGGAAAGGATGGACTCCAAACTCTGCGCAAAGCCCAAGTGCACGGTTGGTGCCAGCATCATCCATGCTCCTTGACATTTCACACATGCTTTCTGGCAGGCCTGCCAATGCACCAAGCATTTCATTGTGCATACCCATCAACATTCTTCTGCAGACTGCCCAATCAAAGTGCTCATCTGAGTCCTCTGCAGCAGAACTCGTGTGTGACCTCGCCCTCTGGAGAGCTGGCACCTGTGCTACCCTTTCCCTCTGCCCTGGCTGCAGGCCACTCGTGCCCGGTGACTCAACATGTGCAGATCTAAGCTATTCTCTAAAGTACACAGCGTGTCAGTGTAGGGGGTTTCTCTTGCTTGTTCTGGTCTCCTACCAGGCTTCGTGCAATAATTACCCTTGAGTGGTTCAACCCACTCTTCCCTACGGTTCTAGACCTTGGACTTAGGTGCAGGGAACTGTAGTGCAGAGAAAAACTCAATAGACCAGGTTGAATAGCACGAAATGGATGCTTTTATTTTTAAACAGTTTGCAGCATTACAAAATACATGTCATAAGCACAGATTAAAGTAACTACAAGTATGCACATGTCTATAAACTTAACTCTATGGAAATGGGGAACACACGGCACATCGTAAAAGGGGAAACGCATTACGATTACCCTTAACCCCCTCCCCTACACCTAAACTAAGTTTCGACTTGAGGAACTCGGGATCATGCTCACCACTTTCAGATTCGCGAAAAGGGGGTTCGCAGCCTTTTTGGCACAGCTTTCCGTCGTCACGTGGATTTGGAAACTTCTGGCGCAGTTTGTTTTCTTACGCGATGCAGCAGCAGATACAGCCTTGATGAGCGCTCGTCATGGATGAAAATCCATTAAACCTGTGTTACCTTTACTGAAAGGCTGCCGAAGAACTGGATGCACATGTAGACTCTGCTACCGATGTGATATTGTAGAATTGCACATGGAAGGTCCGTTACTGAATGGGATGTTGAGGCACTGGAGTGCTAGGCCTGGAGTGTCCTTTCATACAGTCAGAATGATTGTCCTTCTGAGGGTCTTCCCCGGGACGGGACGCTGATACCGAATTGCTTTCTTTATGCAATCATTGTTATCCTTCGAAACAGAGCTGGAGGGTGTCTTCTCCTTCGGCCTGGGTCGTCGATGATCTCCCGACAAAAGTACCCGGGCCACCCTCGTCGTCTTCCCGTCGTGGCCGGGCCTTGCCTGGCCGAGCACCGACCACGTTCCGAAACCGAAGTGCTGCCTTAACCGAAGAGTCGTAGAAGTTCCGAAGCGAAGCGTGAAGTGAAGCATAGCGTCCAGTGTGTCTATGGACTTTTCAAATCCATAGTTATACCCTTTTGGGACAGTCCTATCTCCCGCCAGATCATAGTCCTGTCTTTGTAATATTTTTGGTGGGCAGAAATCTCTGCAGGGGTGCTTTGTCTTGTAACTGGAGCTGGTGATAGCTTAACTGGCCTTCCTGGGCTGATAATGTCTTTTACTTTGTCATCGTAACTCGGTTCGTATATTGATCGGTCTGGAGATTGCCCTTGATGGCTGTCAAACGGTTTTCCTTTCTACAGTAAATGGGTTTAAGTGTTCATTCAATTGTCCGCCCATTTCTTGATGGGCCTCATCCTGTAACCCAAGACTGTCCTGTACTTAGAATCCAATTAATATGTATGCTCAGTTCCCTGAGTTTCGTTTTCCCGATACTGGCTTTCGCGGGCTTACTGTCCTCAATCCACAAGCCTGTCTGGCTTGCAGTAACAGAAATCAAATGGTCCCCGAAACTGATCACGAGTTCCGGCGGCCATTTTGTATGCCCTTTTATCAAAGGTTTTTCTGTACAAGCTTCTTTTGGTCAATAAAACTGTCTTATTAACCCTATTTTCTTGCGTGATTATTGCGAAAATTTCGAATCTTACAGTCCCCCCTGTGATACTGATAGCTTGCTTAAAGTATCAACAATCCTTGGTGAGCAAATTTTCCCCGATTCCTCACATCCAAACATTCCTGGCAATTAACTATCTATGACCCTCACGACACATGCAGTTCCCATTTCAGAAAAATTACCTGTGTACAATTGGACAATCATAGACAGTATTATCTTAAACTATAACATATTCATCTTTCAGATGTGAAGGGGGCCAATACCCCTTGCACCACCTGCATACACCTTTTATTAATCAAAAACCGAAAATTTTATCAACGGCCATAATCACACACTTAAATCATGCAGTGGCTAAAATCAAGAGTGGAGGGACGCTTTAACTTTTAATACTTAGCAGCTTAAACTGGGGTGTCCTCTTCCCCCACTCGTACATAGCGTTCTCTCCATTCTCCTGTGTTCTCGTGCCTCTGGAGGCGTTTGCCTCTCTTGCAATGCACGAACAGTAGGAATATTACAATTAAAACCTGACACACTACTAGGATGTGGGATGCTATTCTAATCCAGGCTGGGATCTCTATATTAGTGAACAGGTCCCACCATGATGGGGTGACTATGTCCAATATGTCTTTCCCTATCTCTAATGTCTTCTGCTCCAGTGTGTAGAAATGCTTCTGTGAAACTATAACGGCTTTTAAAATCTTGGTGAGGTGTTCGGGGAGAGGGGAAATGACATAACCAAAATGCGCGACGAATCGCTGCAAGTCCGTGAAATTCTCTTTTACAGTTAGGTGAACGGTGGAAGGTGCAGGAATGGGGACAATTCATTGTTGTGCCACTTGAACTTCAGCCCTGGGTTTGAAACAGAAACTGCTGTCACTGACCGGACACCACTCGTGCTGTCCGTGGTGGTAGTGAGGCGCTGCAGTGGTGACACAGTATGTCCCACCTCCGATATATGCCACCTGTGGGGGCACATGGTCCTTTGCCATTGCCTCCATGGTGCAATTTATTGGCTTCGCGCTAGCGGCTCTGAACCTGCACTGTGGTTTCAAAAAGGCATTCAAGTGCTGGGGACACAGGATGATGTGTGCTCCTCGGCTATGACACCCCGAGAGGTCGGTGCCTGTCATCGTACGCTCCCATCTGATGACATAAGGCGGGACCACTGCGTAACGAATGTGCGCACCCCCCTGAATGACTCCAATGTTCTCCACCCTGTATTCCTGGGCGGGCTTTGCTGCGGGACCCAACACCGGCATCCTTACCACTATTCCCATGATAGTGTGATTTGAGCGTCTGCAGTCCACTGGGACTGGGTACGCCTCTGCAGCTAGTCTGAGCTGGCACGGGCTTAATGCATTTTCAAAAGGGTGGAGCTCTTGCAAGTGCTTGTTGCTGATCCAGGACGGGACCAAACCTTGTTTTAAATCCTCCAGATTACTGCGGCCCTCGCCCAGTAACCACGCCCCGTATAGCACACAGGCCTCGTTCTGCGCAACCTGATCGGATGCATTCCGATCCTCCTTAATGAGTGCATTTACCGTTCTAGCGTGTTTCTCCAGTTCAGCAATTATTTCTTTTAAGTGTAGTGTCATGGCCTGGTCCTCATGTAGCTCAGAACCCACTACCTTATTTTCGTCAGTCAGTATGTTCCTTAACTGGGTTTTTAAACCATTGATCTGTGTCTGCAGCTCCACATTGTCTAGAGCGTTGACAACAGACGTCCCGGTGTTAAAAGCAGTGAAAATGTCATTTACAGTACCGCTTCTTTGCCTCCCTACCCGATCCAAAACTTCCTGTGGTGTGGTGTATAATTGGGCCTTGTCGATATCGGCAAAGTCAAACTCGTAAAATTGTCTGAACATTCTGGCTAGCAGGACCTGGTACAACTGTTCCGTCTCCTTGGGACACCACTCGGCAGTCGTACCTCAGTGAGGTTTAAAATCACTGAGGCCACCGCGTAGTGTACCCCTTGGTACAGCACCTGTCCGGTGGGTACCAATACTAAACCGTTCCTGGGTCCCTTTGTGGTGGTGGGGCACCCTTCCTTCTGGGCTAGTGCTACCGGAATCGTGGGCAGGGGCTTGCGTGGGTGGGTGATGAGTTCAGTGGCGTTTACCGGAATCGGGGAGAATGGGGCTCCGCACGCCCGAGTGCTGACATCCCATCTCATCCCTTTCCCTTCATCCTGCCACTGCCTCTGGAAAAAGATGGATGCGCCCTTGGGGCAAACGCGTTTTGAACCCCACATACAGACATATATCCCTTCACCTGGTTCCCACCATTTGTCCCAACACACACGTAATTGTCCGTGAGTCCCCGTAATTGTCCGATGGGTATTGTTACCCAGTCGCTCCCACTCGATAGTAGAGTTCTTCATGTCCTTTCCCAGCTTTCGTAGCCACCACCATCTACTTAGCGGTACGTTCCCATTACACACCAAACAGATCCTCTTTCCCACGGTAACGCTGACTCTGGGTGCAAGGATCCTCACCCGAGGGCACGATAACGAAGTCTCTTGGTAGGCAAAACCGAAATTGCTGGAGTATTCCGTAGAATTCGTCCCCAGCCATCCTGGCCATCTCCCTTGGTGGAAGTAGGTGGCGGTTTCCTCAACCTCTCGCTTCCCCGTTCCATCCGTTGCAATGGGGGCTGTGTCCCCGGAACACCTGAACACGATGACGTCCTTGGTGCGGCCTCGGTAGGCCAGCCCGCACCCGATCGCCGCGAGCGCTACGAGAATCCTTTCCATTGTATCCCTGGTTTCTGTAATCGATAAGATGATGTAGCCAGGCTCCCAATAGGTGCTGGCTTAATTAAATGGACGCGCGGGTCCCTTGACCCCGCTTCCAAACAAACACACATACTGGGCAGACTTTAAAAACTATCCTTTAAACATCCCCATCATCTTAAACTTTACATACCTTAAACTAACATTAAAATTACCTAGCTTAACTTATCATTACCTAAACTTATGTACAGCGCCGCCCTCCTTCGGGCGGCCTACTTAATTCCTGTGAGGGCTGCAGCGTGCCGCTCCCTGTGGCGGGGCTGCACTGACCTTCGGCTTTGATCCCCCGCAGCCTGTCGCTGCTGAACGGGAACCGTGCCTTTCCTGGGCTGCTCTGGACCGAGGTTGGGGGAAATAAGGAGAATTTGGCCAAGGCTTTCTGGGCTGAGGCGTTCGAGTTGAACTACGAGGGGATGCCTTGGGCGAGGCTCCCAGGGCTGACGGACCGGGGGTCAGGACTTTCACCGTCACAGCCTGTGGTTCCACCACAGCTGCCGGCTCCGGCTCCCTTCCCTCTGGCTCCGCCCCCCCGGGGCCGGGATTTGTGGCATCTGGCTCCACCTCACCTGTCCCTACAGGTGGTGAGTCTCCGCCCCCAATCCCTACCTCCCCCAGGCTTGAGTCGAGGGCAGGATCTTCGTCCTCTGACTCTTCCTCCTCCGTGATCGGGTTAAGGGCGGGGTCGAGCTGTTTGGGCTCTTCCTTGTCCGAATCCCAAATTAGAGGGGAGACCTCCCACTCCATTGGGATGACTCCTCCCTTCACGCAGGCTACAGTTCCAGCCTGTGTGGTCTGTGACTCTGTCGCAGGCCGAGGATTTTTGTCCTCAGACTTGGCCCCTGTTGTTGGCCCTTGTGCACCCGGCTTAAACAGCTTATACCGCTTCATGTTAAACCACCTTTTGCGTCAGGACACCTCTACTGTATGAGTGGCACAGACCGGCGGATTTTGCACCGATTCCGGCTCATCCTCCTGCTCTACGGTCTTCTCGCCAGCGCATAGGGTTAGACCCAAGAATTTTACTTCTCGCCGGCCAACCCGCGCCTTCGTAGGGGTTTCCTTAACACTTTCTATCTCCCTCACACTCGTACCCTCTCCCCAGAGACAATGATTTCTCAGGTCCACGTGGATCCCGTGGGCTACCAAGAAATCAGACCCCAGGACTCCCGTTCCACCTCCCACCTCCCACTTCATCAGGATACACTTCCACGTGGTGCAGAGCGGTCCTAAACGAATGGAGAGGGGAAGGGAATGTGCGCCAGCCTGTTCTTCGCCCGTGAAGCCCAACAGACGATATGGGACTCCGGTGGACAGAGGCGAGGCGGTGGGGTTATCTGCGTGGATTATGGTGCACGATGCTCCCGTGTCCAACAGATAGGTTTCCTTCACTTCCTCTACCTCCATCTCTACGAGGGGTCGTCTCCATGCATCATAGCGGAGCGGACACAGGTAGACGGGCTGCGCCAACTCTAGTCACTTGGGTACAGCGATCGGAGTTTCGGGAGCGCCAAGGCCAGTGGTGACAGCTATTTTCCCCTGCGAGGTCATCAGAGACCGCAATGTCTGTATGATTGACTCAATCACAGCGGGATCCACAACCGCACCCGCTCCTGGTGCTGGGGCAGGAGCTACGGCTTGGGTTTGGGCTGGTGCTGGGGGAGTTTTTCCCTTTAAATCCTTCCAGGGATTTTTACAGTCTCGGCGCCAATGACCCTCCTTCCCGCACCCGTAACAACTGCTCTTGGCTTGGGGAGGGCGATTCCCCTCCTGATGCCATTCCTTTTTAGCAGGAGCTGCAGGCCTCGCCTCATGCACCTTTCCCTTTGAGGAAGGCACATCCCTACTCTTGTTGTTCCTGTAACTTATCGTGAGCTGATCAAGTACTACGTCCTCCATGGAGCGGGGGTTAGTGGGGTCAAACCATGCTTTGGCCTGCTCCCTCACCGGTGGCAAGCAATTGGCGACCAGACACTGGAGCCAATGAGCCCTTTGGTCATCATTCAGCCCGTTCCGGTCCGGCCCGCCCGGACAGCTGCGCCGATACACTGGCCACAACCTTCCGGCAAAAACCCGTGGGGGTTCTCCCTCTAGCTGTACCGTCCTTTCCAATCGGAGGAACGGAGTTCTGTCACTCTCCCCTATAATCTCCAGGATCTCGTCCCGTAACTCCTCATACTCCTTGTGCCCTCTCTTGCTCTCATCAGGGAGACACTGGAGGAACGAGCTGTCCAGGGAGAACAGCAACATTTTGGACTGTTCAACCCCGTCGCAGTCATTAACTGCTGCGGTCTGCTCCACGTCCCTAAAATGGACGGAGGGATCTCCTGACTCGGAGAGTTTTGGGATGTGACTGATCATTTCCCTTAGCTGTCGTGCGCTATGGGGCATTATGATCTGGTTCACAAGGGGTCCGTCCTCGCCATCATTGGCACCTGAACCAAGCCTCCGGTGTCGCGTGGGACACATCGGTGCCGGTCCCGACTCTACTACCTGGTGTTGCTCTACCTCAAGAACCTCTGTATCTGACTTCTCTGTTTCCTTCCCCGGAGTCCAAGACTCAGTATAGGCGGGAGGTGCTGAGGGCTCGGGGGTTGGTACCCCAACTGCCTCTTGTGGAATCGGTCTTTTGGATTCCTTGGCTAACAGTAGCTGGCTCGCTGGTGGGTTTATGAGACACACCAAGCCGTTTGCCTTTGCTAGGGCCGCTCTCAGGTCCTCTAGCTCCCTGTGGCAAGCGCTATGGTTGGTGTTCTCAGACCTATCCTCCATGGCCATCTTATATGCTGCCCTAGCCCCCAAAATACTTTCCTCCTGTGCCGCTATCTGCTTAGCTAGGCGGAAACACCGCTCTCTCATTCTACCTTCACTGGCCTTGGCCTCAACGACCTGACACTCCAAGTAATCTATCCTGGTCTCATGGTGGTGAGTTATGGATTGGCGTTCCTGATTCAGCGCGTTAAGCGATTGAATCAGTTTCTGGCATCCCGCAACCTTTTCCTCTACTTCTGTTAGTAGCCCTTGATCTGGGCTGTCTGTGCTACAACGACCTGGTCCAAAAGCTGGACTTGCTTCTTGTAGCACATCAGCCAAACCGCCTTTTCTACCGATTTCTTATGCTCTTTGCTTTCTGTCCACTTGATGGCTGCGTCTAGCGGGCGCCTATCCCTTAATAGGTCAGATATCCATTGTTTTGTAAGGTTTACCTTCCCAAAAACATAATCCGCTATTCTCTCATCCATCACATTTCGTTTATTCAGACCTTGATCTAACACACTACATTCCTGCTGCCAAGGTCCTGCCACGGTCGCCATCTCTGTAGGGGGTTTCTCTTGCTCGTTCTGGTCTCCTACCAGGCTTCGTGCAATTATTACCCTTGAGTGGTTCGACCCACTCTTCCCTACGGTTCTAGACCTTGGACTTAGGTGCAGGGAACTGTAGTGCAGAGAAAAACTCAATAAACCAGGTTGAATAGCACGAAATGGATGCTTTTATTTTTAAACAGTTTGCAGCATTACAAAATACATGTCATAAGCACAGATTAAAGTAACTACAAGTATGCACATATCTATAAACTTAACTCTATGGAAATGGGGAACACACGGCACATCGTAAAAGGGGAAACGCATTACGATTACCCTTAACCCCCTCCCCTAGACCTAAACTAAGTTTCGACTTGAGGAACTCGGGATCATGCTCACCACTTTCAGATTCACGAAGAGGGGGTTCGCAGCCTTTTTGGCACAGCTTTCCGTCGTCACGTGGATTTGGAAACTTCTGGCGCAGTTTGTTTTCTTACGCAATGCAGCAGCAGATACAGCCTTGATGAGCGCTCGTCATGGATGAAAATCCATTAAACCTGTGTTACCTTTACTGAAAGGCTGCCGAAGAACTGGATGCACATGTAGACTCTGCTACCGATGTGATATTGTAGAATTGCACATGGAAGGTCCATTACCGAATGGGATGTTGAGGCACTGGAGTGCTAGGCCTGGAGTGTCCTTTCATACAGTCATAATGATTGTCCTTCTGAGGGTCTTCCCCGGGACAGGACGCTGATACCGAATTGCTTTCTTTATGCAATCATTGTTATCCTTCGAAACAGAGCTGGAGGGTGTCTTCTCCTTCGGCCTGGGTCGTCGATGATCTCCCGACAAAAGTACCCGGGCCACCCTCGTCGTCTTCCCGTCGTGGCCGGGCCTTGCCTGGCCGAGCACCGACCACGTTCCGAAACCGAAGTGCTGCCTTAACCGAAGAGTCGTAGAAGTTCCGAAGCGAAGCGTGAAGTGAAGCATAGCGTCCAGTGTGTCTATGGACTTTTCAAATCCATAGTTATACCCTTTTGGGACAGTCTTATCTCCCGCCAGATCATAGTCCTGTCTTTGTAATATTTTTGGCGGGCAGAAATCTCTGCAGGGGCGCTTTGTCTTGTAACGGGAGCCGGTGATAACTTAACTGGCCTTCCTGGGCCGATAATGTCTTTTACTTTGTCATCGTAACTCGGTTCGTATATTGATCAGTCTGGAGATTGCCCTTGATGGCTGTCAAACGGTTTTCCTTTGTACAGTAAATGGGTTTAAGTGTTCATTCAATTGTCCGCCCATTTCTTGATGGGTCTCATCCTGTAACCCAAGACTGTCCTGTACTTAGAATCCAATTAATATGTATGCTCAGTTCCCTGAGTTTCCTTTTCCCGATACTGGCTTTCGCGGGCTTACTGTCCTCAATCACAAGCCTGTCTGGCTTGCAGTAACAGAAATCAAATGGTCCCCGAAACTGATCACGAGGTCCGGCGGCCATTTTGTATGCCCTTTTATCAAAGGTTTTTCTGTACAAGCTTCTTTTGGTCAATAAAACTGTCTTATTAACCCTATTTTCTTGCGTGATTATTGCTGAAAATTTCGAATCTTACAGTCAGTATCTGAGCTGGTGGCTGCCAGTGTGAAATCGAGTGACGGTGCTGTGTCTCCAACATCACTGCCTTCTTCCTCTTCCAGTTTTTGCTCCTCCACCACTGCCTGGCCAGGTTGCAGTTTATGGCTATCTGAAAGGTGAGGTGAGGGGAGGGTGGTGGGGGGTGGGTGTTTGTGAAAGCAAGAGGTGCATGCTTATGCCATCTGCAGCTTGTAAATCAAAAGAGATTGTGGGATGAGGGAGCAGTGGGATGTGAGAAAGAGGATTAGGAATGAGGATACCGTCGTCTTTGACTGACCATGGGCTCAGCGATGTCCACTCCAATAATCTCCAGCACCAGCTCCTCCATCGGGGTTAGTTGATGCAGGCTTGCCTGTCTCTCTGCGGGTAGCCCCTGTTGCCTCCAGTTATGAGCCACCTTGTCCTGCAAGAAAGAGGGAAGCGTGTCACTGTGTGTGGTGCAATCTGTTTGGGTGAAGTGCCTGTCATGGTTGAATAGCTGGCAGTGTATACAAGCTGTGAGATGTGGATGTGAGGCTTACAGCAGTGCGAAGTTTGTGAGGCTGAGGTGAAGTTATGAATGTGAGGTATGAGTCCTGATTGATAGAGATTGTTGGTAGGTGAGTGATGGGGGTGTGGTGCATTGAGAAGTGTGTGAGGCTAGTGGTGCAGATGGTGGGATATGGCATTTGAAGATGCATTCACTGACCTTGACCACTCATGTGAGGTCATTAAACTTCTTGCGGCACTGCATCCAGGTCCTCAGTGCTACACCAGCATTGACCGCAATGGCTATCTGCTCCCATTGCGTTCTCACAGTTTGTCTGGAGGGCCTCTTGGCCCCTTGTGGATAGAAGGTCGCTCTCCTCCTGTCCAGCTCCTGCACCAAGCCTCCAGTGGTGCATCAGAAAGTCTTGGAGCACACTCCCTGCCCTGTTGCACCATTAGTATGTCTTCTTCTATCTCACATTCTCTTCCCCAGCCAGTTCCAGCACCTCCTGCAGCCAGAATGCACCTCCCCTTTATGAGGTGCCAGCCTCACAGGAATTTGGGCCCTTTGCTGAGGCGTACAGCCACTCAACAGTGCGTTCAGCGCTGGGCTGCGCACTACTATCATTTAGATTATCAGGCAGCATGACACTTACGTGCTGCCTGCATCGGACTCAACAGGTGCTGGATTATTGCACATCGCAATACCCGCTCCCGTTTTTGGGCCTTGTCCAATTTCTAGGCCATATACTCTTAAAGCTAGTTTTCAGTTAATAGCCGATATTCTGATTTTGGTTTAAAACGGTCTCTGATTCAACTTGACTGAATTTATGCTTGACTCTATACTCCTGCACTTCTCCCTTCATACTGCACCCAACAGCATGAGTGTTGAGCTGTAATTTGATATTGTCCAACCCATGTAAGGGTTCAGGATGAAGCAGAGTGCAGCACTTGGCAGATTGAATTCAATCCAAATCACCACATTTCAAATTGAATCCAATCCCTGGTGTAAGCAAGCAAAGAACACAGAGGTCTTTCAATAGTCTAGCAAAGCTGCTCAATGGCCATGTCTTGGATAGCAAAAGATTAGATTTGTGTTAGAATGTGCTCACTTTACTAAAATGTGGATTCACAACACTGTTTTTACCACATCTGTGAGGCCAACCAAAGCTGCATATAGACTGCAGGAAATTAACTTTCCACGTTTTACTGTGGATATACAATTTATTTGGTACATGTAACTACAGTCAATAATGTTCCATTGTGTTATATTTTGAATTAAATGCAGTATGAAATTCAAATGCTTGGAAGGGAAACGTCCATTGAGTGAGTAATTAAATATTGCCCTGTCCTATGTACCACATATTTTGCATCATTACCCCAAAAGAGGGGATTGGCAATGTGATATGTTTTGCTCCCTCTCTGAAACAAAATTTTAAATTGGATTTAAATCCACCCCCTGTGCTATTTGAGTCAAAAGGAGATCAGTAAGTACAGGTGGACTATCCTTTATCCGAAAACCTCGGGACCAGCCGAGTTTCGGATAAAGGAGAATTTCGGATTTCGGAAGGTGGGTCGGCGGGGGTCCGCGGGGGGGTCGGCGGGGGGTCGTGCGCACGACTTACGCTGACGCTCAGCGTAAGTCAGTCGGGGTCGGCGGGGGTCGGGGCCGGCGGGGTACGCGGGGGGGGTTCGGCGGGTGTCGGGGCTGGCGAGGTCCGCGGGGGGGCCGGCGGGGTCGGCGGTTGGCGGGGTCGGCGGTTGGCGGGGTCCGCGGGGGGGTCGGCGGTTGTCGGGGCTGGCGGGGTCGGCGGTTGTCGGGGCTGGCGGGGTCCGCGGGGGGGTCGGCGGTTGTCGGGGCTGGCGGGGTCGGCGGTTGTCGCGGTTGTCGGGGCCGGCGGGGTCCGCGGGGGGGTCGGCGGTTGTCGGGGCTGGCGGGGTCGGCGGTTGTCGGGGCTGGCGGGGTCGGCGGTTGGCGGGGGGGTCAGCGGGGGGTCGTGCGCACGACTTACCCTTTATCCGAACTTCCGCAACCGGAACCCTCTAAAAACCGAAGGTTTTTTCGTTCAGCGTAAGTCGTACGCACGACTTACGCTGAACGAAAAAACCTTCGGTTTTTAGAGGGTTTCGGTTTTCGGAAGTCCGGATAAAGGGTAGTTTACCTGTATGGGGTTGATTTTTCATATATAAGAACATAAGAAGTAAGAGCAGGAGTAGGCCATGGGGCCCCTCGAGCCTGCTCCTCCATTCAATAAGATCATGGCTGATCATCGACCTCAGCTCCACTTTCCTGCCCGATCTCCATATCCCTTGATTCCCCTAGAGTCCAAAAATCTATCGATCTCAGTCTTGAATATACTCAAAGACTCAGCATTCACAGCCCTCTGGGGCAGAGGATTCTAAAGATTCACAACCCTCTGAGTGAAGAAATTCCTCCTCATCTCAGTCTTAAATGGCCGACCCCTTATCCTGAGACTGTGCCCCCTAGTTCTAGACTCTCCAGCCAGGGGAAACAACCTCTCAGCATCTACCCTGTCAATCCCCTTCAGAATCTTGTATGTTTCAATGAGATCACCTCTCATTCTTCTAAACTCCAGAGAGTATAGGCCCATTCTACACAACCTCTCATCATAGGACAGCCCTCTCATCCCAGGAATCAATTTAGTGAACCTTCGTTGCACCGCCTCCAAGGCAAGTATATCCTTTCTTAGATAAGGAGACCAAAACTGTGCACAGTACTCCAGGTGTGGCCTCACCAAGGCCCTGTAAAATTGCAGCAAGACTTCCTTACTCTTATACTCCAACCCCCTTGCAATAAAGGCCAACATGCCATTTCCCTTCCTTATTGCTTGCTGTACCTGCATGCTAACTTTGTGTTTCTTGCACGAGGATACACAAATCTCTCTGAACACCAACATTTGAAAGTTTCTCACCATTTAAAAAATATTGTTTTTCTATTCTTCCTACCAAAGTGAATAACCTCACATTTCCCTACATTATACTCCATCTGCCACCTTACTGCCCACTCACTCAGTCTATATTCCTTTGCAGACTCTTTGGGGTGATTTTGATTCAGAAGTCGGGAAGGAGGCGGGATTACAACTTTCGGGGTTGTAGTCCCGCCTCCATCGAGATGCGGCCAATCCACGCGATTTTAATTTGATTGACCTTGTTGAGCCCGCCCAGCGGGCTCAGCAGGCCAATTAAGGGCTACCCAGCAACAGGTGACATCACAGACTGAAATTTCATCTGTCAAGATGTTTTGACAGATGAAATATCAGTGTTTCACAGCTGTTTGAAGCTGTCAAACACTGACAGTCTTACTTCTAACCTGAGTCCTTCTACACAGACTCAGTTAGAAGTCTCACCGGCACAGAAAGCTGCAGGCTGTCACTTTTGACAGTTCGCAGCCATTCTGCTTTCTGTGCCGGTAAGATGATGGACTCCTGAAACCTAGAGGAAGGAAGGCTAAAAAGGCAAGTACAGGTCATTTAAACTTCTTTACACACTTTAGACACACCAAACATACTTACCTTTACACTCATGCACCCATCATTCACCTGAACATCGACATCTCAACCCCTCCAGCCCTTCAACCCGACAGCCCGACTCCTCCAACTTGGCGTGGTTTGGAGCCGTCGGGAATCCCAGACTTCAAGCTTTAAAATAGGGATTAGGCTTAAAACTGCCTGTTAACTACCTGTTAACAGGCAGTTAATTGGCACTAATCCCTTCCCGCCTCGGGTAGGCTGGTCCCAGTGCGGGGCGGGTATCCGCCTCCTTTGAAACTTACATGGAGGCGGGTTGGGGGCGGGATGGTGTCAGGACCCCCGAATTAGATCTTTAACCCCCCACATGCCTCCAATCCCGACTCCACGGGTCAATGGAAATCGACCCCTTTGTGTTCACCTCACAGCTTACTGTCCCACCTAGCTTTGTATGGCGGACATTAGGTGGTCGATGAGCAGGGCGACTCAATTACCCGCTCCATGATGTCAGAGGTTCATGGTCAGGCCTCAGTTGAATAGAACAGACGAGCGGCTCGTGCTAATCGGGCTGCTTATAGACAACAGCAACAACAACTTGCATTTATATAGCGCCTTTAATCAATGTTCTGTGGCGGAGCCACCAAGAGACACTGGGCAATTAGTAATCATCCCTTTAACTACCATGTAGTGCAGCTGTGGACTGCACCTTTAAACTGTATGTAGTTTCTAGCATTTTCGCATGATGACGTCATGACGCCGATCACGTGACCCCCAGTTGGCGCGGAGAACGTGATGACGTCATGACGTCAGCTTCCAGTACTTAGTAGCAGTCTTAGCGAGGCTGTGAGGCTGCACAGACCTTCTCATCGCTAGTAAGGATAAGAAGGAGCACATGGCTCATTTACGTACACTCTTTGCCCGTCTCAGCCAACATGGCCTCATCATAAACCTAGCCAAATGCCAGTTTGGGTTAACCAGCATTGACTTTCTGGGGCATAGGATCACCTCAGAAGAAGCCGTCCCACTGGCCACCAAGGTAGAGGCAGTTACGGCATTCCCGCGGCATCACATATTTAAATCTCTTCAGGAGTTTCTGGGGATGGTAAATTTTTATCATCGTTTTGTCCCCAAGGCAGCCCAATTGATGCAGCCACTGTACGAAGCACTCAAAGGGAAGTCGGGTAAAGATGTTATCACTTGGACACCGCAGATGGACCAGGCGTTCCTTGACACCAAGGCGGCGTTGGCAGACGCAACTATGCTTGCACACCCACTCCCGGGCGCGACCATCACCCTTACTACCGATGCCTCTGATTACGCCATCAGGCGGTTCAGGAACAATGGGTTGATGGGACTTGGCAGCCATTGGTCTTTTTTAGCCGCCAACTGCGCAAGAACGAGCGAAAATATAGCACTTTTGACAGGAAGTTGCTGGCCCTGTTTTTGGCCATCCGGCATTTCCGTTTTCTCCTAGAAGGACGCCCGTTCACTGTATTCGTGGACCATAAGCCGCTCACTTTCGCAATGGCCAAAACGGCGGAGCCGTGGTCAGCCCGGCAACAGCGCCACCTTACATTTATGTCCGAATTTACGACGGATTTACGACATGTGTCCGGCAAAGATAATCTCGTGGCTGATTGCCTTTCACGTGCCCCAGTCCAGGCAGTTCACCTGGGAATCGATTTCGTCGGGTTGGCGGAAGAACAACTGGTAGATCCCGAAGTTCAGGCGTATCGGACCACGCCTTCTAGCTTGCAGGTAGCCGATGTTATTTTCCAATCAGCAGGAACCACGCTCTTGTGCGACACATCCATGGGAGTGCCCCGGCCCATTGTGCCAGTCGAATGGCGTAAGAAGATTTTTCAGGCTATACATGGCTTATCACACCCGGGGATGCGAGCTTCACAACGGCTCATGTCCCGCAAATTTGTTTGGAAGGGAATGCATTCGAACGTTCGGAACTGGACAAACAATTAGTCATAGAGTTTTACAGCACAGAAAGAGGCCCTTCGGCCCATCGTGCATGGACTGTCAAAAATCTAAGGTCCATCGTCATGTTAAGGTTCCAGTGGCCATCTTCCCGGTGCCGGAACGCCGGTTCGATCACGTACATGTGGACTTAGTGGGTCCCCTCCCCGCTTTGCGGGGTTTCATGCATCTCCTGACAATAGTGGACTGCACTACCACTGCAGCGGACGTATCCAGGGCGTTTATTTCATCGTGGGTGGCCCGGTTTGGGGTGCCATCTGACATCTCCTCTGACCGAGGTCCACAATTCACGTCAGAGTTGTGGAACACAGTTGCACAGGGCTTGGGTACCAAGCTGCACCGTACCACCGCTTACCATCCACAAGCGAACGGTCTATGCGAGAGGTTTCATCGGTCTCTAAAGGCGTCCCTCCGTGCCAGCTTGCGTGGTCCCAACTGGGTGGACAGACTCCCCTGGGTGATGCTAGGCCTCCGTACAGCCCCCAAGGATGACCTCCAGGCTTCATCGGCTGAGTTAGTCTACGGTCAAGCACTTCGAGTACCAGGGGACTTCCTCCCTCCACATACAGAACCGTGGTCGCTGGCTCAGCAGCTCCTTCAGCATCACGAGGTGGCAAAGAATTTCCTGCCTATTCCAACCTCACATCACAACCTACAGAGGCCTCATGTTCCGGCAGAACTTAGGAGTTCCGATTACGTTTTTATTCAGCAGGACGCTCATAGAGATACACTCAGACCACCTTATGCTGGACGTTTCATGTCATCTCAGCGGGAGAGAAATTTTTCATGGTCGAAGTGGGAGGTAAGTCCGAAACCATCTCTATCGACCGACTTAAACCAGCCCATCTAGATCGGAGTAAACCAGTTGTTGCTGCCCAGCCACCTCACCGTGGACGACCGCCGTTGGCTGCTAGACCAGTTATGCAACAGCCCACCATTGAACTGCCTGCTTCTGCCTCATCCTTGCCTACACCTTCTGCTACTGTTTCCTCCACCCCAGATGCACCGCTTCAGACACAGCCAAGCACCGGCTTGTCTCCCAACGTTCCACTGCCTGAAGTTCGTAGTCGTTCGGGCAGAATCATTAAACCTCCTGTTCGTTTGACGCTGTCTGTTAAAGAGAATTCTGGGGGGGCGCCTGTGGCGGAGCCACCAAGAGACACTGGGCAATTAGTAATCATCCCTTTAACTACCATGTAGTGCAGCTGCGGACTGCACCTTTAAACTGTATGTAGTTTCTTGCATTTTCGCGTGATGACGTCATGACGCCGATCACGTGACCCTCAGTTGGCGCGGAGAACGTGATGACGTCATGACGTCAGCTTCCAGTACTTAGTAGCAGTCTAAGAGAGGCTGTGAGGCTGCACAGACCTGTTTACATCTGCTCCTGTAGTTTTACCAGTTAAGTTGTTTGTTTATTAAACATTGTTATTTTGTTTCACTGCGTCGAACTTCATTATTCGGATAGGAACTTCTGTTCCTACAGTTCCCTCTAATTTATTTGGGCCACACAGCCCCAGCCCATTCAAAAATCCGCTCATGCACAGATTTTTCATTTAAATGCCAGTGAGCTGGCTGCGTGGGAGCTGTAGACACGGCCGTGCAGCTTAAAGGGAACATTGCCCTTAATGTAATAAAACGTCCCAAGGTGCTTCACAGGCACATTATCAAACAAAATCTGACACCAAGTCACATAAGGAGATACTGGACAGATAACAAAAAGCTTGGTCAAAGAGGTAGCTTTTGAGAAGTGTCTTAAAGGAGGAGAGAGAGGTAGAGAGGCAGAGAGGTTTTGGGAGGGGATTCCAGAGCTTCGGACCTCGGCAGCTGAAGGCACGGCCGCCAATGGTGGAGTGATGAAAATTAGAGATGCACAAAAGGCCAGAATTGGAGGAGCGGCTGTAGGGCTGGAGAAGGTTATAGAGGTAGGAAGGGGCAAGGCCATGGAGGGATTTGAAAACATAAGATGAAAAGATATGAATTTTAAAATTGAGGCATTGCCGGATTGGAAGCCAATATAGGTTAGCGATCACAGCAGTGATGGGTGAATAAGACAGTATGAGTTAAGATACGGGCAGCAGAGTTTTGTATCAGCACAAGTTTACAGAGGGTGTAAGGTGGGCGGCCAGCCAGGAGAATATTGGAACAGTCGAGTCTAGAGGCAACAAAGGCGTGGATGAGGATTTCAGCAGCAAATGACTTGATGCATAGGCGGAGACAGGCGAAGTTACGGAGGTGGAAGTAGGCAGTCTTGGTGATGGAGAGAATGTGAGGTTGGAAGCTCAGCTCAAGGTCAAATAGGACATCAAGGCTGCTCACGGTTCAGCCTCAGACAGTGGCTAGGGAACGGAGTTTGTGGCGGAGACAATGGCTTCGGTCTTCACAAAATATAATTGGAGGAAATTTCTGCTCATCCAGTACTAGATGTCAGACAAGTAGTGTGACAAATCATAGGCAGTGGAAGGGTTGAGAGAGGTGTTGGTATGGTAGAGCTGGGTGTCGTCAGCGTACATGTGGAATCTGACACTGTTTTTAGACGATGTAACCAAGGGGCAGCATGTAGATGAGAAATAGGAGGGGGCCAAGGATAGATCCTTGGGGGCCTCCAGAGGTAACGGTGCAGGAGTGGGAAGAGAGTCCATTGCAGGGGGTTCTCTGGATATGACTGGATAGATAACAATGGAATCAGGCGAGGCTAGTCCCACAAGGCTGGACAACGGAGAAGAGACATTGGAGAAGGATGGTGTGGTCAATCATGTGAAAGGTTGCAGACAGATCGAGAAGTATGAAGAGAGATAGTTTACCACGGGCACTGTCACATAGGATGTAATTTGTGACTTTGATAAGGGCTGTTTACGTGTTGTGGCAGGGGCAGAAACCTGATTGGAGGGGTTCAAACATAGAGTTGCAGGAAAGATGGGCATGGGTTTAGGAGACAACAGTACGTTCAAGGACTTTGTAGATGATAGGGAGATTGCAGATGGAGCAATAGTTAGTGAGCACAGAGGGGTCAAAGGTGGGTTTTTTGAGGAGGGGGTTGATAACAGCAGATTTGATGAGGGGAGGAGAGGGAACCATTAACAAAACAGGTAACATGGGGGCCAGGAAGGGAAGTTAGGTGGTCAGCAGTTTGGTGGGAATAGGGTTGAGGAACAGGAGGTGGGTCTCATGGGCAAGATGAGCTTGAAGAGCGCATGAGGGAAGATAGGAGAGAAAGTAGATAAAGATGGGAGTTCAGGACTAGGGCAGGGGGAAACATTGGGGTTGGCTTGGTGGGCTAGGGGAATGAAGGGATGCAGCAGAGGCAGCTGAATGGATGCTCTCAATCTTAGTGATGAACAAGTCCATGAGCTTCTCACTCTTGTTGGAGGTAAGGATGGTGAGGGCAGGGGAGAGTGGTTTAAAAAGATGGTTTGTAGCAGAGACGAGAAGCCATGGGTTATCTTTGCATTCCAAGATGATCCTGGAGTAGTGAGCAGTTTTGGCAGAGGAGAGCAGGACCTGATAGTGCTTTGTGTGGGCCAGCCGGATCTGGCATTGAATGGCTAAACCAGTTGTTCACCGCAAACGTTGAAGTCTGCGTTCCTTGGATTTAAAGTAAGACCACTCACCATTTGGTAAAGCGGGTAACCCGGGCGGACATACATTGATGTGGTCTGCAGTAGGACCTTAAAGGGGCGGGCTGTAAAGATCGGAGCGGGGGCAGGGGGGAGGGGGGCATCAACGGAGCTGAAGATTAAAGCGGCAGGGAAATGTAAAGAGCACAACAAGCAGCAAAGGGTTAGACTTAAGGAAGCTTTTAAGGCTTAAAAGTCCCAAAAAGAATGAAGAAATATTCATTGCCAGACCTGCTACCAGCTTACCTGACTGCAGTTTATGATCCCTTTAAGTAGCGCTGCAAATGACCGACTCACAACCTGTACTACCCGTGGTTTGTGGGTGGGTTGAGGAAGCAGTAGTGGCAGCAGTGATTGATACTAAAATTACACCAGAGTCCTAACTCATTTGACCCCTATTTAAATATATTGACAAGGCCCCCGCCTTGCTTCTGGCTGAAGTGCAGGCCACCCAAATGGACTTCTGCCCTTCAATCAGAACAGCCGGAACTCCAGTGGTAAGTTGACGGTGTATTTTTAAAAACCTTTTTGTCCCAATCCCACGCACTTATGCCTAAAATGGGATGGTGGCGAGATGAAAAACAGCCCCTATGTGTGTTGAAATTGCAGTTACCAATGTAATCATCGTAGGCGTAAATATGAGCTGTCATGATTATAAACAGTTATGTTTTTAAAAGGGTAGGGGACAGACCTGGGCCAAAAAGTAAGGTTTCTGCTAAATTACACAAATTGATGGAATTTGAAATTATATGGATTTTGGATTTGATTAATTTTTCATTCCTTGTTTATCCACCAGCTTTAATTACATTTACAACATAATTGTACTTTAACATTGTGTCCGCTGCCATATTGTGCAAATGTTTCACTTTACAGTAGATGTCCCATGGCATTGCTCATGGGTTCGCCAGGATTATTATGAGCCCTAACTGTTGGCTGGAGCTCCACAGCAGCCTCAATGCAACGGTGACTTTCCCAGCACAGATTTGCAGCAAGTAAGACATCACGTGACTGACAGAAGATACAAACATTGCAGAGTTACTGATACTGCAAGATAGCGGCCTTGCTGATCTAATATTTGCAATCATTTTTACCTCGCACTTCATGAAATCTTGGATGTGAGTAAGTGTGGTTGTTGTTCCAACCCCCCAAACCTCGTATTTGCAGCTTTTATGATTTCCAATGAATTTTATACCCTACTTTCTTATGTGGACTTGCAATCTTTCCTTAAATGAAAGTATTTCATTTATTTTGTTCTTCCTTCCTCTTTGTTCAAAACCGTTTTTTTCCTCAGTTATTTTATGATTAGAAAAGACTCTTTTTCTCCCACTGACTGCTCCAGGAAGGTTTATCCCACTGTTGTGTCTCCAGTTACCAGGACTTTTAACAGATTATGTGCCATCGATTGAGCATACTTGGCTGACTGACTGACTGACTGACTCTAACTGCCTTACAGTCAGTCAGTGAGCTAAGCATGCCTAAACCCAGAACATCCCTTTCTGACTCTGGGTATTGCAGTTCCACAGGAGCAGGGTGAAAACCAAAGTTCCCATGATGCATCTCTTACCCCCACTTACAACCTATAAAAGAAGCTGTAACCCCCCCACCAGCCACACCCCCACCCCAACCCCGAGCCCAGTTGAAGGATCCTTTACTACCTGGTTGTCATGTGATATGGGTTGTCACCGTAAACTCAAATATTGGTTTCCACAGCAGTAGGATGAAAGCCACAACTCACATATTGCATTTCTCTCTCTCTCTCTCAAACTCTCTCATGCATACAGGATTTGTTCAAAGGAGTTACAAATCCCCATCAGCCAAGGCTTATGTGACATTTCGACTCACATTGAGGCAGGATTCATGTCTCTGTGGGGAAATCTTTTTGCAGACACTTCTTAACGTTGAATAATTCATTTTATGCGTATGTTTTATCATTTATTTTTGTCATTTATTTATGGCTGCATATTGCATAGAATTTATATCACAGGAACAAGCCCCTTAGCCCAACTGGTCTCTGCCGGTGTTTATGCTCCACACAAGCCTCCTCCCACTCTACTTCATCTAACCCTATCAGCAGATCTTCCCATTCCTTTCTCCCTCATGAACCTATCTGGCTTCACCTTAAATACATATATATGCTATTCACCTCTAGAACATAAGAACATAAGAAATAGGATCAGGAGTAGGCTACGCTGCCCCTCGAGCCTGCTCTGCCATTCAATAAGAGCATGACTGATCTTCTACATCAGCTCCACTTTCCCGCACTATCCTGTATTGATTTCTTTGTGGGTTCAATGACGAGACATTTATGAAAGAGAATGTCTTTTAATCTAAAGTCTGTTCAACTCTTTATACAGCATTTACAGGAGACATCATACTAGTGATGCATCTAGAACGAAACTGAAACTAAACTCAACTGCCTTGCTTGTCTCTCACATGCCCTCTGCTGGTCAGGCACAAGCAATCAATACATGCAAACATGCTGGTAAGGCATCATAATCAAACAGGCAAATATCATCTCTATTTGCTGATATCATTACATCTCCTTTTCTTAAAACAAAAGTATTTTACTTTTAACTAACAACATGTTTTCTTTGTATTAATCTGCATTTTAACTGTAACACTTAATGAACTTAAATTATCATTATCATGATCAAGGTTTTTTAACCTTGCTTTGTGTGTTCACATGAAATATGTCAATACACTAGAACTTGAAGAAAGAATAAGATAACATTACTTCCTTCTATAACAATAGTCCTTAAATTTGCTCAATGAGTCTCTCAGGAGGCTTCACGTGTCTTGAGGATTTTCTGATTGATTGTCCTTGAATCTGAGTTGTTGCCTCAGATGATGTGTTCTCAGCTGTGTGATCAGGTTGTTCAACAGTATCAGTCTCTTGACCTGCTATGGCTGGTCCCATGAGAAGATCTCGACGATTTCTTCTCAGAACAGCACCCTCATCTGTCTGAATGGTGTATGATCTTGGTTGAACTTCACTCAGGACAGTTCCCTTCTGAGTCCATGTGTTTGTTTTGTCTTTGAACCTTACTTGGTCACCAGTGTGGAGTTCAAGTAGGTTTTGTGTTCCTCTGTCATAGTAGTACTTTTGCTTTTCTTTCTGTTGTTCTTTGAACTTCCTCACTTTCTCCCCCTCTTTTGTTTTCAGGAGGTTCTCCGAGATGGGTAGGTTTGACCTTAGCCGACGTCCCATAAGGAGTTGGGCTGGTGACTTACCACACTCGAGCGGCGTTGTGCAGTATACAAGCATGCTCTGGTAGAAGTCAGTTCCACTGTCTTTTGCCTTGTATATCAGTCTTTTCACTGTCTGGACCGATTTTTCCACTAGTCCATTGGACTGTGGAAAGTGAGGACTTGACGTTGTGTGGACAAAGTCCCACTCTTTGGCAAAGTGTCGGAAAATTGCATTGTAAAACTGGGGTCCGTTATCTGTGAAGACCTCGCTTGCCACGCCATGTCTGGAGAATATGGCTTTCATACATGTTATCACAGCATCTGCAGTGCTGGTGTTCAGTCTACAAACCTCTGGATACAGGGAGTAATAGTCTGTGACTACAAGATAGTCCTTCCCTTGACATACAAATAGGTCAGCGCCTACCTTCTGGTAAGGTCTGTCTGGTGCTGGGTGTGGCTTTAGTGGTTCTACCGGATTGCTTGCTCGATATTTCAGGCATATTGTGCAGTTTGACACCTCATTTGTCACATCTTGGTTGATTCGTGGCCAGTACATCACCTCTCGTGCTCTTTTCTTACACTTTTCGATTCCGAGATGTCCTCCATGGATCTTTTTTAACATCTCTTTTCTCAGACTCTTTGGGATAACTACTTTACTTCCTTTGTAGATGATGTCTTCGACCACTGATAGTTCCGCCCTGCAGTTCCAGTACTCTGCCATGTCAGGTGAGCAGCCTTGCTTCATGTTGGGCCATCCATCCAAGATGCTTTTCCTCAGTCATCTCATTGTTTCATCTTTGTTTGTCTCAGTCTTTATGAGCTCCATTTTTGCATCTGCTATGGGCAGTGCACTTGTGATCATGTCCACGTAGGCGTTCACTTTTTCATCCATTGTGGTGTTTGCGGGCTCACTTGGGTCAACAGCTCTGGACAACGTGTCTGCTGTATACATCAGCTTACCCAGTGTGTACGCAACATTCAGTGTATAGCGTTGCAGCCTGATCATCATTCTTTGTACTCTAAGCGGACAGCTATTTAGTGGCTTTTGGAACAATGCAATCAAGGGCTTATGGTCAGTCTCTACACTGATTGCTTGTCCTGCCACAAACTGGTGAAATCTTTCACAGGCGTATGTGATGCTGAGCAGCTCCTTTTCTATTTGAGCGTCTGTCATTGATCGCGATGCATATGCAATAGGTTGCCAGTAGTCATATTTTTGCAGAAGAACGGCACCGAGCCCACTCTGTGATGCATCTGATGATATCTTGATGGGTCTCGCTGGGTCATAAAACCTCAGAACTGGTTCCTCTGTGAGCAGTTTCTTTAGATTGCTCCATGACTTCTCATGCTCATGATTCCATTCCCATTCTATGTTCTTTTCAGTTAGTCTTCTCAGTGGCGCCATCTTTTCTGAGAGGTTGGATATGAATTTCCCCATGTAGTTGATCATTCCATTAAACCTCTGCACGTCCTTTTTGCATTGTGGCTTTGGCATATTCTCAATGGCGGACACCTTTCTGGGATCTGGTCTGATGCCCTCACTGCTAAGGATATCTCCCACGAATGTCAGTTCTGTCACCCCGAGCTGGCATTTCTCTCTATTCAGCTTCAGGTTTGTTTTCCTTGTTGCTTCCAGCACTTTTTCCAATCTCTCGTCATGCTCAGTTCTCGTGGTTCCCCATACTATGATGTCATCCATTGATGTATCAACTCCCTCCAGATGCTCATAGATCATATGGATAGTTTTGTGATACACTTCAGGAGCTGAGGCAATGCCAAATGGTAACCTTAGGAATCTGTATCTGCCAAATGGACTGTTGAACGTGCACAGTCTTGAACTTGCTTCATCCAATTTCATCTGCCAAAATTCTGATGATGCATCTAACTTGCTGAAATACTTTGCATTTGCAAACTGTGCCATGATTTCCTCACGTGTAGGAAGCTTGAAGTGCTCTCTCTTTATTGCTCTATTTAGATCTCTTGGATCCAGGCAAATTCTGAGCTTTCCATTCTTTTTGTCCACTACGACGAGGGAATTCATCGGCATAGTGGCATAGTGGTTAGCACTGTTGCCTCACAGCGCCAGGGACCTGGGTTCAAATCCGGCCTCGGGTGACTGTCTGTGTGGAGTTTGCACATTCTCCCCGTGTTTGCGTGGGTTTTCTCCGGGTGCTCCGGTTTCCTCCCACAGTCCAAAGATGTGCGGGTTAGGTTGATTGGCTATGATAAATTGACCCTTAGTTTTAGGGGGATTAAATACGTGGGGTTACAGGGGTAGGGTGGGATATGTGTTGGTGTAGGGGTTACGGGGATCGGGTGGGATATGTGTCGGTGCAGGCTCGATGGGCCGAAATGGCCTCTATCTGCACTGTGGGGTTTCTGTGATTCTGTGATTCTGTGAACTCACCCACTCAGTTGGCTCATCTATCTTCCGAATCACGTTCAGGCTTTCCATCCTGTCCAACTCTGCCTTCAGTTGCTTTTGAAGAGCAAACGGAACTTTTCTGCATGGATGTATGACCGGTGTCATACTTTTATCTACTCTGATCGTGTGTTCTCCTGGAATGCAGCCTAGACCCTTAAATAGGTCTTTGTACTCTTTCATGAGTTCATCATAGACTGTCTCTCCTTCGCTTTCCACAACGAGGACTCTCTTTACCAGGTTCAGTCTCTCACAGGCTTTTAAACCTAGTATGGCTTGCACATCCTTTGGCACCACGATTAATGCTAGCATGTGCTCTCTGTCCTTGTGTGTCACTTTGACAATGCATCTTCCTTTCACTGGTGTATCAGTACCTGAGTATCCTGTCACTTTCACTTTTATTCCATGTATCTTTGGTCTGGGTCTAATTTTCTTAAAATCAGTCTCTGATATCACATTAACTTATGCTCCAGTATCCAATTTAAAATGGAATGTGTATGTCATTCACTTTTAGTGTCAACATCCAGTCTCTTTCTTCTTTTTTGTTTTCAGACACAACATCCACATTGAACTCCTCTATCCCGCTTTCATCTACTGCAAGGACCTTGCTTTGTTGCGCTTGGTTCTTACAGCAACGGGCATAATGGTTGTTTTTGTTGCAAGTATTGCATTTTTTACCATATGCTGGACACTTTCTTGGTGGATGCTGTGTACCGCATCGACTACATGACTTTCGATTGTCCCTTTCATTTTTGTTCACTGGCCACGCCTCTTTTTTCACATTGGCGCTCTTTTTGTTAAACTGTTTGTGTCCGTTCATTCTCCCTGCATCCATGTTGCAGCTATTGTCACTGAACAGCTCCTTTGCCTGCAACTTCACAGTCTCTGTAGCCCTACACAGTGCTATGGCTTTTCCCAGGTCTAGATCTTGCTCTCTTAGCAGTCTTTCCCTTAGACCATTATCTGGAACACCACACACCAGTCTGTCTTTTATCAGCGAGTCTGTCAGTCCCCCAAATTCACATGTTTTGCTTCTGTTTCTCAGTTCAGTCACATACTGATCAATAGTCTCTCCCGTTTTCTGTACACATGTGAAAAATCTGTGCCTCTCAAACGTCACGTTACGTTTAGGTATGCAGTAGGCCTCAAACTGTTCCATTATTTTATCTAGCTTCATTTTGTCTCCATCAGCAGCGAATGTGAAGTTATTATACACCTCCAGCGCTTCATCACCCACGACATGTAAGAACAGTGACGCTTTCATTTTATCACCTTTCTCGTCAGCTCCGATTGCTGATAAATACAACCCCACACGTTGTTTGAACCTCCTCCAATTTTCAGCCACATTACCTGTCAACTGAAGCGTCGCCGGTGGGTGTAAACCTTCCATTTTTTCACTTTGTTAGCTATTCTCCAATGGTAAGCAACGATGTTCTCTTTTGGCTTGCTAATTTGTGGAGAGCTGATTTAACTTCAGATTTTTTCTCTTCATCTCTTTCAATCACTTCTGACACCATGTATTGATTTCTTTGTGGGTTCAATGATGAGACATTTATGAAAGAGAATGTCTTTTAATCTAAAGTCTGTTCAACTCTTTATACAGCATTTACAGGAGACATCATGCTAGTGATGCATCTAGAACGAAACTGAAACTAAACTCAACTGCCTTGCTTGTCTCTCACATGCCCTCTGCTGGTCAGGCACAAGCAATCAATACATGCAAACATGCTAGTAAGGCATCATAATCAAACAGGCAAATACCATCTCTATTTGCTGATATCATTACATATCCCATATCCCTTGATTCCCTTAGTGCCCAAAAATCTATCGATCTCAGTCTTGAACATACTCATTGACTGAGCATCCACAGCCCTCTAAGGTAAAGAATTCTAAAGACTCACAACCCTTTGAGTGAAGAAATTTCTCCTCATCTCAGTCCTAAATGGCCCACCCCTTATCCTGAGACTATGCCCCCTAGTTCTAGATTCTCCAGCCAGGGGAAATAACCTTGCAGCATCTACCCTGTCAAGCCCTTGAAGAATTTTATATATTTCAATGAGATCACCTCTCATTCTTCTAAACTCCAGAGAGTATCGGCCCATTCTACTCAATCTCTCCTCATAGGACAGCCCTCTCATCCCAGGAATCAATCTAGTGAACCTTTGTTGCACCGCCTCCAAGGCAAGTATGTCCTTCCTTAGGTAAGGGGACCAAAACTGTACACAGTACTCCAGGTGTGGTCTCACCAAAGCCCTGTATAATTGCAGCAATTACTCAACTACTCCATATGGTCGCAAGTTTCACAATCTAACCACTCTCTTTCTCCTGAATTCCTTATTGGTTTTATTAGTGAGTATCTTATATTTATGACCGCTAGTTTTGGACTCCCCCACAAGTTGGAACATCTTCTCTACATCTACCCTATAAAACTACTTCATAATTTTAAAGACCTCTATTAGGTCACCCTTAAGTCTTCTCTTTTCTAAAGAAAAGAGCCCCAGCCTGTTCAGTCTTTCCTGATCATTATAATCTCTCAATTCTGGTATCATCCCTGTAAATCTTCTTTACAGTGCCTCTAGCTCCTTTTTTGTCATAAGGAGACCAGAACTGCGTACAGTATTCTAAGTGTGGTTTAACCAAGGTTCTATTTGAGTGCAACATAATTTCTCTGCTTTTCAATTCTATTCTGCTAGAAATGGACCCAAGAGCTTTGTTTGCATTTTTATGGCATTGTTAACCTGCATTGCTACTTTTAATAATTTGTGAATCTGCAGCCCCATATCCCTCTGCTCCTCTACCCCATAAACATTCTTATATTCCAAGGATTATGTGGCCTCCTTATTCCTCCTACCAAAATATGCCATCTCACACTTCTCTATATTGAAACAAATTTGCCATTTACTTGGTAATATATTTTTATAGTTCCTCTTTGCCTTCCTAATAGTTTTTTTTAACTTCTTTCCTAACCTCTTCAAATTCCCTTTTTTCTTTCATTCCTTTATTGTCTACGTACTTAGTATATGCCTTTTCTTTAGTTTCAATGTTGCCTTTATTTCTTTATTCATTCATGGCGATTCATTATTGGTTAGTTTGTTCTTCTTTCTTAGCAGAATATATTGCTCCTGAACTTTGTTGCTCACTCTATATATTCAGCTGATAATACAACAACAGCAGGTCCATCGAAACAAAATGATGGTTGGGACTACTTTGCAAATGTAAATTGGCATAGAAATTGGACATAGTTACACCCGTTTTATGGGTGTAAAACAAATGCAATGAGGCTCTATTTTGTGGATCAACATCCTACGGCCCAGGAATGCCTGAAAACGTCCAACCGAAGTTGGATAGGGCCATTTTTATGGCGTTCCTGGCATTAGCCTGAAACAGATGTTACGTCTCTTACATATGTAGATGAGTGGCCATGTAGGGGGGCTTCTTTAAATTAAGGTAATTCACCTGGTCTGCAGCCTTCGCCTGCAATCTGACCAATTTCCAATAAACCAATTTTAAAACAGTGGTTTCGAATCGCTACCCCACCTTCCAGTTCTGACTGCAGGACTTATAATTAATGATATTAAAACGGACACGTGGTTTGGATGAGAGAAAAATCAAGTTTTATTAACTAAAATAAACTATAATCAAATATCAAACTATACCACACGAACACAGTAATTACAGTAAAGTTGCTTAAATGGGGGAATGCAGATGGTAAAAATGAGGGGTAAGTGTTCTGGACCAATGGACTTTTTACATGCAGCGAACATTTTATATGCAGATAGCACCCTCTGGTGGTAGTTATTGTGTTAGCAGTTTGTATGCTGGAAAGGTCATCTGATCTTTCTACCTTTCTTCCTGTGTGAGGTCATTTGACCTTTGTTCCTTTCTTCCTGTGAGAGGTCATTTGACCTTCGTACCTTTCTTCCTGTGTAACACAGGAAGTAGAATTCCAGGAAGAACCTGGCAGTAATGGAGGATTCCATAAGGGTTTCACAATCCAATGTAATCTGATTTCATATGTTAGGCCAAGCGCAATATCTGTGAGTGTCTTTGTTTCTTAGCATAATAGCAATGTTGTCAGAGTAGTATTTTGACAATAATATGTTTGTAAAAGGTTAATATTTGATAGTTATAGAAGTGAGTCCAAATGTTAGTTAGTTATACAATTAGTCTATTCTACTGTTGTAAATATGTTTATATCTTATGTAATATCGAATGTATAGTGCTCAGTTATGTACAAAACATACTTTGTCTTTGTTTACAGTTTCACAAATTGTTCAAGTAAAGCTTCAAAACAGCAAACGGCTTCACGAAGAATTATTTTTGAATAAGTGTTTAACTTGCTGGATAACTAGATAGGAGCACGTCTAGCACGGCCAGTACAGTAAGTGACTACAATGTTAATTAAACAATCTTAGCAATATCCCCTTAATTACCATCCCTTAACTCCTTACTAGGTTGCTTTGCTGAGGAGTCAGAAACTCTGCTCACATGTGGTCCAGCGAAGTGAGAGAGAGAGAGAGAGAGAGAGAAGCTCACCTGTGGTCCCAGGAAGTAAAGAGAGAGAGATGGCTTCTCAGGAGCCATCTATATACCTGGTGAGCACACCCCCTCCCCCCTGCTGTTTGCCTGTCTGGAAAATTTGCACCCAAAAAGTTCCAATTCACAAGAGAAAAGCTGTGATTGGCTAACTCAAAGTGGTTGGACTGGGGTAGTGTGTCTGCACTGTGGGGCTGAAATGTTCCCGCCCACTTCCGGAGTTTACCTGGGCTAAAGCAAAAGGGAATCCATCTGCCCTATTGTTCAGTCTAATGGGCGATTTAAACACATTCAATGCTTAAACGGTTCCCATTCAAGATCCGGTTCCGCAGTTTCAATGTCTCATTGACTGAGGGAGCTCCTTGAATGCTGTGTAAACATAACAATTACAAATCGATTGTCTTGCGGTCAATTTTCAAGTGGGCAATTGCTTAAGTCAATAAACAAACCTTGCCTCTGAAGAGAAAGGGGAACCTCCCTGTTTTGATTGACAGGTCTTTCACACAGACACATTACAAGCTGTGCAGGCTTTCCAAACCCCACGGTTCTTGGCCAATGCTTTCTGTGGCCATTTTAAAACCTTTGTGATTGCCCAAACTCCAGGGAACGATTTTATTAAGATATACTGTCTCAAGGTGTGTGAATATTTTCCACAGAATTCCTCGACTCCTGTGTTGTCCAGGTTCTTTCCATCTCAGAGCAGTCTTTTTGCGGTTGTAGGCACATTTTAAAACATTGTAGACAAGTCACATCACCCAATTCTTTGTCCACGATGTGGACCAATCTTTTCAATCTTCAGGGAAAAATAGAGGAAATTTTGCGACCCCTACAGCCAGTTGTTGGTTCCATCACAGGAATTTAATTATGATGAGCAGGGCAAGCAGCAGCCGCCAACTCAAAGAAAGAAATACAAGAAAGACTTCCACTGACTCTAAATTGTCAGACTGCTTGTCGGACATCCAGTACTGGATGAGCAGAGGTTTCCTCCAACTAAATATTGGGAAGGGTCCCCACCACAAATTCCGTTCCCTAGCCACCATCTCCATCCCTCTCCCTGGCAACTGCTTGAGGCTGAACCAAACTATTTGCAACCTTGTTGTCATATTTGACCCCGAGATGAGCTTCATCACTAAGACCGCCTACTTCCACCTCCATAACATCGCCCGACTCTGCCCCTGCCTCAGTTCATCTGCTGCTGAAACCCTGATCCATGCCTTTGGTACTGTAGTGTATGTACCCATCTACCTTTAAGGAAACTATTGTATGTAACCGTTCACCTTTAAGAGAACTACTTTAGGTGTGGCACTATTTGTTTGGCTTCTGTATACTGTAATACCGATAGTGACCACACCAGTATATAAGTGTTGTGGCAGGATTGCTGGGGCAGATTCGCCCTGACCTTCGAATAGTAAAGACCTGTTTGTTTGTTACTTCTGAAGTCTGTGTATTTATTAACTGCACAACCCACAGACTTTACAGTGGCGACGAGTCCGATCGTACCCTGCGGCAAGATTACCAAAGCAACGAAGAGTGTCGAAGAGAGGCAACCGCCCTCGGCGTGCTGCTGAAAGAAAACACGAGGCTGCAGCAGGAGGAAGGAGGAAGACTTTAGCAACAAAAGCTTCCATTAGCAACAGGCACTGACTACCCTTCTACCACGGTGCGGAGTGAGCCGATCAGCTGGAAACAAGGCGGCCGCGGAGACTGTGAGTAGGGGAAGGTGTAGAGAATATCCGGAGGATAAGGGCTGTGCACTCGACCACGGTCGAGGGGGAACGGAGCCGGTCAGAAAGTCGGGTCCAACGGCGTCGTGAGACAGTCGGACCTCGATCGGCGGGGAAAGCCGGGCAGCGACCGCAGCCACGAAGCGCTGAGACTGGGAGTAGGCGCGGGAAGAGAAACCCAGCCGCAGCCGGGGAGGGAAACACCGGTCTGCGAGAGGGCTGGGAGGCGAACAGGAACGTGCGGGAGAGAGAGCGACAGAGCCGGGTACGGAGAGAGAGACTGCGCGAGAGCCAGTCCAGCGGCTGAACTGTCCTCCGTTAACGGGGTGTACCCAGCGCCGGTAGAGCCGTGCGGGCGGGAGGAAAAGACAGAGCTGAGTAAGGGGAGCTGTGCGGAAGCCAGCCAGCGGCTGAACCTGTCCGCTGTGGGGGAAGCGTACCCCTTCCACCGGGAAGAAACGCGGGAAGCCGCCATTAGGCGGAGAAGACGACAGAAGTGGGAAACCGCCATTGAAGTGGGCGGGGCGAGAAGGAAAGAGCGGGAAACCGCCATTTTTGCGGGAAAACCGCCATCTTAGAAATAAACAAATAAATAAGAATATTTAAAGAAATACTTGTGTTGTACCCAAGGAAAGGAAGATGCCTAAGCGGGCGGACATCAACGAGTTCAATCCGGAGATAGAAGACTGGGCCACGTATGTAGAACGTATTGAGATACATTGTAAGGCTAATAAAATAGCTAAGGATGAAAAAGCTTTAACCTTACTTAACATGATGGGTGCGAAAACATTCGGGTTGTTGAAGCATCTTCTCTCACCAGCTAAACCGGCAGATCAGACTTTCGATGATGTGGTAGCAGTGCTGAAGGATCACTTGAACCCCACACCGTTGATGCTGGCTGAACGATTCAAATTCTACGCAAGAACGCAGAGGAAAGACGAAAGCAATGCGGAATACTTGGTCGAACTGCGTAGGCTAGCGAAATACTGCCAGTTCGGAGGGAATCTGACAGAGGCACTGCATGACAAGTTCGTATGTGGATTGTCCAAAGAAGGAACGCAGAAGCGACTACTGAAAGAAAATGACCTCACACTGGACAGGGCTGTCCTCATAGCTGCATCGCACGAAGCCGCAGCGAAAGGAACGGCGGAAATGCAGCTAAAGGCGGCGGCACTAGGGGTGGACCAAATTACTTCGAGCACAATAAAATGCTACCGTTGTGGGAAGGCAACACACAACCAGAATCAATGCTGGTTTAGAAACCAAGAATGCAGGAAATGTGGCAAGATCGGGCACATAGCTAAGGTATGCCGGTCAGGAGCAACGTACAACAATAAGGAGTCACCACAAAAATGGTACGGAAAGGTGCAAGAGGTGACTAAGAAGAGTCTGAGGGAACAGAAGTCGGTCTCACACTCCAAATGCAAAGGACTGGACAGCCTGAGAATTCACAACGTGAGCAATGAAGCTGACCGACAAACTATCTGGATAACGCTACAGATTGCAAAGGTCCAAGTAAAAATGGAAGTGGACACCGGATCGGCGTTGACGGTCATGAATAAGCATGACTACAAGAAATTTTTCAAGCATATTCCACTACGGGATACGGAACTAGTATTACAGACATACACGGGGCACAAAGTAGTCCCCATCGGAAAGATAGAAGTCAAGGTGAGATACAAGGATAAAGATCATCACCGGTTGGACCTGTATGTATTGCCTGAGGGAGGACCACCACTTCTGGGGCGGGAGTGGATCCGAAAAATAAAGTTGGACTGGCAGTCACTAAACACCATGACGGTGGATTCCGAAAAAGAGGATGTCAAACCTGAACGGTTGTCCAGAATATTGGACGAAGCTAAGGAGGTATTCCAGCAAGGACTGGGAACACTGCGAGGAATTAAAGCAAAGGTTAAGATTGCAGAGAATGCAAGCCCAAAGTTTTTTAAGGCCAGATCGGTACCTTACGCAATACGACCAGCTGTGGAGGCAGAACTGGAAGAACTTGAACGATCAGGGGTTCTGTCAAAAGTGGACTGGAGTGAGTGGGCCACGCCCATTGTTCCCGTCATGAAGTCCTCACCAAGTAATAAGCCAGGGGGACCGGGGAAGGTCCGTATCTGCGGAGATTTCAAGATTACTGTGAATCCGGTGCTTCACACGGTACAATACCCGCTTCCGCGGATTGAAGATATCTTTGCTTCGTTGGCTGGAGGGAAGCATTTCACAAAAATAGATCTGGTTCAAGCATATCTACAGATGGAAGTCGAGGAAGAGTCACGCCAGTACCTTACCATCAACACTCACAGAGGCTTGTATCGCTACAATAGACTGGTCTTTGGGGTAGCTTCGGCGCCAGCAATTTGGCAGAGGGCCATGGAACAGGTGTTACAAGGAATTCCAAGCACGCAGTGCTACTTAGATGACATTTTAATCACGGGAAAAGATGAGGAAGAACACCTCATGAATTTGAAACTGGTACTCACCAGGTTGAAGGAGTATGGCCTTCGGGTTAATCGCAAGAAGTGTGAGTTCTTCCAAAAACGGATCTCATACTGCGGTCATGTCATTGACCGAGAGGGACTGCATAAGTCACCTGAAAAGATAGAAGCGGTCGTGAAGGCCCCTGCTCCAGGAAACGTATCACAGTTAAGATCATTCTTGGGGTTGATTAATTACTATCACAAGTTTCTGCCAAATTTATCCACGGTGCTGCATCCGCTGAATGACCTGTTGCGGAAAGAAACACCATGGAAGTGGAGTGAAGAATGCAAAAAGGCTTTTCGCAGAAGCAAGGAGTTGATTACCTCTGAAGAAGTGCTGGCTCATTTCAACCCAGCATTACCCCTTCGTCTAGCTTGCGATGCTTCCCCGTACGGAATTGGGGCAGTACTCTCGCACAGGCTACCAAATGGCTCGGAAAGGCCAGTGGCTTTCGCGTCCCGATCATTGACACCCGCAGAGCGAAATTACGCCCAAATAGATAGGGAGGCCCTCAGTCTTGTGTGGGGCATGAAGAAATTCAACCATTACCTACAATGTAAGAAGTTCACATTGCTGACAGACCACCAGCCGTTGGTGTCCATATTCAACCCAAATAAGGCCGTTTCCACCATGACAGCACAAAGGTTACAAAGGTGGTCCATGTTACTTGGGGCACACCAATACGAAATTGAGTACAAAGGGTCTAAACAGCATGGAAATGCTGATGGGTTGTCACGCTTGCCATTGCCGATGGTAGAAGAAGCGAGTATAGTGGACCCAGTAGAGTTGTTCCACTCATCCATAGTGGAGTGTCTACCGATAACAAACTCAATGATTGAGAATGAGACAAGGAATGACCCGACTCTTTCACGAGTCTATGATGTAACGGTGGAGGGATGGCCAGCACAGAGCGAACCAACACTGCAAGCATTTGCACAGAGGAAAGAACAACTGTCAGTGTGTCGAGGAACCCTGATGTGTGGATCTAGAGTGGTGATTCCACCCAAACTCCAAAAGAAAGTGCTAGAGGAGCTGCATGAAGGACATCTGGGTGGAGTAAAGATGAAGAATCTAGCAAGAGCGTTTGTGTGGTGGCCAGGCATTGATGGAGACTTAGAGGAGATCACGAAGAACTGCCTAGGATGTCAGAGGGTTCAGAACGCGCCACCCCAGGCTCCTCTGCATCCATGGGAGTGGCCCTCATCGCCTTGGCAAAGAGTACACATCGACTTTGCTGGTCCATTTATGGACTCGATGTTTCTGATAGCGGTGGATGCCCACTCCAAGTGGCCGGAAGTAATTAAGATGACCACCACCACGACGGAAAAAACCATTACCGTATTAAGGACTATGTTTGCTCGGAATGGCCTGCCGGAACAGATCTGTTCTGATAATGGACCACAATTTGTGTCCGAAGAATTCAAGAAATTCTTAAAGAGCAATGGGGTTAAACATTACACGTTAGCCCCATACCATCCCGCCTCCAATGGATTGGCTGAAAGGTTTGTCCAGACCTTCAAGAAGGCCATAAAGGCCATGAGTAATGAAAACATAAGTCTACAACATAAGGTGGATAGCTTTTTGTTGGCATACCGAAATGCAACACATGCGGTCACAAATCAAACTCCCGCAATGATGTTTTGTAATAGATGCCTAAGATGCCGGCGGGATTTACTAAAACCGAACATCAGAAGAGACGTAGAGAACCGGCAATTCCAGGGCATGAACGACCGGGTCACTAGATCTTTCCAGATCGGTCAACGAGTTTTGGCCCGGGACTACCGTACTGAGAAATGGCAGCCTGGAACTATTGGGAAACGGCTGGGGCCGTTGATATACACCGTGGACATTGGAGACAATATAATAAGGCGCCATGTTGACCAAATCATAGGGTCCGCCACAAATGGGCAACCGACTTCACCACCTTATCCGGGTAAGGTCGAGACTGAGATACCCAGAACACCTACTTCCGATCTAATAATAATGGAGTCAGCTGAACCTGACACGGCTTTTCAAGCCGAATCGACCTTGCCAGAAGCACCTCCTAGCCCGCCTGAAATGACGACACCACTGCGGCGTTATCCGGACAGAATCCGGAAACCCCCAGAAAGACTGAATCTATGAACTGTCTTACATAAACCTGTATATATGTTAGAATGTATGTTCACTATGGACTTAGTATGTTGAAAGCTAAAAAGGGAGGATTGTAGTGTATGTACCCGTCTACCTTTAAGGAAACTATTGTATGTAACTGTTCACCTTTAAGAGAACTACTTTAGGTGTGGCACTATTTGTTTGGCTTCTGTATACTGTAATACCAATAGTGACCACACCAGTATATAAGTGTTGTGGCAGGATTGCTGGGGCAGATTCGCCCTGACCTTCGAATAGTAAAGACCTGTTTGTTTGTTACTTCTGAAGTCTGTGTATTTATTAACTGCACAACCCACAGACTTTACAGGTACCCCTAGACTTGACCATTCCAAAGCACTCCTGGTCGGCCTCCCTTTTTACACCCTTCAGAAACTTACACCCTTACACCCTCCATAAAACTCTGCTGGCCATATCCTAGCTCGCACCAAGTCCCGTTCATCCATCACCCCTGTGCACGCTGACCTACACTGGCTTCCGGTTAAGCAATGCCTCGATTTTAAAATTCTCATCCTTGTTTTCAAATCCCTCCAAGGCCTCGCCCCTCCCTACCTCTGTAACCTCCTCCAGCCATACAACCCTTGAGATATCTGAGCTCTTCCAATCCTGGCCTCTTGTGCATCCCCGATTTTAATTCACTCCACCATTGCTGGCCGTGCCTTCAGCTGCCGAGGCCCTAAGCTCTGGAATTCCTTCCCTAAACATCTCCGCCTCTCTACCTCGCTTTCCTCCTTTAAGACGCTCCTTAAAACCTATTTCTTTGACCAAGCGTTTGCCCTCATTTTTCATTAAGTGGCTCGGTGCCAAACCTTGTTTAATAACGCTCCTGTGAAGCACCTTGGGACGTTTTACAATGTTAAAGGCGCTATATAAATGCAAGTTGTTGTTGTTGTATGTAGAGCCTTCCTTGGCCACAGGACATCCCAAGGCACTTTACAGCCAATGAAATACTTTTGAAGTGTAGTCACTGCTGTAATGTAGGAAATGCGGCAGCAAATTTTGCGCACAGCAAACTCCCACAAACAGCAATGAGATAAATGACCAAATAATCTGTTTTAGCGATATTGGTTGAGGGATAAATATTGGCCAGGACACCAGGGAGAAGCTCCCCGCTCTTCTTCCAAATAGTGCCATGGGATCCTTTACATCCACCTGAAAGGGCAGACGGAACCTCAGTTTAACGCCTCATCCAAAAGACGGATAAAAGTAATATTATAATTTTTTTTCAACAAAAACACCCTCCTGTGGAGTCAGCGGGGGCAGGAGTGTTCCCTCGACTCCACTGTCGTCATGACCACGGCACCCCCCGCCGCCCCCCCCCCCGCTCCCTCCCCCAATTGCACACACACTCCAACACACCCGCTGAGACTTACCTTCGAGCCACTGGTGGTGAGGCAAGCAACCCAACACTTAAACTCCACAAATGGGAGAACTGCCTCAGGCCTCTTGGTTGGAATGCACACTTCTTGCAGGGTGCCGAGTCCAGGCCCAAAGATTTGATGAATATCTACCCCCATGAGATACTGATTTGATTGGTTCAAATGAGAAAAGCATGGCACTTGATTTTATTTCTTTTACTGACATTTTTAATGCGTAGCATGTTATATGCAGGACTCTTAATTACATTGCTGATTGTAATATATTATACCTCAATAGACCAAAGGTTTTAAGTTTAATTATATCATTCTTGGTGAGACATATTTTGTGTTCTAATAGCTCACGTCCCTTTGACAGACATTGGCACAAAAATCCATAATAGCATTTTTATCGTAGAACAGTGAAAAAGTATTCAGAACAGAGAGCAAGCTGTGAGCATTCATTTTGTAGGAAAGATTGATGTGGAAAAATGTGTCTGAAGTTAAATTACTTTTTGGTGGGATTATAAATCTAGCTGCTAAACCAACCCTGCATAAAAAACAAGTGCCGAAGAGATCAGATAATAGATCTTGAAATGATACCGCTGCATGACAAGAGTTATTAATGAACATGTAGCACAGCTTAGAATCATTTAGAACTTGATACAAAGCATTCCACGCAACAAAGTTATTTAGCAACAGATTATTAGCAGTATAATTATCATAGGAATAACCGACAAACCCAGCTTTCAGGATTATAGTACTGTTTTTTCCCTGCGGTTAGCGGTGGGATGGGACTTCTGTCCGCCACCCTGACACCCCACCTTGACCCTGACCCATGTCCTTGGTTGGGGGGCAGGCGGGGGGGGGGGTAATTAAATATGCAGGCCAGGCTCCCAGCAGGACCCCCATCACCTCCAAGAGGGAGCCCCCAGCTGCAAGGCCAAAACGGTCTGGTGGAACTGCAGTGGGACCACTGCTCCAGTACCCAAAGAGACAGAGAGGATTTAAAGGGCGCAGAAGAGCCCCAAAGAGGAAGAGTGAAGGATTTTTTCTGGCCCTCAGCCCGTATGGAGGCAGAAGAAGTCACTACTAGGCCATCTCCCTATATCCAGCGACTTGAGGGATTACCAACACTACCCTAGAGATGACACCACCAGTCTTCTAGTGATCCTTGACCAGCAGCGATAGCCGTGGGACGCAGGGTATTTGGAGGCTTCCTAGGCTCAGCCTCCCCACCAGCATTTACATGCAACGGGTGGGAATGGGATGGCAAATGGCCATCCCAGTGGGGCAGGGAAGGAAAATATAAGTCAGGGAGAGAATGCAGCGGTGGGCCTCGTGGTCAAACTTCTATTTGTTTCCCATTGCCATCCCGCCTGATTTCAGGCAGGACAGTGGAGGAAAATGCAACCCATCGTGTCACAGTCCCAGTGGTGCTGAATTTAAGATGAGAGTAGAATTAATCTTCCATAGTCAAAATAGTAAAATGACAATGCATAAAAACAATGACTATGAACCCTGCAATTTAAATGGTATTTCCACAAAACTAATCTCTGTAATTAGATGACAGATTGAATGTTATGCACGGTGATTAAGTAGAGCTGTAGCTCCCTCTTAAAGTGATGAATGGCCAATCTGCCTGCTATCTGCTCGTTGAAATATAATTTCTACCTAGTTATAATGCAGATCAATTCATTCAGTTGACATACCTCATACAACCTTGATCTGATCTCTTGTCTGCTAAAGAGTGGGGGGGGGAGGATTTTGAGACCTCCTGCCTGTTGGAATCGGGGTGGTAGCCCCCCAGGAAATGGTGGGCCATGACTTATTGCCCTGTTCCCACTGGCGGTGCTGCTACATTCGCAAGGCCCTACGGCTGGGTGCCTGCGTCAGGAGGAGAAGTGTTTTCAATATGCGAACAGAGGTCCTATGATGTTGAAAGCACTGGAATCCATTTGAGTGGGACTGCCATTGCTACTTTAGAACTGATCTGGGCCTTCAAATCAAAAGGTGTCCCATTCCAGCACATAATCCAGATGAAAACTTCCGTGCTCTACTGAGGGAGTGCTGCATTGTCTGATAGCTGAGGCTAAGGTGATTTGTTCAGGTGGATGTAGAACATAGGGACAAAGGAACAGAAGAAGGCCATTCAACCTCCAAGCCTGTTCCACCATTCAATGAGATCATGGCTGATCTGTATCCCATCTTCATTTACCCGCCTTGGCTCCAGATCCCTTAATACTCTTGACTAGCAAAAATCTATCAATTGCAGATGTAAAATTATTAATTTAGCTAATATTTACTGCTTTTATGTGGGAAAGAGTTCCACACTTCTACCACACCTTGCGTGAAGAAGTGTGTCAGCTGTGGCTCAGTGGTCCGCACCCTTGCCTCTGAGTCAGAAGGTTGTGGGCTTAAATCCCACTCCAGAGACTTGAGCACAAAAATCTAGGCTGACACTCCAGTGCAGTGCTGAGGGAGTGCTGCACTGTCAGAGGTGCCATCTTTCGGATGAGACATTAAACCAAGGCCCCGTCTCTCTCAGGTGGACGTAAAAGATCCCATGACAGTATTTTGAAGAAGAGCAGGAGAGTTATTCCCGGTGTCCTGGCCAATATTTATCCCTCAATCAACATCACAAAAACAGATTAACTGGTCATTATCACGTTGCTGTTTGTGGGATCTTGCTGTGCGCAAATTGGCTGCCGCGTTTCCCACATTACAACAGTGACTCCACTTCAAAAGTAATTCATTGGCTGTAAAGTGCTTTGGGGCGTCCGGTGGTCGTGAAAGGCGCTGTAGAAATGCAAGTCTTTCAAGTCTTTCTTTAACTTCTCTCCTGAATGGCCTGGCTCTGATTTTAAGGTTCTGTCTGCTTGTCCTAGACTCCCCCACCAGCGAAAAAAAGTTTCTCTCTATCTACTGTATCAATTCCTTTCACAATTCTAAAAACCTCAATCAAATCACCCCTTAACCTGCTGTATTCCAGGGAATACAAGCCTAGTTTGTGTAATCTCTCCTCGTAATTTAACCCTTGGGGCCCTGGTAAAATTCTGATGAATCTGCGCTCCTTCCAAAGCAAATATATCCTTTCTACGGTGCAGTGCCCAGAACTGTTCGCAGTACTCCAGATGTGGGCTAACCAGTGTGTTGTAGCAAAAGATCAGATGATACTTTTTCGATGAGCTGGGGAACCTTTTTGATATCATAACTAACATTCTTCACTCAACCAACACCATCAAAACAAATTAGTTGATCATGTATGTCAGCTGCTAGTTGTGGGACCTTGCTGTGCACAAATTTGCTGCTATGTTTGCCTACAAAGCAGCAGTGACTAGACATCAAAAGTAATGAATTGGCTGTGAAAAGCTTTGAGGTGTCCAGAGAATATGAAAGGTGCTTTATAAATGCAAATCCTTCCAAGTCCTTCTTGCTTATATCACACTAGTTACGCAGGACTGATAAACAATTTCAATCTCACAAGTTTCTGAGAAAGACAAAACTAACCTTTGAATGTCCTTTAACTATTGCTCTGTGTTTGATCAATTTGAACATTTGGTCTAATTTTTGATTAAATATTGTATCAGGCATAACCAGGCATCTTGTTTTTTCCCTATGTTTACCTTTTATCATCCACAAAAGGCTCCTTTGTTACCTATCCCAGCCAAGTGGAATATTTTTTGTCTTTTCTCGTGACACTGCTCATATAAGTCTGTAGAATTTTCAAAAGTACTGTTGTTAAATAAGCAACACATAATCTGAGTACGTCCCTTTGGTTTCAGTGAAAATATTGTAGTGCTCTAATTTAACCTCTGTTTACAATTCAAATCTAAGTCTTAGCTGATAAAGTCTATTGGAATCTAGCCTACATCATTTATGGGATACTTTCTGCTTCCTGTCATAAAACATCTGCTTTCTGTTCATACAAAGGCGAGTTGCACTTTTTAAAAGCATTGATTCCAGATCATGTACAGGACAGAGTGATGGTCTCCTTACTGCCCTGTTAGCACTTGGAAATGGAACGGTAGTAGATAGAACATTGAGCGTCGGTTGCTCCTGCTTAGTTTACACTGGTTGCAGAACTTGCCAGATTTTCTGGGGGGTAACAATTCCTGGCAGCAAGCGTTCCCATCTGAAACAGACAGGAATTTCATGAATACATGCAAATTGGGGTCGCATGATGTCATGATGGCACAACGATTTCCCGTCCTTATCACCGGACTAATGTCACTTCCACCCACAACCCATGGGTAGCAGAATGGGGGAGGAGGAAGGAATAAATAGAGCTGCAGGTGGAAGGAGAGCATATACATAGAATTACATAAAATATACAGCACAGGAACTGGCCATTCGGCCTAACTAGTCCGTGCCGGTGTTTAGACTCCACACCAGTCTGCGCCCATTCTGTCTACCTCATCTCAGCCTTTCAGCATATCTTTCTATTCCTTTTTCTCTCATGTACTCATCTAGTTTCATTTTTAAAGCATCTAAGCTGTTTGCCTCAACCACTTCCTGTGATAGCGAGTTCCACAGTCTAACCACTCTCATGGGGATAGAAAACAGAGAGTTGTGGTGAATGGCTGTTTTTCGGACTGGCGGGAGGTATACAGTGGTGTTCCATAGGGTTCAGTACTCGGACCACTGCTGTTTTTGATGTACATTAATGACTTGGACTTGGGGGTACAGGGCACAATTTCGAAATTTGCAGATGACACAAAACTTGGAAGTGCAGTAAACAGTGAGGAAAATAGTAATAGACTTCAAAAGGACAGAGACAGGCTGGTGGAATGGGCGGACACACGGCAGATGAATTTCAACACAAAAAGTGTGAGGTGATACATTTTGGTAGGAACAATGAGGAGGGACAATACACACTAAATGGTACAATTGTAAAGGGGGTGCAAGAACAGAGAGACCTGGGGGTGTTTGTGCACAAATCTTTGAATGTGGCAGGACAGGTTAACAAAGCAGTTAATAAAGCATATGGGATCCTAGGCTTTGTAAATAGAGGCATAGGCCATGAATTTAATTGGGCTGATGGGGCAAGTTTGGAGGCAGGTCCGCTGTCAAAATCGCAAAGATTGACAGCAGGTAGGAAACCCGTTGTCAACCCACCTCCACGTGAGTCTCCCAGGTGTCGGGTCTGTCAGTGCAGAACTGACCCGACACCAAGCGGTGGAGGATACAATTCAGCTTGTTAAATGGCTTGTTAAGAGCCAATTTAAGAGTATTTTGAGGCTTACTTGTAATTTTACATTCTCCCCCATGGATCACCCGCTGCTCAGTGAACATGCCAGCTCAACCTGGTGTGTTTTGAGCCTGCTCTGATGTTTGTGATAAGCTGACAGCTGCAGAAGTGGTGTGAAGGATGCCATGTTGGAGATGGTGAGTTTCAGAGTGCAGAAACTCTTGGTTACTGCATTTTTAATGCATATTGAGATTTCTCTCACCGCTTCTGTCATTTCACCTGCAGCTGCCATCTATTGCAGCAACATCGGTGCCTTTGAAAAAATCAGACCTTGGTCCTCTGAATCCCTCCACGATCAGCCCCAACACCAACATCACCAGGCACACCAACATCACCAACAACATCACCAACCTTCTCCGCCATCACCTGATGATGCACAGGACGCAAGGCATCAGCCCCTGACAACAGTGCTGCCTGGGAGGCCAGCGATGGCATCACCATGGCCAGATTTACTTCACTTGATGCTGTAAACCCTGGCTGCCACATGAGGTGCCAGGTTGACACCATCCCACACCAGCACCGTGAAGCATCCCTTTAATGTCCAAACCATTCCATGCACACACATCACTATAGCGGTGGGGGCGGTGGGGGGAGGGGGAAGCTTTGACTGAACAATCACTGGAACTCAGTAAGACACTTCTCACTGTGCGCTCAGATCTGTCCAATAAGGGGCACTTTTTGAAAGGGATTTAATTGTATGACAACATATTACTAGAAACTTCACATGGACATTGGCTCAACCTTTCAAGTGCCTAACCTTGTGTGTTGTTAGTTGGTATGCTTGCAGTAGGATGAGGGTGAGTGTGAGGGGTGGCTAGTGAGATGGGGAAGTGATAAAGTAGATAGAGAGGGTTGGGTGGAGGTGCAAGGTAAGTTGGTGTCCTGGGGAGGTCTCTTCCACCCTTGGAAGGGAAGAGAACCTCCCTGCATGCTGTGACTCCCTCCATAATCATATGGAGGGAATCACTGGAAAGCCTAGGTGCAAGCGTTCACCTTTGTGCAGTGCTTGTCAGTCTTTGCAGCGCCTCAATGAAGTCAAACACTGACAGAACAACTGTCAAAATCCATGTGGACATAGTCCCTTTAAGGAAACTGGCTGATGATGCGTCAACAAATGACGTCATCAGACCCGCTTCCTGTTAATTGGCCGGGAAGCCCGCAGGGCAGGGCTTAACAAAACCAATCAAGGGAAGATCATGTCTGCAAAGCGGGTCAGCTGGTTTCCGATTCTGGTCCCGCTCCCAGCTGCAGCCGTTCTGCAGACATGATCTTTCCTTGATTTGCCATAGTGTGCAAAAGCCAGGAAGTTATGCTAAACCTATAACACACTAGTTCACCCCCAATTGGAGTATTGAGTCCAATTCTGGGCACCACACTTTAGGAAGGACTTAAAGACTTTGGAGAGGGTACAGAAGAGATTTACTGGAATGATTCCAGAGATGAGGGATTACAGTTGCGTGGATAGACTGGAGAAGCTGGGGTTGTTCTCCTTGGAGCAGAGAAGGCTAAGAGAAGATTTGATCGAGGGGTTTAAAATCATGAAGGGTTTAGATAGAGTAAATAAAGAGAAACTGTTTCCAATGGCTGAAGGGTCGATAACCAGAGGACATAGATTTAAGGTGATTGGCAAAAGAACCAGGGGCGACATGAGGAAATATTTTTTAATGCAACGAGTGGTTAGGATTTGCCTGATAGGGTGGTGGATACAGATTCAATAGTAGTCTTCAAAAGGGAATTGGATAAATACTTAAAGGAGAAAAAATTGCAGGGATATGGGGAAAGAGTCTCTTTAGCCAAGCTTTTGGTCATCTGCCCTAATTTCTCCTTATGTGGCTCGGTGTCAAATTTTGTTTCATAATACTCCGGTGAAGCGCCTTGGGACGTTTTACGATGTTAAAGGCGCTATATAAATACACATGTTGTTGTTGAGTGGAACTAACTGGATTGCCCATCAAAAGAGCCGGCGTAGACTCAATGGGCCGAATGGCCTCCTTCTGTGCTGTGCTGTGCTGTTCTATGATTCTATATGAGCCAGGTTATCATAGTTTGCATGATGACAGGTCGAACAATCAAGTGGGGCTCGGAGGGTGAAGTGATTGTGAAGGCAGTAGCAACTTTTGAGGGCATAAATAAATGCAGAAAGGAGGTATAGTGAAGTTTTCCCATCTGTCTCACGGGCAGTGAGGAAGGGAAGGATATATTGTTCAAAGCTGTACTGGGGTCCTGCAGGGCTGAGCAGAAAGAAGGACAGATGTGAAGGGGAGTCTTACCTTGGCAATCCAGGTGAGATTATTACATTTCTTTCTGCGCTGCAGCTAGGCCCTGGAGAAAATGCTGCTCACGTACACGTGTGCCACTTCTTACCATGGCCATTAGCTCTCTTTGGCACCTGCTAACCAACTGAGAGAAGAAGGACCTCCCTTCTCTCATAAACCTGCTCCATCAGTGTCTCCACGGCTGTATCTGAAAACCTTGAGGTCCTATTGGAACTTCTCTTGGCTCCAAGTGTATTCCTGAGACACCACAGCTGGAATTTTACCGGCGCTCAGAGGACCGGGTCAGAGGTGGGTCAGCTGTCAAATTCAAAATGGTTGACAGCGGGTTGGGAGCCTGCTGTCAACCCATTCCCCGCGAGTCTCCCAAGTGTCAGGTCTGTCAGCGCTGAACAAACCCAGCACCAAGTGGCGGGACAGGCAATTGAGCTCATTAAAAGCTATTTAAAAGGTTGTTAAACACAATTTTACAAGGTACTTACTATTTTTACACCTTTCTCACGAGATTCATGGTGCTCAGAGATCACGACAGATAAGTAGGTCGGGAGTTCAATAACTATTCATTCTTCTGAATAGTTGACAGCTACAAATGTAGTATAAAAGCTACCATTTCACTGCTGTTCACTTTCCAATCAAAAGCTGCAGATTTCAGGATTTGGAAGACACTGTTGATCTTTATGCAGGTTGGAAGTGTGTGGAGTAAACTCTCTATCCACTGCCACCTCCTTGGAATAATCTCTCTCCCCATTGACGGATTGCTTCTGTCATCTCAACCTCACCTGCTATATATTACATCAGAATGAGCACGATTTATACTCTCTCACCTTGGTCCTCAGAATCTGGCCACAACAGTAGCAGAACCAGGCACACCAGCATCTCCAACACCAAGAGTGCCAACCTTCTCCTCAAGCACCTGATGCTGCACAGGGCAGAGCGCGTCAGCGCAGGGATGCACCGTGCCGGAGGTGATACCCCCAACACAGGGTATACAGGCAGAGGATGAGCTTCCTCAACATGACTGAGCTGAGTAGTAGTGCCAAAGGAGGCTCAGGCTATTGCGCCAGGTCGTCGCAGACAATTGCACAATGCTGGACCAAGACCTGCAGCCCAGAGGAACGGGTGGACATGCCTTACCAGTGGCTGTCAAAGTCACCACCGTCCTCAACTTCTTTGCCTCAGGCTCCTTCCAGGGATCAGCAACAGACATTAATGGCATCTCCCAGTCGGCCGTCCACAGGTGCATCACATAGGTCACCGATGCCATCGTTGACAAGTCAGCCAATTATATCAACTTTGCCACTGATGAAGCCAGTGTTACTGAGCGGGCAGTGGCCTTCGCCACTGTGGTTGGCTTCCCACGGGTGTAGGGCGTCATCGACTGCACACATGTGACCATCAGGGCACCCCATCAAAACCCAGCTGTATTTGTCAACCACAAGGGCTTCCACTCCCTTAATGTCCAGCTGGTCTGCAACCATAGGAAGAGTATCATGCATGTGTGTGCGAGATCCCATGGCAGCTTACATGACTCTTACATCCTGCGGCAGTCCACTGTCCCTCAGCTCTTCGCACTGCCAAATGGACATTCCGGCTAGCTCCTTGAAGATAAGGGCTATCCCCTGAAGGCTCATGACACCTTTGAGGAGGCCAACAAACGAGGCTGAGGAACATTATAATCAAAGCCAAATCTCCAGTAGAAGTGTCATAGAGCATACAAAATGTGCTTCAGATCTGGCAGAGCCCTTCAGTACACACCAGCCAGTGTCTTGAGAATTGTTGTTGTCTGCTGCGCCCTGCACAACATAGTGCTGCAGTGAGGATTAGCACTGCATGAGGAACAAGGCACAGAGTGCACAGCCTTGGAGGAGGAGGAGGTGGTGGCGGCAGTGGCAGCGGTGGTGGTTGAGGATGAGGAAGACCTGGAGGAACTGGCTGTCACAATACGAGCACATTGCTGCCCGTGATGCTAGGGATGGCCTAATCAATGCCAGATTAACCTAACTTTATGTAGCAGAGACATGTGGTTGCCACATGCTCGTGCAGGTTGGCATCTCCCCACTACAACACCATAGACCATCCCTGCAATGACCAGTGCATTCTTTTCACTGTCACCACCATTGCTCAACATAAAAGGAGCCCTGATTGTTCACTCTGCCACTTCCAATTGTGAGCACACATTTGGCAACGAATTCAAACTATCCAAAATAAATGGTTTATTACATTAAATTAACAATCATTTTTTGGAAAACACCCAAGTGACTACCCTTGTGACTATTTATGTGGGACCTTTTCCGAGTGCTTCTACGAGGTGCTACCCCTATGGCTTCAGCAGAGGTAGAGGCAGCCTGCTCACTTCCCTTCTGTGCCTGCTTAGACGCCTTTGGTGGTCGTCCTCTAGGTTTTGGCGCCTGTGAGGACCCTGCCAAAGTCTGTTCCTCCTACGGTTGTGCAAAGGCAGACTCGGCCATCACTGTCTGGGGAGGCAAGTGAGGCTCTGACTGAGGGGTTGGCAAGGGGGTGGAAGTTTAAACGCTGGTGAGGAGCCTCCCACTTCCATGTCCCCTCCCACCATCATCCCTCTCATGGGCCACCCGCACTTCTCTGCTAGCAAGTAGCTGGAGACCACCTTGCTGCACATCAGTGGGGCCATGAGGACCCTTGTCTGTGCTGACATTCCTCCTACAAAGGATGTCTATGAGTCTCTGGTTTCTCTCCTCCATAGATGACCATCTATTTAGAAGTGTGACCATGTTCTCCTGAGTCTGGCAATTTATGTCCTCCTTGGAGGTGGCCATCCTATTCATGGAGGAACCTACAGTCGTGAGTGCCTGCGCCATGGTGGTGCTCATGTTTGAGATGGACTCCTCCATTCTCTGCACACTCACAGTCATGGTGGTTGTGAACCCTGTCAGAGCCTTCTGAACTTGTTCCTGAAGCTCCAGGATCGCCCTCTTCCTGGATAGCCTCCGAGGTGCAACGTCCATATGCAGCTGAGCAGAGCTAGGAGCGTCCTGCGGCCTCTGACTAGGAGTCTCCACTGCTGTCCTTGTCTCCACCATCTGCTCTTGCTCACCTGTGATGTGTGAGACACCAGGTGATAACACTACTCTATCTCATGAGGGACCCACTGAGGTGTGCGTATCTGCACTGGTGCTGGGTGAGCTTATGTCTGGTGATGGTGCGCCCTCAGAGGCTGGAGGCTTCTCTGAGGGGCGCGCCTGGTCTTCCTCCTGGATAGTGGGGGGGGGAGCTCTTGAAGACCCTGTGGGAGAGTAAAGACGTCAGTTAGATATATCGATTGCAGACTCATCCCATTGTGCACATGAGGAACACTCAATTTCTCTTGGCATCAGACCCCATAATTAATTCAACTTTATTGTCATTGTACAAGTACATGAACAACGAAATGTGATCTTGCAAGCTCCCATGAGTCCAGTACAAATAACATTAACATTAAACGTAAATAGCACCGTCCTGGGAGAAGCAAAGCCGCTGCGTCTGTGCGCGCCGCCATTCCATTTCCACCATTCCTCCTGTCCAACAATCTTCAGCCCAACGCCCAGGCCTGCTCACCAGCCACCCCTCCCGAGGCTCCTTCCGTGACCTTCTCACCAACCGCCCCTCCTCGGGGCTCCTCCCGTGACCTTCTGTACCTGGTCTTCCCTGATGGTCACCCCTCCAGGTACTAAGCAGGCCTGGCTCGGCTTAGTTTCCAAGCCTTGCCAGTGACCCTGTCCCTAGTCCCAGGAACAGGGATATGAGTCACTCATGAATGCCATTTAGATATATGGAAAATAATTCTGTCACAAGGTTGTTCTAATGAGCCCCTCTCTCTGTCTCCCACTTCCGGCTGGTCCACTGCTCTGGTTAATTCCAAGGCGGCCTCCTCTGCATTGGTCAAAATTGCCATGGATTGAGGGCTTTCTCCCGTTCTCTCCCTCTCCCTCTTATTGTAGGCTCTCTTTTCCTGCAATGAGGGAAAGAAGAGAAGTTTGAGTGAGAGTGATGGAATGAGTGTAAAAAGGGATAGATGTTTAGAGGGTGACTATGATGGAGTGGGGTGCCAATACCAAGTTGCCTCCTTTTATGTTATTATTAGTTGGTGTCATTGCATTAGGATGAGGGTGAGTGTGAGGGGCGCATAGTAAGATGGGGATGTGATACAGACCTGGACCTTGTAATTGGGCCGGATAACACGCAGGGCGGGCCTAACGAGTCCAATTACGGGAAAATCTTTTCTCTCAGCAGGATCAATAGAGCAGTGGGGTCGTATCCCACCAACGCACTCTCCCACCATGAACCCGCACAGGTAGGCGAATTCGACACCCACAGTGTTGTTTTGCCTTTAAGCTGCTGCAGGCAATTTAAGAACATGCAGCACTGTTGGGTTTCCTGCCACCTAATTGACAAGTGCCTATTGGAAGCACATTTCATGCCAGCACCTTGCCTAACACATGCAAATGTTGACTGGATCAGGTCCCTCACAAATCCTCCAGGCTGCCATTGCTCTCTCCCCACCCACTCCTGCTGGCTACACACCATGAGACCAAAATCCACCCCAGTCGGTCTCAAAATAGCAATCCACTTTGGAAGCATGAAGTCAGTTTCTGGTCAAGCATACAATCCATTTTACATTGGATTACATAGGATATACAGCTCAGGAACTGGCCATTCGGCCCAGCCAGTCCATGCCGGTATTTATGCTCCACTCAAGCCTCCTCCCGTCTTTCCTCATCTAAGTCTATCAACATAACCCTCTATTCTCTTCTCCTTCATATGCTTATCTATGTTACGTCCGTGAATAATTGAAACATGGACAGCAGGAGTGAACAAAGTAAGTCTTTACTGGTGGAAGTCAATAGTGAAACTAAAAAAAAACACAGAGGCTCAATAGCGCCTTTTATACAGGGGTGGTCACTGCCGGTACTGCAGTCGGAGACCAGTTATTCTCTTAAAGGTACATACACAACAATCTAGCCTCCCTTAAATGCATTTATACTTTTCACTTTAGCCACTCCCTGTGGTAGTGAGTTCCACATTCTCACCACTCTTTGGGTAAAGAAGTTTCTTCTAAATTCCCTATTAGATTTCTTGGTGACTATCTTATATTGATGGCCTCTAGTTTTGTTCTTCCCCACAAGTGGGCAGTGTCCTAGGCCCAACCATCTTCAGCTGCTTCATCAATGACTTTCCCTCCAACATAAGATCAGAAATGAGGATGTTTGCTGATGACTGTACAGTGTTAAGTGCCATTCTCAACTCCTCAGATAATGAAGCAGTCCATGCCCGCATGCAACAAGACTTGGACGACGTTCAGGCTTGGGCTGATAAGTGGCAGGTAACATTCGCACCACAGAAGTGCCAGGCAATGACTATTTCCAACAAACGAGAGTCTAACCACCTCCCCTTGGCATTCAATGGCATTACCATCACCGAATCCCCTACCATCAACATCCTGGGGATCACCATTGACCAGAAACTTAACTGGACCAGCCACATAAATACTGTGGCAACAAGAGCAGGTCAGAGGCTAGGTATTCTGTGGCGAGTGTCTCACCTCCTGACTCCCCAAAGCCTTTCCACCATCTACAAGGCACAAGTAAGGAATGTGATGGAATACTCTCCACTTGTCTGGATGAGTGCAGCTCAAACAACACTCAAGAAGCTCGACACCATCCAGGACAAAGCAGCCCACTTGATTGACACCCCATCCACCACCTTAAACTTTCACATGCTCCACCACCGTTCTGTGGCTGCAGTGTGTACCATCTAAAAGATGCACTGCAGCAACTCGCCAAGGCTTCTTCGGCAGCACCTCCCAAACCCGCAACCTCTTCCACCGAGAAGGACAAGGGCAGCAGGCGCATGGGAACACCACCACCTCCAAGTTCCCCTCCAAGCCACACACCATCCTAACTTAGAAGTATATTGCCGATCCTTCATCGTCGCTGGGTCAAAATCCTGGAACTCCCTCCCTAACAGCACTGTGGGAGTACCTTCACCACACGGACTGCAGCGGTTCAAGAAGGCGGCTCACCACCACCTTCTCAAGGGCAATTAGGGATGGGCAATAAATTCTGGCCTTGCCAGTGACGCCCACATCCCATAAACAAATTTTAAAAAAGTGGGGAATATAGCATCCTCCTTAGGTTAGCCAGTCTTTAACTTAATGTCATAAATATAACTGCAATAAGCTGATCTTGTTTTATTAAACTTGGTCACACACCTTTCCTACTTCATCAAGCTAAGGTACAATCAACAAATTTTTGAAAAACTCCTGGCAGCACTTTAAGGACAATCAAGATGCCACTTACATTAAATCTATATATATAAAAGGATATGTCTGTCTGTCTGTCTCTCTGTCTGTCTCTCTGTCTGTCTCTCTGGCCGGCTATACAATCAAAAGTTATAGAGCGTACCTACACATATGTTATATCAAAAGAAAGCTCATCATTAGGGGACTCTTGTAGGCGTATTTACTTTTTGCTCGGACAAAAATTGTGCCGACGGTCGGACAAAAATTGTGCCGACGATATCCAAAAAACGTTCAAAATTCCTCTCATTATCCGCTCATTTGCATCGAGTGGGGGCGGGTTCATTGTGTGTGCGGGCGGGCCATCCTACAGTTGAGTGACGTGATGATTGACCAATCCTACAGTTCAGTGACCTGACGGTTGACCAATCGGTGCGTGTGTGGGCGGGCCTTATCATTCTGAACCGAGGTGAGTCGCCGCCATCTTGATTCCAAACTTTTCATTTCTTTTTCCCACTTTCTGCGTGTTTCTTTTCAAATCTACATTTCCAGCAAAAAAAAGTTGCTTTTAAAACACAAATTGTGTTTAAAAAAAGTTAATTAATTTGTAAATCTTTTCTCCAACATCTAGAATTATCCTACCTTTCACCGTTTTTCCAGGCCTGTAAGCCTGGGCCTCTGTTGCCCAGCCACGCCCGAGCTAGGCACCTCCCGTCGCGCTCAACGAGCGGCTCGCGATCGCCGCCATCTTTGTGAAGGCTGTAGGGGGCGGGCCTGAGCCGAGCGTCGCCACCGCCGCCATCTTAGTAAAGGCGGGTGGGGCAGGAGTCAGCGCGCGCGACTTGAGTCCGGCCGGGCCTCACGCGGTAGGTTGCGTGGCGGCGTCTCTCTCTCTGCTCTTGAAGCCGGCTCGGGTGGGGGGCGGGGCTCGGGAGATCGGGGTTTGGCAGATCGGGGCTTGGGAGATGGGGGTGGTGGGGCTCGGGTGATCGGAGATTGGGCCTTGGGAGATCAGCGCCCAGGAGATCGGGGGGCGGGGCTCGGGAGATCGGGCCTCGTGAGATCGGGCCTCGGGGGGGCGGGGCTCAGGACATCGGGGGGCGGGGCTCGAGACATCGGGAGATCGGGGGCGGGGCTCGGGGACGCCCCCCCTCCCCCTCCCCCTCCTTCCCCTTCCCTCCTCTCCCCCTCCTTCCCCCTTCCCCCCCATCGCCGGCAGAGGGGAGAGGGTCTGCTGGCTCCCCCCTCCCTTTCTCCCCCCCTCCTTCCCCCGCCTCCCCCCTCCCCTCCCCTCCCCCCTCTCCCCCCTCCCCCTCCTCTCCCCCTCCCCTCCCCTCCTCTCCCCCTCCTCGCCCCCTCCCCTCCCCCTCCTCTCCCCCTCCCCTCCCCTCCTCTCCCTCCCCTCCCCTCCCCCTCCCCTCCTCTCACTCCCCTCCTCACCCCCTCTCCCCCTCCCCCCCTCCCCCCTCCCTCCCCCCTCCCCCTCCCCCCACTCCCCCTCCCCCCTCCCCTTCCTCCCCCCTCCTCCCCCCTCCCCCTCCTCCCCCTCCCCTTCCTCCCCCCTCCCCCCTCCCCTTCCTCCCCCTCCCCCTCTTCTCCTCACCCCCTCCTCCTCCCCCCACCCCCCTCCACCCCCCTCCCCCTCCTCCCCCCACCCTCCTCCTCCTTCCCCCCACCCCCCTTTCCCCCCTTCCCCCCTTCCCCCCCTTCTTCCCCCCCTTCCTTCCCCCCTCCTTTCCCCCCCTCCTTTTCCCCCCTCCTTCCCCCCCTTTCCCCCCTCCCTTCCCCCCCTCCCCTCCCCTTCCCCCTTCCCCTTTCCCCCCCTTCCCCCCCTTCCCCCCAGTCACGCTCTCTCTTCCCCCCAGTCGCTCTCTCTCTTCCCCTGTCGCTCTCTCTCTTCCCCCCAGTCGCGCTCTCTCTTCCCCCCAGTCACGCTCTCTCTTCCCCCCAGTCGCTCTCTCTCTCTCTCTCTCTTCCAACAACAACATGCCCTCAAAAATCCCTCGGCACCGCCGGGCACTTCAACTAGTATAAATATAAATATGAATGTATATATCTCCAGACAAAATATTTTTCACTGTATGCATCAACACAATGACTAGGAAACCCTAGTTTTATATTTACCTTTGGTATTTACAGTACTAGCTTGAGATTTGACTTGACATGCAACTGAGCTGACATTACAGCCTCTGAACCCAAACCTGTTTAATGATAGACACAGCATATAAAATAGTTTCATCATCTCTAGGTTCACTTCTGTACAACACGGGGTGAAGGGGTAATTTCCACATGGCTTCTGTTCCACCATTATTTCGGCAGCCGTTTGGCAGAAATCCCACTTACAAGTATGAACTTCCAACAGAAATCCCACTTACCCACGTAAACGGGGGTTCCATCAATGTTACAGCACCAGAGCACTAGGAAATACCCCTGCTATTAGTAAGCTGAAATAATTGCTGGAAGTTTAGTGCTCCGTCTCAATGCTGCTCAGACCTTCGCTTTGTTATGCATTTACAAAATGGCTCAGATATTTGGCCTTCCTTCAACAATAAATGTGCGTAGCTAAAGAAAATTCAACAGTTAGTGCACATTTCCATTAAAAGTTGCCGGCAAGTTTCAAATTGCAGTTGAGAACACTGGTTTCTTTTGAAAGTGGCTGGGAATAATCCCCTGTCATTATATTCAATTTGCATAATTAATGTTTTTAATTGTCCACATGGTCTGAGCAGTTCAGCACATCCCTGGAGCTTAGAGCAGATAGAATGCAGAATTCATTATAGTTAACCAGGACAATGTCGAGTAATTCTGTGGAACCTCCTTAATCTCATAATGTTGAAATTAATTTCATGCCGCAGTAAATATGCTAAATAGTATTTTGATATAGCACTCGCCATTAAAGGGGGTGTGCTGTTACTAGGGATAAACTAGCAGACCTGAAACTCCTGTGATTTCAGTCATGCAATACTTTCTTGCTGTCAATTATTACCTTTATAAAGTTCTCTGGAAACAACTAGCAGCAGAACATCATTTGGTCCAGAGATTCCCTGTGTGTTGTAGGATCACCACACATTTACCATTTATGACTGTATGGTTCTTTTGGCAGTAATGCTGATTTCAGTGTAATTACCACTCACCCACACCGAACTCACCCTAACTGTAATGGTTTAGTGCATACTGACTAAAACAACAATTCAGCCAATTAAGACAATTATTAGCTGACTGATGTGACACATTTGAGTAGTAAACATGCATGCTATGAGTCACATTTGAAGTGGGTTTGATACCTTTTACGTTTTAGACTAAAATTTAGCCATAACTTTGGCAAAGTTATTGTGCCAGCACTGAAACTGGTGATTTATAGAGTTGTTAGCATTTATCACCACTATATAATAATTCCAGAGGACTTTAGGATTTGTAAGCAATGACTGGGTAATTCCTCGGATCTGCTCCTGCCCCGCCGCCACAACTTCGCCAGCAGTGTGGTCGAAGGCCAGTTTACACACATTCCTGGCACACTTCTGGTGATGTCACAGTGGAATGGGCGCAGCTTCGAGGAATGTCCTGCCCAAGGCATCTTTATAGTAAAATTTCTAACGAATGTCAAGTCCGTTAACTGCATTGTGACCATAAAGCTGGCAAATTTCTTCCATGTTCATTAACTTTGTGTTTCCTCCTTTCTAATTGATCATATTTCTACTTCCCTTATTCATCAATCATACTACACTAAACCTTGTGCTCCAAATATCATTTTTTCCCCAATCACATCCCACCAAAATAAAATATAAACAGTTAAAAAGATCGGCCCAATCATTATTGGCAGGTGATAAATTGGTTGAATTAATATCAGTCTCTATTATTGTCTCAGTCCAGTTATCCAACAAACCAAAGTGTTGATCTTACGATCCCTACACATATCTCCTGGGAATAAAATTGTTTGTACAAACCCAATACCATTTATGACACGCTAACCTAGAGATACTTAGGCCTTCATGAGCCTTGGACTCAATTTAAGGAGCATTTACTTCACTACACAACTGCCTGTGCTCCCCTGCTTCACATAATTTTCTTTTTTATTTAATTTTTTTAAATTTAATTTTTCTTTCTTTGTAAATTAACCCATCACCAACATCCAGCCTGCTACCAGCACTCTGTAAACTGCAGCCTGGCACCCAGCCTGACCTGAAGCCTACATTGGCCACAACCCTATCCCCTGACCTGCCTCCCTCACATCTACTGCCCAACCACACCAACCGACAATACAGCCCAGTGTCCTCCTGAGTCCCTGAACTATGGGAAATCTACCAGCTTTCTTAAAAATTACCTACATTGAGTACATTACAGTGAGACCCTCCATAAGACCAAATAAATGGAAATGACATTCAATTTAAGTGATTTTAGAAATTTCACAGTAAAAAGCCAATGATTAACGTTCTCATTTTCTTTTCTAGCTCATACACCTTATATCGGGAACCCCCCTGTGAAGAACCATTACTACATCACCTGACTTTCTAGCTTGATTCGGATCACTTCTGGGTTACTTTCTACCTGGATTGCAATAAGCTCTGATTAGATCATCTTTCTTGCTGATCGCCGATAGTGTTGTGCTCACTTGATAGATACAGACAGTTCCCCAATGATAATATCCAACTGGTTCTCAAATGATTCCAGCATTTTTGCTTCTACTACCCTCACTTCATGTGTGTAGAAGAAAATATGTGCTTTTTTAAAATCTGAATCCACACCCCTTGTCCTATTGCCACAGATGAATTTTAAGCAGTATCCCAGATTCATCTTTTCTCTACCATTTAGAAGAAAGAAGAATGAACTTGCATTTATATAGCACTTTTTCTGATCTCAGGCACTTCACATACAATGAGGTACTTTTGAAGTGAAGTTGTAATGTAGGGAAACGCAACAGCCAATTTGTGCATAACAAGGTCCAACAAATAGCAATGAGATAATTGACCGAGAACCTGTTTTAATGATATTGGTTGAGGCATAAATGTTGACTAGGATACCAAGAGGAATAGGGCCACGGGATCTTTAATGTTTACCTGAGAGGGCAACATTTGGTTTAGCTTTTCAACCAAAGACGACACCTCCGACAGTGCAGCACTCCCTCAGTACTGCACTGAAGTGAAAGCCTAGATTATGCGCTCAGGTCTCTTGAGTGGGGCTTGAACCTATGGCCTTCTGACTCGGGGGTGATGATGCTACCACTGAGACAAGGCTGACAGCTTTACTCTCTTATATACCTTTAATAAGGTCACCTCTCAGTTGCCTCCTTTCAGAGCTCATTCCTAGGTTACTCCACTCAGCACCTACCCTCCATCCTCACTCCCTCAACAAGTGCTCATACCCCTCAGCCAATTTCTTATTAATTTCCAGGCTTTACCTTGAATCCTCACCACTTTAAGTTTAATTAACAGCCTTTTATATAGACGTTGTCAAAGTTTTTCTGGAAATCAAGTCTTTCCACAATCCATTTCCTTAAAAGAGTCAAGGAAATTGGTCAGGTGGAATCTTCTCTTTCTGAATCCATGTTGGCTGCCTTTACTAGATTATTATTATACAGGTAATTAATTCCATTATTTTGCATGGTATTAGGAACATAGGAATTGTTAGACAAGAGAAGACCAAGGTCCATCTGGTTCGCCTTCTACCATCCTGGCATGATACAATGATAATGGAGTTGTTAAATAATCATAGCAATCAATCTCTATCAATTAGTCTACAACAGACCCAGAAATAACAAGAGAAAAAGCCCAGTGGTGGAGAGCTTTGGGAACCACAGGTCCAAAGTCACACCACCTCATGCATGCTACACTTAACACACCACGTGTCAAATTACTCATGAAAGGCAGACCACCCATGACTGCAGTAACACTGTTCTCAGGGCAGTCAAAGCAGGTCATCACCAGCAAAAAGATTTTAGAAGAAGTCAGAAATCAGATGTAGAAGGCCGAAAATAGGCCAATAAATGCATAGAAGTTAACTAGCATCCTAAAAAGACAAACCGGCAACTAACCTGAATGCAGTGGATGAGCCCTTTAAATAGCACTGCTTGAAGGGTCCCTATTGTCGGTGCCGTGAGTTGTTGAGCAAGTCTACCACGTGGGGAGTCTGGCGTGGGTCAGACCAATCTCACAATTGGATCATTATTTAAATATGATAATGAGGGTTTTAAATGATTCTGGCATGCACCTGGAGGAGCCTGATCCAATATGGCAGGTGGCGTACTTCCAGTGCAACATGAGCGCGTGCATGCTGCCAGACAAACTGAATCCTTAGGCACCCGTTTTATACCTTTAACAGGGTAGCAGCATGATCGAATTTCTAAGCCTTAGTTTCCTGGGTCTGTTTTGAAAATGGGTACCATATTCACTTGTCACTAGCATTCATAATAAGCAACAACTTGGAAATGTTATCTCTTGAATCCCTTCCTACCTTAGGATAAATGCATCCCAGTCATGGGGATTGTTTTAGTCTGTCTAGCATCTTCATCTTATTACGTTAATTATGCTAAAGTCACCATTTGTCATCTGGATACTTAGTTAATGGAAAGTTAATTGCTTATCAGCCTTTGTTGATGTTAAGTAGAGTTATAAATTTTCTGAAATGCATCATTACTGATGTAACTTGTGACAGAAACTGTTGATTTTATGACCATGATGAGGACAGTTACCTTCATGATAAAATGAATTGGTAGTCAGGGACTTTTAGATTCTGAAGGCAGGAGCAATGATAGTTTACTACTAGGATATATGTATCCTAATAATTGCTGCGTACCCAACCCTATGTAACATGAATTTCCCCGTGTCCATTCACATGCGCATTTTGTCTTTTCTTTTCGCTTTACTCCTCCTAGATTTCTCTCTCTCGTGTTGTCAAGCCTCCTTTCATTTCTCCTCTCTCACTTTCTCCTCCTTTGAGTATCTCATCTTGTTCCACCCCTCTCACCTCTCATTTAAAATCCTCTTTCTCTACCGCCTACCCAAGTACCAAGCCGAGTTTCCCACCAAGACATCTTCACTGCTCTCCTCCCTCAGCCTCTGCACTGAGTGACTTCTCATCCTCGGTGATTTCAACCTTCATCTCAATTCATTATGCTCTCCCTCCTCTGAGTTCAGTGCCCTCCTGTCCTCCCTTAATCTCTCCCTCCATATAAACTCACCAATCCATATTCACGGCCATCCCCTTGATCTTGCCATTTCACGTAGGCTTGCTACTTCCACCATGTCAATCACAGATAAGGCCATCTCTGATCACTTCCTTGTATCACCCTCCACCCACATCCCCCTTCCCCCTCGCACCCCTACTTCCTTCTGTGGCTGCCCCTAGAAAAAACTCACTCCCAACTCTCTTACAACTGCACTTTCAAAATCCCAACATCCAGCCTTTGGCCCTCCATTCACCACGACATTTCTGCCGCTACCGATCTGCTCAGCCACATCCTCATTTCCACTTTCGATGCCCTAGTCCCCATTAAAAACATTACTCTCTCTCACTCTGGCTGGTTCCGCACCCCCCACCCCCAACATCTTCGCTCCCTTAAGTCCAAGGGACTCAGCCTTGAACAGATATGGCGGAAAACTGATATAGCCATTCACCCCCAGATCTGGCTGGACCACATGAAGAACTATTGGGTCCTGCTCTCATCTGCCAAAACTGCTCACTATTCCAGGGTCATCCTGGAATGCAAAGATAACCCCAGGCTTTGTTTTTCTACTGCAAACTGTCTTTTAAAACCCCTTTCCTCTGCATCCTCTACCGTCATCTCCAACAACGAGTGCGAGGAGCTCATGGACTTCTTTGTCTCTAAGATTGAGACCAGCCAATCAGCTACCTCTGCCACTTCTCTCCATAGCCCACTGGGCCAAACTTCCTCTATAAAAGCTTCTATAGATATGTGGAGAGAAAAAGATTGGTGAAGTCAAGCGTAGGTCCCTTGCAGTCAGAATCAGGGGAATTTATAATGGGGAACAAAGAAATGAGTGACCAATTAAATACATACTTTGGTCCTGTCTTCACAAAGGAGGATACAAATAACCTCCCAGAGATGTCGGGGAACATAGGGTCTAATGAGAGGGAGGAACTGAATGAAATCAGTATTTGTAGGGAAATGGTGCTGGAGAAATTGACGGGATTGAAGGCCGATAAATCCCCTGGGGCTGATCATTTACATCCTAGGGTACTTAAGGAAGTGGCCCTAGAAATAGTAGATGCATTGCTGCTCATCTTCCAAAATCCTATAGATTCTGGCACAGTTCCCATGGATTGGAGGGTAGCTAATGTAACCCCACTACTTAAAAAAGGTGGTAGAGAGAAAACAGGTAATTATAGACCGGTAAGCCTGACATCAGTAATGGGGAAAATGCTAGAGTCCATTATAAAAATGTAATAGCAGAGCACTTGGAAAAAAGTGATAGGATCTGAGAAAGTCAACATGGATTTACTAAAGGTAAATCGTGCTTGACTAATCTACTGGAATGTTTTGAGGATGTAACTGGTAGAAGAGATAAGGGAGAACCAGTGGATGTGGTGTATTTGGACTTTCAGAAGGCTTTCGATAAGGTCCCGCATAAGAGCTTAGCATGCAAAGTTAAAGCACATGGGATTGGGGTAAGGTACTGACTTGGATAGAGAACTGGTTGGCAGACAGGAAGCAAAGAGTTGGAATAAACGGGTCTTTTTCTGAGTGGCAGGCAGTGACTAGTGGGGTACCACAAGGATCGGTGCTAGGACCCCAGCTATTCACAATATATATTAATGATCTAGACGAGGGAACTAGATATAATATCTCCAAGTTTGCAGATGACACAAAGCTGGGTGGCCATGTGTGCTGTGAGGAGGATGCAGAGAAACTCCAGTATGATTTGGACAGGTTGGGTGATTGGGCAGATGCATGGCAGATGCAGTATAATGTGGATAAATGCGAGGTTATCCACTTTGGTGGCAAAAACAGGAAGACAGATTATTATCTGAACGGCAATAGATTGGGAGAAGGGGAAGTGCAACGAGACCTGGGTGTCCTTGTGCACCAGTTGCTGAAGGTAAGCATGCAGGTGCAGCAGGCGGTTAAGAAGGCAAATGGTATGTTGGCCTTCATAGCGAGAGGATTCGAGTACAGGAGCAAGGATGTCTTGCTGCAGTTGTACAGGGCCTTGGTGAGGCCACACCTTGAGTATTGTGTGCAGTTTTGGTCGCCTTATCTGAGGAAGGATATTCTTGCCATGGAGGGAGTGCAGTGAAGATTCACCAAACTGATACCTGGGATGGCAGGAATGACGTATGAAGAGAGATTGGGTCGATTAGGCTTATATTCGCTAGAGTTTAGAAGAATGAGAGGGGATTTCATTGAAACTTATACAATTCTAACAGGACTAGACAGACTAGATTCAGGAAGGATGTTCCCGATGGTGGGGGAGTCCAGAACCAGGGGTCTCAGTCTAAGGATAAGGGATAAACCGTTTAGGACTGAGATGAGGAGGAGTTTCTTCACCCAGAGAGTGTTGAACCTGTGGAATTTTCTACGACAGAAGGCAGTTGAGACCAATTCATTAAATATATTCAAAAAGGAGTTAGATATATTTCTTAAGGCTAAAGGGATCAAGGGATATGGGGAGAAAGCAGGGACAAGGTGCTGAATTTGGATGATCAGCCATGATCTCATTAAATGGCGGAGAAGGCTCGAGGGGCCGAATGGCCTACTTCTGCTCCTATCTTCTATGTTTCTATGTTTCCTCTAAGGTTCCCCTCTTTCCTAGCCCTGAAATCCCATCTTTCTTTAGCTTTTATCCTATCTCCTCTCATGCTCTCTCCAAGCTTGTCTTGTCCATGAGACCCACCTCCTGCTCCCTCGATCCTATTCCCACTAAACTGCTGACCACCCAACTTCCTTTCCCGTCTCCCATGCTAGATGATATTGCTAATGATTCTCTCTTCTCAGGAACTGCCCCCTTTCCTTCAAATCTGCCGTCATCACCCCGACCTCAAAATAAACCCTTGACCCCTCCGTCTTTGCAAACTATCGCCCCATCTCCAACCTCCCTTTCCTCTCCAAAGTCCTTGAATGTGTTGTTGCCTCCCAAATCTGTGCCTATCTTTTCTGGAACTCCATGTTTGAATCCCTCCAATCAGGTTTGTGCCCCTGCCACAGTACCATAACGACTCTTATAAAAGTCACAAATGACTATGTGATTGTGACAAAGGTAAACTATCCCTCCTCGTCCTTCTTGACCTGTCTGGAGCCTTTGACACAGTTGACCACTCCAGCCTCCTCCAACGCCTCTCCACCATTGTCCAGCTGGGTGGGACTGCACTCGCTTGGTTCGATTCTAAACTATCCAATCATAGCCAAAGAAGCACCTGCAATGGCTTCTCTACCTGCTCCTGCACCGTTACATCTGGTGTCCCCCAAGGATCTATTCTTTGGCCTCCTCCTATTTCTCATCTACATGTTGCCCCACGGCAACATCATCCGAAAACACAGTGTCAGTTTCCACATGTACACTGACGTCACCCAGCTTTACCTGACTACCACTTCTCTCGACCCCTCCACGGTCTCTAAATTTTCAGACTGCTTGTCAGACATCCAGTTCTGGATGAGCAGAAATTTCCTCCAACTAAATATTGGGAAGTGTGGTGTATGTGCCTTTAAGAGCCCCTGTGTACTGTAATGCCGGTAATGGCCACTCGGGCTATATAAGCCTTTATAGTGTCTTGTATCTGTTAGTTCACCTCCAGACTTTGTTCAGTAAACACCTGTGAAACCAACTCCTGCATTCCGTGTCTCCATTAACACACGGATACAACAGTGGCGACGAATTGGAAACGGACTTACCTGCAATTCGACAGCACCTCAAGGAGATCGATTCCTCAGACAAAAGTCGAAGAAAAACAAGAAAGAAAAGAGAAAAGGGAAAGGCTGTGGTTTCACCGGCTGGCCGAGCTGGTGGCAGGTACTGCAGTGGTCCTTCCTGGGTGGCGGGCTGGGGCTCCACCGGCTGGCTCTGCAGCGGGGCCGAGCAGCGAAGGCGGAGGCAAACAGAGACAGAGGGGGGGAGCACTCGGGAGACAGCCGGTGCTGCAAAGCAGGTCGGCGTTCGGACCATGCAGAGGGAGGGAAAAGTCCCAGAGAGTCCGGCGGGAACGAGTCTCCACCTATTGAAAAAAAAACCTATGTAAATAAAAACCGCGGAGAACAGCGTTGTCAGCAGCAGCAGTGGCGGGAAAGTGCGGGAAGCGCCATTTTTTTTCTGCAGGGAAGAAAGGAAAGCGCGGGAGGCGCCATTTTTTTTCAGGATGCCTAAGGCTAGCAATATTAATGCTTTCGATAGCGATATAGAGGATTGGACCACATATGTGGAAAGAGTGGAGGTATATTGCACAGTAAATGAAATAGAAGATGATAAAAAGGCATCAGTACTTCTAAATCTAATGGGTGTAAGGACATACGGGCTGTTACGAAACTTAATCACTCCAGCCAAACCAAAGGACCAGAATTTTAAGGAGATTGTTGATACCCTACAGGGTCACTTAAACCCAACACCGCTGCTAATAGCGGAACGATTCAAATTCTTCAAGAGGAATAAGCACAAGAATGAAAGTAACGCTGATTACCTCACCGAATTAAGGAAGCTGTCAAAGCACTGCCAATTCAGGGCAGGACTGGCAGATTCTCTTCGAGACAAATTTGTCTGCGGTCTCCTAAGTGAAGGAATACAGAAAAGGCTACTTTCTGAGAAAGATTTGACACTGGACAAGGCTTTCAGTGTGGCTGTATCATACAAAGCAGCCGCAAGAGGAGCTGCAGAGATACAGCAAAAGCCACAGGACTTCGGCACCCATGAAATGACACAGGGTTTCGAGTGATGTTATCGCTGTGGCAGATCCACCCATGATCAGAGGGACTGCTGGCTCAAGGACAAAGCATGCAGGCAATGTGGACAGATTGGACACATTGCACGTGTATGCCGATCTGGACACAAAAAATCCACGGACAGGAAAAAAATCAATAAGGAAAATTACAGAAAGGTACAAATGATGACGGACAGTAGCTCCGAAGACCAGAAGAGCGATAGCGACTCCGGAAACAAGAGACTAAGCTGTCTCAAATTACATAATGTAATTGCCAAAGAAGATTACCAGACCATTTGGGTTACCCTCATGATAGCGGGGCCCCCAGTTAAAATGGAGCTAGATACAGGATCAGCTCTGACCATCATAAGTCGACAGGATTACGAGCGGCTATTTCCGCATATACCTTTGAAAGACACATCCTTTATCTTGAAAACATATACGGGGCAGAAAGTATACCCCAAAGGGAAAATAAAGGTGCCTGTTGTATACAACGGCAAGGAAATACAGAAGTTGTATTTATACGTTCTGCAAGATGGTGGTCCACCGCTGTTGGGACGTGAATGGATCAGGAAGATACGTTTAGACTGGCACTCCATTCAGGCACTGACGGTGACCAGTAAGAAAAAAAATGATGATGACGTCATACCTGAACGATTAAAAGACATCTTGGCCAACGGCAAGGAAGTGTTTCAACAGGAACTAGGAACCTTGAAAGGCATCACCGCCTCAATAAAAGTGGAAGATGCGGCAATTCCCAAGTTTCTTAAGGCAAGGCCGGTGCCATACGCAATTCGTCCAGCAGTCGAGGCAGAGCTGGAGAATTTGGAAAAGGCAGGCGTATTATCCAAGATAGGTTGGAGCGAGTGGGCAACACCCATCGTCCCGGTCATGAAGAAAACATTGAATAATGATAAATCTGAAGAACAGAGAAAAATTCGCATCTGTGGGGACTTCAAGGTGACTGTAAACCCGGTCCTTCACATGGTACAGTATCCTCTTCCGAGGATAGAAGATATTTTCGCCTCACTATCCGGAGGAAAACGTTTCACCAAAATTGACTTGGCTCAGGCATATCTACAGATGGAGGTTGAAGAGGCCTCTAAAAAGTATCTCACGATAAATACACACAAAGGCCTGTACCAGTACAATCGACTGGTTTTCGGAGTAGCATCAGCTCCAGCTATCTGGCAAAGAACTATGGAGCAAGTCTTCCAAGGGATTCCGGGGACTCAATGCTACCTAGACGACATCCTTGTAACAGGAGAAAACGACAACGAGCACCTTGCCAATTTGGAGCAGGTGCTCACTAGACTGAGAGAACGGGGCCTACGAGCAAATCGCCCCAAGTGCGAATTTTTCCAGAAACAAATATCATATTGTGGCCACATAATTAACGAGGAAGGGTTGCATAAGTCACCTGAAAAAATTGAAGCGGTCATAAAAGCCCCAGCACCTGAAAATGTCTCACAATTAAGATTGTTCCTGGGATTGATAAATTACGATCATAAATTTTTACCGAACTTGTCAACTCTTCTGCACCCTCTTAACGAACTGCTACAAACGGGAGTAATTTGGAAATGGAGCGAAGACTGTAAACGTGCCTTCCATAAATGCAAAGGCTTGATCACGTCCAAGGAAGTTTTGGCTCATTACAACCCATCACTGCCAATCAGACTGGCGTGCGATGCATCCCCTTACGGCGTAGGAGCGGTATTATCGCATAGATTCCCTGATGGCTTGGAGCGGACGATAGCTTTTGCGTCACACTCATTGAACTCAGCTGAGCGTAACTATGCCCAGATCGACAGGGAAGCACTCAGCCTGGTATGGGGAGTGAAGAAATTCAACCATTACCTACACAGACAAAAATTTACCTTGTTGACTGACCATCAACCCCTCGTCTCCATATTCAACCTTAAAAAGGGTGTTCCCATTATGACAGCGCAAAGGCTACAGAGGTGGTCCCTTTTCCTAGGGGCACACCAATATGACATAGAATACAAAGGATCAAAACAGCATGGGAATGCTGACGGTTTATCGCGCCTACCGTTGCCAACGGTAGAAGAGGCACCTACAGTGGACCCAGTGGAGATGTTCCACTCAACCATAGTAGAATGTCTACCAGTAACAAATTCTGCCATTGAAAAGGAAACGAGAAATGACCCGACTCTCTCACGAGTCTACGATTTAACGGTGAAGGGATGGCCAGCACATGGCGAACCACTGTTGCCAGCATTCTCGCAAAGAAGAGAACAGCTGTCAGTGTGCCGAGGAACCTTGATGTGTGGATCCAGAGTGGTGATTCCACCCAAACTCCAGGATAAAGTGCTAAAGGAGCTTCACAAGGGGCATCTGGGTGGAGTGAAAATGAAGAACCTAGCCAGAGCATTTGTGTGGTGGCCAGGTATCGATGGAGACATCGAAGAAATGACCAAGAGCTGCCTAGGATGCCAGAAGGTCCAAAACGCCCCACCACAAGCCCCTCTACATCCATGGGAGTGGCCCTCATCTCCATGGCAAAGGGTACACATCGACTTTGCTGGTCCATTTATGGACTCAATGTTCTTAATCACGGTTGATGCACACTCCAAGTGGCCGGAGGTAATAAAGATGTCCTCCACCACCACGGAAAAAACCATCACAGTATTAAGGACCATATTTGCCAGGAATGGGCTGCCTGAACAGATCTGTTCTGATAATGGACCGCAATTTGTGTCCAAAGAATTCAGGAAGTTCTTAAAAAACAATGGGGTTAAGCACTACACGTCCGCCCCATACCATCCCGCCACCAATGGATTGGCTGAAAGGTTTGTCCAGACCTTCAAGAAGGCCATAAAGGCCATGGGTGATGAAGACATAAAACTTCAGCATAAGGTAGATAACTTCTTGTTTGCATACAGGAATGCAACACATGTGGTTACAAACCAAACTCCCGCCATGATGTTCTTCAATAGAAGCCTAAGATGCCGGCTGGATTTGATCAAGCCAAACATCAGAAGGGACGTGGAGAACCGGCAATTTCAAGGCATGAATGAAAGGCCAACTAGAACCTTCCAGATAGGTCAACAAGTTTTGGCCTGGGACTACCGTACCAAGAAATGGCAGCCTGGAACTATTTGCACACGACTAGGACTGCTGATGTATACCGTGGACATTGGAGAAAGCATAATAAGGCGCCATGCTGACCAGATCATAGAGTCATCCGAAAAGGGACAACCTACACCACAACTCTATACGCCTAATGATGAAGCAGAGATACCCATAGTATCTACCTCCGATCCGGTGATACTGGAACCAGATGAACCCGACACTGGCATTCAAGCCGAATCGACCTTGCCAAAAGAACCTGCTACACCACCAAAAACTACTACACCACCGAGGCGTTATCCGGACCGAGTCAGGAAGCCTCCAGAGAGACTGACTTATAATTGATTAACTGCAGCAAATGTGTAGATTATTGTTCTTGTAATATGTTAACTAATGATTACTTAAAATGTTATGTACTGGTTGTCTAAAAGGGGAGGAATTGTGGTGTATGTGCCTTTAAGAGCCCCTGTGTACTGTAATGCCGGTAATGGCCACTCGGGCTATATAAGCCTGTATAGTGTCTTGTATCTGTTAGTTCACCTCCAGACTTTGTTCAGTAAACACCTGTGAAACCAACTCCTGCATTCCGTGTCTCCATTAACACACGGATACAACAGGAAGACTGAAGCCACTGTTTTCAGTCCCCGCCACAAACTCATTCCCTAGCCACTGACTCCATCCCTCTCCCTGGCAACTGTCTGAGGCTGAACCAGGCTGTTCACAACCTTGGTCTCATATTTGACCCCAAGATGAGCTTCTGACCACATATCTGTGGTATCACCAAGACCACCTATTTCCAACTCAGCTCATCTGCTGCTGAAACCCTCATCTATGCATTTGTTGCCTCTAGACTTGACTTTTCCAATGCTCCCCTGGCTGGCCTCCCACATTCTACCCTCTGTAAACTTGAGGTCACCCAAAACTCGGCTGTTTGTGCCCTAACTCACACCAAGTCCCATTCATCCATCACCCCTGTGCTTGCTGACCTACATTGGTTCTGGTTAAGCAACTCCTTGATTTTAAAATTCTCATAATCGTTTTCAAATCCCTCCATCGCCTCATCCGTCCTTATCGCTGTAATCTCCTCCAGCCCTACAACCCTCCGAGATGTCTGCACTCCTCCAATTCTGACCTCTTGAGCATCCCCGATTTTAATCGCTCCGCCATTGGCAGCCGTGCCTAAGCTGCAAAGGCCCTAAGCTCTGGAATTCCCTCCCTAAACCTCTCCGCCTCTCTACCTCACTTTCCTCCTTTAAGACGCTCCTTAAAACCTACCTCTTTGACCAAGCTTTAGGTCATTTGCCCAAACATCCCCTTATGTGGCTCGGTGTCAAATTTTGTTTGATAACACTCCTGTGAAGCGTCTTGGGATGTTTTACTCTGCTAAAAGCGCTACATAAATACACTTTGTTGTTGTTGAAGCTATCAAATTTTAGAGTGAAAATGCAATACAGGCACGAAATATTTAGTGCTCTGATGGGAGAACTGTAGGGTCTTTTTAGATGGGCAAGCTGAACCAAATACCATTCTTCATCCTTATCTATCTTGTAATCAACCCCTTCCACTTAGAATGGTATAGTTCCTTTGGCAATAATGCTTCTTGCATGTCACGATTGCTTGTCTACATTTTACATATTGAATTAAACCTATCCAGAATGGCTTAATGGCTTAGTGCACAAAGAAACTAATTATTAAGTGTGGACCTTATTAAAATAAACCAAGCTATAACGTTCTCCAGATTCTCTGTGCACTGACTATATACATACTCAAATCAGATTGGAGCATTTCTTGCCTCTTGTGCTGAGTGATTAACAATAGATCATAAATGGCCCATAGTTTCAGCTACACAGGAAGCTGCTGTGATTTATAGAGCTTCAGTGAATCATTATCATTCACTAATCATTTGCACTGATTACTGGTGAGGCCATATTTCAAAAATTGCATGTAGTTTTGAGCACATTAACTTCTAAAAAAACTTGAAAGAAAGAACTTGCATTTATATAGCATTTATTTAGCACCTTTCACAACCTCAGGATGTTCCATAGCACTTTACTGTCAATGAAATACTTTTGAATGTTGCTATCAAATTTTAGAGTGAAAATGCAATACAGGCATGAAATATTTAGTGCTCTGATGGGAGAACTGTAGGGTCTTTTTAGATGGGCAATATAGGGAAACACGGCAGCCAACTTGCACACAGCAAGCTCCCACAAACAGCAATGAGATAATGACCAGATAATCTGTTTTAGCGATGTTGGTTGAGGGATAAATATGGGCCAGGACACCATGGGATCTTTTACATCCACCTGAGAGGATAGACAGGACCGAGCCAATTCATTTGAAAGACGGCACCTCTCTCAGTACTGCACCCAAGTGTCTGCTTGGATTGTGTGCTGTAGTCTCTGGAGTGGGACTTGAACCCATGACCTTCTAACTCAGAAGGTGAGAGTTCTACCACTGAGCCAAGGCATATAAAGTGCATTCATTCATTGGAGATGTTTCAGAAAAGAGCACAACAAGGGTGATTGTTGTACTCAGAACTCCAAATTACGGAGTGAAATGTGTAGAAGTAAACAAACTATTTAACTCGGACTTAAAGACACAGGCTTAAAATTAACAAGTTTGAAACAAAACTAGAGATGAGAAGTGTTTTTTTTTCTCATGGATTGTTGGATATGTAGAACAGTTGTCTGGCAAAGATAATTAATTCCAAGCCAACTCATTCCTTCAAACATAGCTAGATACAGTTCTGATTGGGAACAGGGTTGGAGATTTGGGGAATAGCCATAGGCTAAAATAATCAAATACTTCATGGGAGATGATGGATTTTTTACTGTTGGGATGATGGAGTATTGTCTGTTGAAGGCAGTAGGTCACAGCTTAATAGTAGAAATATAGGATTGGATAAATATCTAGAGTTCTGATTGAATATCTTTGAGGATTTAGATATTTATCCAAAACTTTCCTTAGCAGATTGACCAAGTAAGATGGAGTCCATGGAAGGGTAAATTGGACATGATAGGATAGATTTTCCGATTGGGCCTCCAATCAGGTGCTAATCGGGCGGTGCATTATTCTCACCTGTCTGCCCATTAGTTGGCTGACCCACCTGAAATTTGCAGGTTCACCTTTATTTACATATAGTGTGGGTATTGAAGACTCACCAGGAGCGGGGAAAATCATCATGTCTAAGTAGCCCTTTTTAAAAGGGTAATTTTAAATTAATGTGGCCACTTTAAGGTAAGTCTAATATTGTGGGTGTACAAAAGGCATTCCTGTGCGAGAGCCCGAGGCACAAAGCCTCCTGCTCAACCAAGTGGAATCAGAAAAGAAACAAAACTAACACAAGCCACGTGGTTCCCCGCTACCCTCAAGATGCAGGTATAAATCTTTGGGCTCATTAAATGCTATTCTGTAAATAACTCACACAATTCCACCCTATAACATCCGTTTTATATGGGCAATTAAATGATTGAGCCCTAGAGTGGCAGAAATGCTGGGAAATTGCATGGAGGTGCTGTCATTAGGCCCTAACTTTATTATAATTAGCTGCAAACTGGCTGGCGATTTTGGGCGATCTAAACAGCAGGTGCTAATGTGTAAGGGATCGTTGCCTTTTCCTGATCGGTTACACCCACTTTATTGCCATTAATTGGGCATAACTGATGGGTTAATCGGCCTTCGTCAATAGCAGTTGGAGGGTGGAGTGCTGAATGATATTTTCTCATTCTTTGTTTCCTTATGTAGCCACTGTGCATTTTAACGACTCCTTTATTTGAACAAAATAATTATAGAGCTCTGATGATGGTTCAACAAGTTTATCCTTAGCAAATAACTGAGCCATACAGAGCAGGAAAGTCTCCAGTTTGATTCCTGGTCTGTGTTATCCTGCTCTCCCATCATTCTGCATTTTCTTCACCATCTGCACCTATGATAATTAGCTCTTATATAGGATCCACTTCCTCCTCCCATTCAACTCACCCTCCCACCCCCAGACTTCCTTTTAGCTGACATTGTTAATGGCTTACTTTTTCAGGCACCATCTCACCTTTTCAAAACCGACATCATCGCTGTGTCTCCAAAACTCCACCCATGGCCCAGACTTCCTCTTCAATTATTGCCCCACCTCTAACCTCCCTTTCCTCTCTAAGGTATTGTCACCTCCCAGCTCTGTGCCCATCTTTCTCAAAACTTCTGTTCATGTCTTTCCAGATCCCATCTCACAGCGCCAAGGCAGCCTTGGCTAAAGTCATAATTGGCATTCTCTATGACTGTGACCACAATGCACAATTCCTCTTTGTCCACTTTGATCCCTCTGCAGCTTTTGGCATGATTCATCACACCATGCACCTCGATTGCCTCTCACAGCATCAGAAGCAGACCATTTGGCCCATCAAGTCTGCGCCATCTTTTTTGAAGAGCAATCCAGTTAGTCCCACTCCCCCGCTCGATCCCCATATCCCTGCAATTTTTTTCTCCTTCAAGTATTTTTCCAATTCCCTTTTGAAGGCTACTATTGAATCTGTATCCACCACCCTATCAGGCAGTGCATTCCTAATCCTAACAAATCATTGCGTAAAAAAGATTTTCCTCATGTCACCTCTGGTTCTAATGATTTTAAACACCCCTATCAAATCTCCTCTTAGCCTTCTCTGCTATCCAGCTCTGTGGGGCTGCCCTTGCATAGTTTCACGTCTACCTATCTGAACGTAGTCAGCGCATGTCCAGCAGTTGCTTCTCTTTCCTCCCTGCGTGATCACCTCTGGAGACCCCCAAAGATCCATTCTTGGCCCTTTCCTATTTTTCATTTATATGGTACCCCTTGGAGACATCAGGCTGGATTTTCATTGAGGAGTCGGGTAGGAGGCGTGACTACAACTTTCAGGGTTGTAGTCCTGCCTCCATCGAGTTCTAGCCAACCCACGTGACTGTGACTTGATTGACCTTGTTGAGCCCACCCAGAGGGCTCAGCAGGCCAATTAAGGGCCACCCAGCAACTGGTGACGTCACAGATTGAAATTTCATCTGCCAAGACCTTTTGACAGATGAAATATCAAAGTTTCACAGCTGTTTGAAGCTGTCAAACACTGACAATCTGTACTCTAAGTTAATTCCTTCCTCTCAGGCTGATTTAGAGATCTCCCTGGAACAGAAAGCTGAATGCTGCAATTTTTGACAGCTCACAGCCATTCTACTTTCTGTGCCGGTGAGATGAGGGACTCCCGAGACCTGAAGGAAGGAAGGCTGTAAATGTAAGTAAAGGTTAGTAGAACTTCTTTAAACACTTTGCACACACCAAACACACTTACCTTTGCACTCATGCACCCATCACTCACCTGAACACCGGACATCTCGACCCCTCCAAGCCCTTCATCCTGACGGTCCACCTCCTCTAACTTGGCGTGGTTTGGAGCCAGTGACAAGAAATGGATGAGTCACAACTTCCTTCAACTGAACATCAGGAAGACAGATGCCATCGTTTTTGACTCTGTTCCCTTGCCACTGACTCTAGCCCCTTTGCCAGCGATTTTCTCTGGCTGTACCGGACCATGAAAACCACAACATTCTACTTAATCAGAGGTGAGCATCAAACCTCGCATCCTATTCATCACCAAGGTGGCTGATTTCCCCCTCCACAACATTACCTGGCTCTTCTCCACATTAGCCTATCTGCCACTGAAACCCTTAACCGTGCTTTTGTCACCACCAGACAAAATTTTAATATTTTAATGCCCTTGTAGCTAAACTCCCATCTTCCATAATCTCAAACTTATCCAAAGTTCCTCCAGCCTTAGATCCCTCCCGCACCCATTAGACCTTTCACTCCAACCTTCTGTGAACTCCTTCTTACCCCACCACTGACAGCAGAGCCCTCCGCTGTCTTGCCCTATTCTCTGGAATTATGTCCCTAAATCCCTTTGCCTCTGCACTTCTCTCTTCATCTATAAACCAACTCAATACCCATCTTTCCACAAAGTCCTCGATCACCCATCCGAACCTTTTCCTCCATGGCTTAGTTCCCTATCTATTTCCATTTGAGAAGCACCTTGGGGTATTTTTTAAGTTAAAGGTGTGATACAGATGTGAGTTGTTGTCTTAACTGATCTCAGCCAGTGACAATAAGAGCACTGCATCTGGCCTAGTCCACCCCTGGTTACAGAGAGAAAGACCAGCTCCAATTCCTGATAACTACCCCTCTTGAAATGAGCACACGGGAGCATTGATGAGGACAGGATTGACACGGCTAAGATGCCCACCCCCAGTCGAAAAAGACCAACAACATAAATAATCATCACTTAGGCAGCTTGGTACCTGTGGAACTGTAACACAGCAAGAACTTTTAGAAGGGGAGGGGAGAGAAGAATACAGGCAGACAAAATCAGTGAACAAAAACAAAAATCTGATACAAGGGCAGAAATATAGTGCTACCATGGCACTTTGTACAACGGACATTTAAAAAGGATTCTTCTTATTTGACAAAGTGATGTGTGAAAGGTTTTTTTTCTCTTAGTAAGCTGGGGCTGAATATTAGTTTTAAGAATGCATATACTCTTCCCTAAAGTTAGGTTGGTGGCTGTATGAAAAAGCCTAATTCATCACTAACCTAACCCACGTATGTAAATTATATCTAATTAGTGCCATTCATCAATGTGCTCCCCCTAATACCTAGATGGTAGTACGGAGAGGTTAGAGTGGGAGTGGAGCGGAGAATTAAAGTGACAGGCGACCGGAAGCTCGGGGTCACCTTTATGGACTGAACGGAGGTGTTCCGCAAAGCGGTCACCCAATCTGCATTTGGTCTCCCCAATGTCGAGGAGACCGCATTGCAAACAGCGATGAATATTTAAAGCGTGCTACGTAATTTGACATTTTTAACGAGCACTATAGTATTACCTTGGAAAAAGAGCCAGTCCGTATCCAGTGCCTTTTATTTTCCTGTTATGTGCCACAACAGAGTATATAAAACCAGTTACTGCAACTCCATGAAAATAATGATCATGCCGATATAATCTTACTCTCTAGCTTTGTTTAGCGTGCCCCAAATCAGAATATGCCCCTCCAAGTACAATGCCCGAATGTTGCCTTTAATTTAATGTTGTTTACTTCAAGCATTCCAACTTGCACAAGCTCATCCATTCACTCAGAACCTCACAATCCCGCCCACCCCCCCCCAACCCCACCCAAAACCTCGGATAGTGCCACGGTAGCACTTTAAAAATTAAAATGAAATTGATCCTTAAAATTTTCAAGAAATGTAGTGGGAGCTGTCACTTGCATCACTGGAAAAGTTTTTTATTTGGTTGCAGTATGTCAGTGACATTGAAAACATGGGAAATGATTCCCTATTGGAAACTAAGGGGGGGATTTTAACTCACGTGTTATCCGAATTTCGTGTTTCTCACACAAATCTAAATGGATGTGGGAGATTGATGCAATTTTAACTGAATTGGCCAATTGATTTCCAACGTGTGGGAAGCCTTTGCAAATGGGTTTTTTCATGACTGAAAGTCCCCTCCGATGACGTCATCATTGCTGCTGCATTTAAGGTCCACAGCAAGCCTTGTTTCTTCTGTAGAATGCCAAGCTTGTTCACTGTGTAGTGTGAGGGAGCTGCAGCAAATATGACAAGCGGAGGGCCAGATCAGCTCCTCGCTTTGATGAGGTGGCACTGCAAGCATTAGTGGATGGGGCTAGGGCCAACAGGGAGGTGCTCTTCCCTTCATCAGGGAGGAAGAGGCCTCCCACTCAGACCAAGGCAGTGTGGATGCAGGTGGCTGAGGAGGTCAACTCCTTGGGAGTCATCCGCAGAACCTGGATACAGTGCAGGGAAAGAGTTCATGACCTTCAGCGCACTGGAAAAGTGAGTATGAATTTCCCATCACCCTCAATCTGATCCCCATTGCCTTTCTTCACCAGCACTCAGCTTCTCAATCTCTTCCTCCACATCCCACTTGACACTGATATCCATGCACCCTTACCCATTCCCTCTCTCTCCATGCTCACATTCACATAACTATTCGACTATGCAGCCCTATCACTCTGATGCTTTGAACACAACTGACAACACACAGGAAGGGCCCTTAGTCTTGCAACCTCACTCCATCTTTGTCTCCTTCTAAGTATCTATGCTATGCAATCTCTACACTCACACCTTCATTCTCACTCAACCTCCACTTGTCTCCCTTATTGCAGGAAAAGAGAGCTCACAACAAAAGAGGGCACGCCAGGACAGGAGGAGGAACAGCCTCAATAGCCCACCTGACCCCCTGGGAGGAGGCCATCCTGGAAATTATGGGAATAGAGGATGATTCGCGTGTGGGGGACGGACAGACGGGTGTAACACAGAAAGCTGGTGACAGAAAAGTTTCCCATCTCTCTCTTTGACATTGCATGAGTCGCTGATAATGATTGTGAAGCTGTAACAGATGGACTTATGAGCATCTGCTAAAAGCTATGTGCATGTAGCCTTTTCATCACATCTCTGAGTCTTTCCTTTACTCTCCCACAGGACCATCACAAGCATCCGTCCCCCCTAGCCAGGAAGAAGAGGCTGAGCAGCCAGACTCCTCAGAGGAAGCTGCAACCTCTGAGGGCGCAGCGTCAGCAGAATTCAGTGCATCCAGCACCAGCGCAGACACTCACACCTCGGTGGGACTTTCGGGACATAGAGTAGTGTTGTCACCTGGTGTATCACAGCTCACAAGTGAGCATCAGCAGATTGTGGAGACAGGGACAGCAGTGGAGAGTCCTAGTCGGAGGGCGCAGGACTCTGCCAGCTCAGCTCAGCAGCATGACAACCCTCCAGGCACAGATGCAGGAGTCTCTGGCAGGTTTTGTCTCGAGGGTCACTGCAAGTGTGGAGCTAATGGAGGAGTCCATAGTGACCATGAGCAGAGCCTTTGTGGAGTCATTGGCGCATGAACGCATCACCACAGAAAGGATGGCTACCTCCATGGAAAGGATTGATACCTCCGTGGTAAGGCTGGCTACCATAGAGGAGAGGATGGCTATGGCCATGGAGGAGCTTAGTTGCCAGGGTATGGAAAACATGGTCATTGTTCAGAATAGAATGACATCTCTTGAGGAGCGATGGGCATCTATTGAACAGAGAAACCTTCTGAGTAGGACTGCCATTGCAAATACAGGTCCCCATGGCCCCCCCTGATGTGCAGCAAGGTGCTCTCCAGCCATTTCCAGGTGCTGGCACCTTCTGGCCTGTGCAGCTTCAGGTGGGTGAGCAGCAGCCTGGCGCTCCTGCTGCTGCTGCTGCTGCTGGTGCTGCTGTTGTTCCTGGTTCTGCTGCTGCCGCGGCTGGTGCTCGAGCTCCTCCTATGCCCAGATGGGAAGGAAAAAAATGGCTCCCATGCTTCTGGTATATGTCTCCGTTGAGGAAGCGCTGAGTGAAGGTGGTGAGAGGGGTTTCCCAGGAGGCCACACTGGAGATGGGTATGAGGCTCCAACCTTCCACAGGTGTGGTTAAGCCTTCTAAAAGTTGCCCCAGAACTGAGACCACTAAGTCCTGCCACCTGCAAATCATGGCTGATCAAATCTCCTCTTTAATGGTTGACCTGCATTTGATAGTCAGCAATCCAATAGTGCTCCCGCCAGGTTTCACATTCGTGTTTCCCACCAGGCGTGTTTCATGTGGGAAAAGGGTTAAATTCACAAGGGCCTTTCAAAATAGGATTATAGAGGCCATTCAGTGGTTGTTAAGGGCCTTAACGACCAATGCCGCCTGTTGGATGTGGGACGGAGTCGGGACCATCAGACACGACTGAGTTAAAATTGCTCGGAGTCGGGAACCAGGCTGGGGGGTTCCCGCATCCCGCCCACCAGTTTTTGCGATTTTAACCCCCCCGCATCCTCCAAGCCCGCCTCCATGGCTCAATGAAAATCGAGCCCTAAGCATCTAAATGGAGTAGAAGAGAACAGGGATCTCGGAGTACAAATACACAAATCACTAAAGTAGCGACGCAGGTTAACAAGGCCATAAAAATAGCAAACCCGACACTAGGGTTTATTTCTAGAGGGATAGAATTGAAAAGTAGGGAAGTTATGCTAAACCTTACTGCGTACAGTTCTGGTCGCCACATTATAAAAAGGATATAGAGGCACTGGAGAAGATGCAGAGAAGATTTACAAGGATGACACCAGAAATGTGAGGTTATACCTATCAGGAAAGGATGAACAGGCTGGGTCTCTTGTCTCTTGAAAAGAGAAGGCTGAGTGGTGACCCAATAGAGGTCTTTAAAATTATAAAAGGTTTTGATAGAGTAGATACAGAGCGAGTGTTTCCATTGTGGGGAAGAGAAAACTAGAGGCCATCAATATAAGATAGTCACCAGGAAATCAAATAGGGAATTCAGAAGGAACTTCTTTACCCAAAGAGTGGTGAGAATGTGGAACTCGCTACCACAAGGAGTGGTTAAAGCAAATGGTATAGATGTATTTAAGGGGAGGCTAGATATCATATGAGGGAGAAAGGAATAGAGGATGAGCAGAAATTTCCTCCAATTAAATATTGGGAAGACCGAAGCCATTGTTTTTGGTCCCCGCCACAAACTCCGTTCCCTAGCCACTGACTCCATCAGTCTCCCTAACATCTGTCTAGGATGAACCACACTGTTTGCAACTTTGGTATCATATTTGACCCTGAAATGAGCTTCCAACCACATATCCACGGTATAACTAACACCGCCCATTTCCACCTCCGTAACATCGCCTGTCTCCACCCTTGCCTCAGCTCATTTGCTGCTGAAACCCTCATCCATGCCTTTGTTACCTCTAGACTTGACTATTCCAATGCAGTCCTGGCTGGCCTCCCACATTCCACCCTACGTAAACTTGAGGCCATCCAAAACTCGGCTGCCTGTGTTCTAACTCGCACCAAGTCCCGTTCACCCATCACCTCTGTGCTCACTGGCCTACATTGGCTCCCGGTTAAGCAATGCCTCGATTTCAAAATTCTCATCCTTGTTTTCAAATCCTTCCCTCGCCCCTGCCTGTCTCTGTACTCTTCTTCAGTCCCACAACCCACCCAAGATACCTGTGCTCCTCTAATTCTGCCCTCTTGAGCATCCCTGATTATAATCACTCAACAGGAGTGTGGTTTAAACAGAGTGCTGCAAGTTGGGTGAGTCAGGGAGTCTTAACTGTTTGCTAAAATCAAACTTTTGTTTGTTTCACATTTACTGTTACTGTTTACTGTTGAAATCTAAATTTCCCAGCTTTAAGCAGGGTTATAAAGGGATATACAAGGCCTACAATTCAGAGCAGCTGAAGGCAGTTATTTAGGGAAACTAGATTAAACTGGCTCTCCTGTAGCAGAACCCAGCAAGCTTCTTTGTTTCAGGGCCTATAAAAACAGGCTTTGCAGTGTGATTTTGCACTGAGAGTGGTTTAAACAGAGTGCTGCGAGTTGGGTGTGTCAGGGAATTAGGTGAGAAGTGGAAGGAGGAGCTCCCTTGCTTCGCCTTTGTTTTTCCTAACTATTCACCCTGTAGGAATTGGTTCTTACTTTACACCAAGGAAAGAGTCCGAGAGTGGGAGCAGTCAAACAACAACAACTGCGAAACCGCTTAAGTGATGTCACAACCAGAAAAGGAGCTGATTGGTAGCTAGGACCTGATGAGTATTTCTACAGTCCAGTCATTAAAGTAAAAGTAAGGTCTCTAGTTTAGAGTATGTAGGCCTAGAAATTCGGTTGGCTTTGCGCCCAGTTTTTGCCCAAAGAGGGCTTTTGCGCCAATAGAGGAGTTCGCGCTGATATTCAGCGCTGCGGTAATGGCGGCGGTAGCCGGTAGCGCTGCGCCGGCACCGATGACGTCATCGGTGTGCGCAGTGCCCCGGTTCCGCCCCGATGCCGGCCCGAATCCCATATTCAGTTGCCGCCGCCTCCTCCGTGGCGGCCGCTACTTACATCCGGAGACCAGGGCCTTACTGCGGCCTTAGTGGGGCGCATAAAGGTGGAGGTGCGGCCGGCCGCTTTTTCGGCGGCGCCTGCCCGCACCTCCTTCCCCGGCCTCCTCCATCACCCCCCCCCGCGGCATTGCCGGTTGCTTTCCGCGAGCCCGGCACTTCTCCGTGGTGCCGGGCTCATTTGCCGGCACAATCCAGCGGCGATCTCCCCGTTGCAGGCACCTCCACCTTAAGAGAAGGAGGAGGCCTGCAGTACCGCAGCCTGCCGCACCGCATCGGGTGGCGCAGCGGCGCCTACAGCGCTGAAATTCAGTTTCAGCACCCCAAGCGGGGGCGGGCACACCCTGGAATAGCGCCCGGTTCCGACTTGGGGCGCAAAAACTGAATATCTGACGGGCGCAACTGGCTCCGCGCTCAGCGCTACCTTTTGGGCGCAAACCAGCTGGCGGGCCCAAACTGAATTTCTAGGCCGTAGTGTTTAAAGGGAAGTAAGGTCCCTAGTGTATTTAATATTCTTTAATTTAAAGGAAGTAAAGGGAATAAATTAAGGGTAGGATATGGCAAGGCAGCTCGGCAGCATGGAGTGCCCCTCCAGTGCTATGTGGGAAGTCAGGGACACATTAGGTATCCAGGGCGAACACATGTGCAGGAAGTGTCTCCAGCTGCAGCTACTTGAAATCCGCGTTTCAGAGCTGGAGCTGCGGCTGGAGTCACTGTGGCGCATCCGCGAAGCTGAGATCTTCGTGGATCGCACGTTTAAAGAGGTGGTCACAGCGCAGGTAAACAGTGCACAGGCAGACAGGGAATGGGTGACCGCCAGACAGAGTAAAAGAACTAGAAAGGTAGTGCAGGAGTCCCCTGGGCCCATCTTCCTCTCCAACAGATTTTCCATTTTGGATACTGATGGGCGAGATGGTTTCTCAGGGGAATGCAGCAAGAGCCAAGTCCATGGTACTACGAGTGGCTCAGCTGCACGGGAGGGGAGGAAAAAGAGTGAGGGAGTAATAGTGATAGGGGATTCTATCATAAGGGGAACAGATAGACGTTTCTGTGGCCAAAGTCATGACTCCAGGATGGTATGTTGCCTCCCTGGTGCCAGGATCAAGGATGTCACTGAACGGCTGCAGGGCATCCTGAAGGGGGAGGGTGAACAGTCAGAGGTCGTGGTTCACATTGGTACCAACGACATGGGTAGAAAGAGGGATGAGGTCCTGCAACAAGAATTTAGGGAGCTAGGTAGCAGATTAAAAAGCAGGACCTCACAGGTTGTAATCTCTGGATTACTCCTGGTGCCATGTGCTAGTGAGTATAGGAATAGGAGGATAGAGCAGATGAATGTGTGGCTAAAGGGTTGATGTAGGAGGGAGGGCTTTAGATTCCTGGATCACTGGGTCTGTTTCTGGGGAAGTTGGGACCTGTACAAGTCGGACGGGTTGCACCTGAACCGGAATGGGACCAGCAGCCTTGTGGGGAGGTTTTGCTAGTACTGTTGCGGGGCGGGGGGCGGGGGGGGGGGTTTAAACTAACATGGCAGGGGGATGGGATATGGAGTGGAGCTATAGTAGGGGGTGATGCACAGCCAAATATAGAGGAAAAAACAAGTCAGCCTGGAAGGCAGAGCAAATATGTAACGGCACAAGGGAGCATGGCAAGGCTGGATGGCATTTATTTTAATGCAAGGAGTCTTGCGAGTAAGGCAGATGAATTGAAGGTGTTGATGAACACATGGGATTATGATATTGTTGCTATCACAGAGACATGGTTGAGGGAGGGGCAGGACTGGCAGCTCAATATTCCGGGGTACAGAATCTTCAGGCGAGACAGAGGGGGGTGTAAAAGAGGAGGGGGCGTCACAATATTAAACAAGGAGTCAATTACTGCTGTAAGGAGGGATGATATCTTAGCAGGTTCCTCTAATGAGGCCATATGGGTAGAAGTTAAAAACAAAAAGGGGCAAGCACTTTGCTGGGAGTGTACTATAGGCCTCCAAACAGTCAGGGGGAGATAGAGGAACAGATATGTAGGCAAATCTCAGAGAAGTGTAGAAATAATAGGGTAATAATAGTAGGGGATTTCAACTTCCCCAATATTAACTGGGACAGTCAGAGTGTGAAAGGCTTAGAGGGTGTGGAATTCTTACAGTGCACTAAGGAGAGCTTTTTGAGCCAGCATGTAGAAAGTCCTACAAGAGAGAGGGTGATACTGCACCTAATTCTAGGAAATATAGCCGGGCAAGTAGTAGAAATGTCAGTAGGTGATCATTTTGGTGAGAGTGACCATAATTCGGTGAGATTTAAGGTAGTCATGGAAAAGGACAAAGATGGACCGGAAATAAAGGTTGTAAATTGGGGGAAGGCTGATGTTAATATGATAAGGCAGGATCTGGCCAAAGTGGTCTGGGATCAGCTACTTGTAGGAAAATACACATCTGAGCAGTGGGAGTCTTTCAGAAAGGAAATAGAGAGAGTACAACGCCAACATGTTCCCGTAAATGTCAAGGGTGGGACCAAGAAACCCAGGGAACCCTGGATGTCAAGGGATATACAAGAATGGATTAGGAAAAAAAGGGAGGCTTTTGGCAGATACAAAGGACTAAAAACAGTGGAAGCCCTAGAGGAGTATAGAAAGTGCAGGGGGGTACTTAAAAAATAAATTAGGAGAGCGAAGAGGAGGCATGAAAAAACATTGGCACGCAAAATAAAGGAAAATCCCAAGGTGTTTTATAAGTATATTAAGGGCAAGAGGATAACCAGGGAAAGAGTAGGGCCCATTAGGGACCAAAGTGGCAAACTGTGTGTAGAGCCGAAAGATGTAGGTGAGGTTTTAAATGAATATTTTGCACCTGTGTTCACTATGAAGAAGGACGATGTAGGCATAGAAATCAGGCAGGGGGATTGTGATTTACTTGAACAAATTAGTATTGAGAGGGAGGAGGTACTAGCAGTTTTAGTGGGCTTAAAAGTGGATAAATACAGGGCATTGGTGAGACCACATCTGGAGTACTGTGTACAGTTTGGTCTCCTTATTTAAGGAAACATAGAAACATAGAAGATAGGAGCAGGAGTAGGCCATTCGGCCATTTAATGCGACCATGGCTGATGATCCAATTTCAGTACCCTGTCCCTGCTTGCTCCCTATATCCCTTGATCCCTTTAGCCTTAAGAAATATATCTAACTCCTTCTTGAATATATTTAATGAATTGCCCTCAACTGTCTTCTGTGGTAGATAATTCGACAGGTTCACCGCTCTCTGGGTGAAGAAATTGCTCCTCATCTCAGTCCTAAATGGCTTACCCCTTATCCTTAGACTGTGACCCCTGGTTCTGCAATCCCCCACCATCGGAAACAGCCTTCCTGCATCTAGCCTGTCTAGTCCTGTTAGAATTTTATAAGTGCAACGAGACAGGGTACTGAATTTGGATGATCAGCCATGATCTCATTGAATGGCGGTGCAGGCTCAAGGGGCCGAATGGCCTACTCCTGCTCCTATCTTCTATATTCCTATGTTTCTATGTTGCACTTCTCCTTTTCCCAATCTATTGCTGTTCAGATAATAATCTGCCTTTCTGTTTTTGCCACCAAAGTGGATAACCTCGCATTTATCCACATTATACTACATCTGCCATGCATCTGCCCAATCGCCCAACCTGTCCAAATCGTATTGAGTTTCTCTGCATCCTCCTCACAGCATACACGCCCACCCAGCTTTGTGTCATCTGCAAACTTGGAGATATTACATCTAGTTCCCTCATCTAGATAATTAATATATATTGTGAATAGCTGGGGTCCTAGCACCGATCCCTGCGGTACCCCACTAGTCACTCGGAAATGACCCGTTTATTCCAAATCTTTGTTTCCTGTCTGCCAACCAGTTTTCTATACGAGTCAGTACCTTACCCCGAATCCCATGTGCTTTAACTTTGCACGCTAGTCTCTTATGCGGGACCTTATCGAAAGCCTTCTGAAAGTCCAAATACACTACATCCACTGGTTCACCCTTATCTATTCTACCAGTTACATCCTCAAAAAATTCCAGTAGATTAGCCAAGCATGATTTACCTTTTGTAAATCCATGTTGACTTTGTCCGATCCTGTCACTGATTTCCAAGTGCTCTGCTATTACATCTTTTATAATGGACTCTAGCATTTTCCCCACTACCGATGTCAGGCTTACCGGTCTATAATTCCCCGTTTTTTTCTCTACCACCTTTTTTAAATAGTGGGGTTCCATTAGCTACCCTCCAATCCATGGGAACTGTTCCAGAATCTATAGAATTTTGGAAAAAGACCAGCAATGCATCTACTATTTCTAGGGCCACTTCCTTAAGTACCCTAGGATGTAGATTATCAGGCCCTGGGGATTTATCGGCCTTCAATCCCGTCAATTTCCCTAACACCATTTCCCTACAAATATTGATTTCATTCAGTTCCTCCCTCTCATTAGACCCTATGTTCCCTGACATCTCTGGGAGTTTATTTGTGTCCTCCTTTGTGAAGACATAACCAAAGTATGTATTTAATTGGTCAGCCATGTCTTTGTTCCCCATTATAAATTCCCCTGATTCTGACTGCAAGGGACCTATGCTTGACTTCACCAATCTTTTTCTCTTCACTTATCTATAGAAGCTTTTACAGTCAGTTTTTGTGTTCCCTGAAAGCTTACTCTCATACTCTATTTTCTCCCTCTTAATTAATCCCTTTGTCCTCCTTTGCTGAATCCTAATCTGCTCCCACTCCTCAGGTTTGCTGCTTTTTCTGGCCAATTTATATGTCCTCTCCTTGGATCTTATGCTATCCCTAATTTCCCTTGTTAGCCAATGTTGAGTCACCTTTATTGTTTTCTTTTTATGCCAAACAGGGATGAGCAAATTCTGTAGTTCATCCATGGGTCCCTTGCTGTTTGTAGTGTACATTAATGATTTAGATATGAATGTAGGAGGTATGATCAGTAAGTTCGCAGATGACACGAAAATTGGTGGAGTGTTAAATAGCGAGGAGGGAAGCCTTCAGGCTACAGGATGATAGACGGATTGGTTAGATGGGCAGAACAGTGGCAAATGGAATTTAACCCTGAAAAGTGTGAGGTGATGCATTTTGGGGGGACTAACAAGGCAAGGGAATACACAATGAATGGTAGGACCCTAGGAAGGACAGAGGGACCTTGGTGATCATGTACATAGATCCTTGAAGGCAGCAGGACAGGTAGATAACGTAGTTAGAAAGGCATATGGGATGCTTGCCTTCATTAGCCGAGGCATAGAATATAAGAGCAGGAAGGTTATGATGGACCTGTACAAAATGCTAGTTAGGCCACAGCTGGAATGCTGTGTGCAGTTCTGATCACCACACTATAGGAAGGATGTGATTGCATTGGAGAGGGTGCAGAGGAGATTCACCAGGATGTTACATGGGCTGGAGCACTTCAGCTATGAAGAGAGACTGGACAGGCTGGGGTTGTTCTCCTTAGAGCAGAGAAGGCTGATGGGGGGGGACCTGATTGAGGTGTACAAAATTATGAGGGGCATAGATAGAGTAGATAGAAAGGAACTTTTCCCTTAGTAGAGGGGTCATAGTTTCAAGGTAAGGAGCAGGAGGTTTAGAGGGGATTTGAGAAAAAACTTTTTAATCCAGAGGTTGGTTGGAATCTGGAACTCACTGCCTGAAAGGGTGGTAGAGGCAGGAACCCTCACAACATTCAAGAAGCATTTAGATGAGCACTTGAAACGCCATCGCATACAAGGCTACGGACCAAATGCTGGAAAATGGGATTGAAATAGACAGGGCTTGATGGCCAGCGCAGACACGATGGGCCGAAAAGACTCTCTCTGTGCTGTATGACTCTATGGGCTCAACTTTAACTCAGCTGTCAGGCAGGCTTTGAGGTATGTGGAGGGTTAAAATCACAAAACCTGGGGGTCGGGACCCCCGCCGCCTGGTTCCCGATACCTAGCCATTTTAACCCAGGCGTGTCTGATGGTCCCAAATCAGTCCCGCCTGCAACAGGCGGGACTGGTCTTTAGGTCCCTTAAACAGCACTCATTGGCCTTTATAATCCCATTTTAACAGGCCTTGCCTGTTTAACCCTTTTCCCACATAAAACATGCCTGGTGGGGATCACGCCTGTGAAACGTGGCGTGAGCACTATTGGCTTGCTGACTATCAGCTGCAGGTCAACCATTAAAGTGGAGATTTGATCAGTCATCATTTGCAGGTGGCAGGACGTTGTTGTCTCAAGCCTGGGGCAACTTTTACCAGGCTTTTAACCACACCTGTGTAAGGTTGGAGCCTCACACTCTTCTCCAGTGTGACCTCCTGCGAAACCCCTCTCGCCACCCTCACTGAGCGCTTCCTCAACTGAGGCATCTACCAGAAGCATGGGAGGCCTTTTTTTCCTTCCCTTCTTAGCATTAAAGGACCTCCAGCCCCATTCGCAAAATGACACATGCCAGAACTGCAACAGCTGCCATCAGAATTTTTATGCAAAACAAACAACTGATGGCATTTTAACAAAATACACAACATTTCACCCAAGTGACTACCCTTGTGACTATTTGTGCCTTATTTTCCTATTACGCGTGCTCCTACGTAAAAGTTCCTGTTACGTTCGTGTATAAGAAGACACAGACTGCGGAGAACGATACAATAGGTGTTTACTCAACGTGGCTCAGACTGCAACTGATCTGTACAGATTACTACTCAGCATTATATACAGGTGTGGTCACTGCCGGTACTACAGTATACATGAGCTGTAAAAAGTAGTTCCCCCCCTTAAAGGTACATACATTACAATTCCTCCCCTTTTAGATTAACAGTACCATAACACTCATTTAACAATTAAATATCAAACTAATTACAATTAACACTTTTAACATGCAACATTAGCTGAAAATAGTCTATTTATATATTCAGTCTTTGGGGAGGCTTCCTGATCCTTTCTGGATAGTGCCTTTCCCGAGTGTCTTGCTCTTGGTGCGGAGGCGATTCTGGCCCCCTGTCATTGGTTGGTTCATCAGCTTCCGATGCTACTGTTTCTGGGGTAGATGCTACCTGTACGTCAGGTTCATCACCAGGTACGTATGGGCGAGGCATGGGGTTGGCTTGTTCCTGTGACTCTAGGATCTGGTCAGCATGGTGTCTCACGATGCTCTCCCCAACGTCCACTGTGTACATTAGTGGGCCCTGCCATGTGCATATCGTTCCTGGCTGCCATTTTTCTGTTCGGTAGTCGTGGGCCAAGACTGGTTGCCCTACATTGAAGCTCCTTGTTGGCTTCTCATGGATGTGCTGGAATTGCTTACTCTCAACATCTCTTCGTACATTTGGTCTGAGCAAATCCAGGCGGGATCTTAACCTTCGGTTAAAGAACATCATGGCTGGGGCCTGGTTGGTGACTGCATGTGTCGCATTCCGGTAGGCGAACAGAAAATTGTCCACCTTATGCTGCAGCGGAATGTTGCCATTGTACATAGCTTTATTGCCTTCTTAAAGGTTTGTACGAACCTCTCAGCCAATCCATTTTTGGCTGGATGATACGGGGCGGATGTGTAATGTCTTACCCCATTCTTTTTCAAGAACATCCGGAACTCTTCGGACACAAACTGTGGTCCGTTGTCGGAGCAAATCTGTTCTGGCAAGCCATTCCTGGCAAAAATGGTCCGTAGGACTGCAATAGTTTTCTCCGTGGTAGTGGAGGACATTTTGATGACCTCAGGCCATTTCACGTGCGCATTCACGGCTATTAAAAACATTGAATGGACCAGCAAAATCAATATGCACCCGTTGCCATGGAGATGAGGGCCACTCCCATGGGTGTAGAGGGGCCTGTGGTGGTGCATTTTGGACTTTCTGGCATCCTGAGCAGCTCTTGGTCAGGTCCTCGAGTTGTTTATCGATTCCTGGCCACCACACATAAGCCCTGGCTAGGCTTTTCATTTTTACCCCTCCCAGATGACCCTCATGAAGCTCATTGAGCACTCTATCCCTTAACTTGGGTGGAATTACCACTCGGGATCCACACATCAAGGTCCCCCGGCACACTGACAGCTGTTCTCTCCTTGTCGAGAATGCTGGCAAGAGTGAGTCGCCATGTGCTGGCCATCCCTTCACCGTCAAATCATATACCCGAGACAGTGTCGGGTCATTTCGGGTTTCCTTTTCGATACAAGCGTTAGTTACCGGTAGGTATTCAACTATAGTCGAATGGAATATTTCGACAGGATCCACTGCTGGTGCTTCCTCTGCAGTAGGCAGTGGCAGGCGTGATAGCCCATCAGCATTTCCATGCTGATTCGTGCCCTTGTATTCAATCTCATAGTGGTGCGCCCCTAGAAAAAGTGACCATCTTTGTAGTCGTTGCGCAGTCATCACCGGAACGCCCTTTTTCGGATTAAAAATGGAGACAAGAGGCTGGTGATCAGTCAGCAAGGTGAATTTCTGCCCGTGCAGATAGTGATTGAACTTTTTCACTCCCCACACTAGGCTGAGGGCCTCCCTGTCAATCTGGGCGTAGTTACGCTCGGCTGAGGTTAGTGATCGTGACGCAAAGGCTATTGGCCTCTCTGAGCCATCTGAGAATTTGTGCGACAGCACCGCTCCAATGCCGTAGGGTGACGCATCACATGCCAACCGAATTGGTAATGCTGGGTTGTAATGGGCCAATACCTCTTTCGATGTGATTAGTGTTTTGCTCTTCTGGAAAGCTCATCTACATTCGTCACTCCACTTCCATGGCACCCCAGTTTGCAGTAGGGTGTTCAGTGGGTGTAGTATTGTAGACAAATTTGGCAAGAACTTATGGTAGTAGTTTACGAGCCCGAGGAACGACCTCAGTTGTGACACATTTTCTGGTGCTGGAGCCTTGACTACTGCCTCAATCTTCTCTGGGGACTTATGTAACCCCTCTTTATCGATAACGTGGCCACAATACGAGATTTGGTTTCTAAAAAACTCGCATTTGGGGCGGTTAGCTCGGAGCCCATATTCCTGCAATCTAGTGAGCACCTGCTCCAGGTTGGCAAGGTGTTCACTGTCATTTTCGCCCGTGACCAGGATGTCGTCCAAATAACACTGGGTCCCTGGGACCCCTTGCAGGACTTGTTCCATTGCCCTCTGCCAAATAGCCGGAGCTGATGCTACCCCGAATATCAGCCGATTGTATTGATAGAGACCTTTATGGGTGTTGGTTGTGAGGTATTTTTTTGATGCTTCTTCGACCTCCATTTGCAGATACGCCTGGGCCAGATCAATCTTAGTGAAGCATTTCCCTCCAGATAGCGAGGCGAAAATATCTTCAATCCGCGGAAGTGGATATTGTACGGTGTGACGGATCAGGTTCACTGTTACCTTAAAGTCCCCACAGATGCGAACCTTCTTTGGTTCCCCAGGCGTGCTGCTCAATGACTTTTTCATCACAGGGACGATGGGTGTAGCCCACTCGCTTCAGTCTACCTTGGACAGTACACCTGAATGTTCCAGACTCTCCAGCTCTGCTTTGACGGCTGGGCGGATCGCATAAGGTACCGGTCTGGCCTTAAAAAATTTTGGGCTTGCGTTTTCTCCAATTTTAATCGTCGCTGTCATGCCTTTTAGTGTTCCGAGTCCTTGCTGGAACACTTCTTTTGCATCAGTTAGGATCTTTGACAGTCGCCCAGGTGTGATGTCGTCATCCTTTTTGTCAGCCACAGTCAGTGCCTGTATGGAATGCCAATCCAGTAAATTTTCCGGATCCATTCACGTCCTAGTAATGGTGGTCCTCCATCTTGCAATACATACAGGTCTAGTTTTGGTGTTTCCTTACCGTTATATATAACGGTCATCCTTATTTTTCCTTTGGGGTAGACTTTTTGCCCTGTGTACGTCTTCAAAATAATTTTTGTGTCTCTCAAGGGTATGTGTGAGAATAGCTGCTCGTAGTCCTGTCGTTTTATGACTGTTAGGGCTGATCCTGTGTCCAATTCCATCTTTACCTGGACTCCTGCTATCTTGAGAGTGACCCAAATGGTTCGGTGATCCTCCGTTGTGATCACATTATGTAGTTTCAGGCAACTCAGTTCCCTGATTTAGTAGTCGTTATCACTCTTTTGTTCGTCTGAACTATTCTCCGTCATCTTATGTACCTTCTGGCACTTTCCTTTGGTAGGTTTCTTATTGCTGGTTTTCTTTCCCGACCTGCAGACTCGTGCTATTTGTCCTACTTTTCCACACTGTCTGCACACTTTGTCTTTGAACCAGCAATCATTCTGGTCGTGTGTTGTTCTGCCGCAGCGATAGCACTTCTCTGTTCCATATGACATTTCGTTTGTGCCATATTCTTGCGGTCTCTGTTGTATCTCTGCAGCGCCCCGTGCTGCTGCTTCATATGATACTGCAATGCTGAAAGCCTTTTCTAGCGTAAGGTCCTTTTCAGATAAAAGCCATTTCTGTGTTCCTTCACTTTGAAGCCCACACACAAACTTGTCCCTTATGGTATCTGTCAGTCCCGCTCCAAACTGGCAGTGTTTCGATAGTTTGCGCAGTTCTGTTATATAATCGGCATTGCTTTCATGCTTATGCTGGTTCCGTTTGTGAAACTTGAATCTTTCTGCTATCAGCAGTGGTGTGGGGTTTAAATGTTCCTTTAGTATCGTTACTATGTCTTCAAAACTCTTTTTCATTGGCTTCGTTGGGGTTACTAGATTTTGTAATAACCCCTACGTCTTTGCACCCATTAAATTTAACAATACCGACGCTTTCTTGTCATCTGACACCCCATTTGCCTTGCAGTACACCTCTATTCGTTCGACATATGTAGTCCAATGTTCGACTTCATTGTCAAATGCGGTGATACTGCCACTCTTCGGCATTTTGGGTGTAGTTTGAAATGGCGTCTCCCAATGGCTTAAATGGCGTCTCCCGCGTTTTCCTTCCTCCCCGCTGCTGCCGACGCCGCTCCCGGCGGTTCGCGTGGCAATGGCGGCGCCTCGCGGGTTTCTGCACGTCTCTCTCTCCCTCTCTCCGACGCTGCTCAGCCCCTGAACACCGGCTGCACCCTGTGCGCTCTGCCCTCTCTCTCTCTCCCCCGTCGACGCTGCTCGGCCCTTTGCTGTGCCGCTCAGTTGGGCTCTAGCCCGCCGCTGTCCAGGAAGGGTCTGTGCACTACCTGTTGCCAGCCTGTTTCGCTGGACCACCTCGACTGGAAAGCCAAGCCTGGCTCTCGACAGCCTCCCCCGCAATTCTCGAGTCTCTGCAGGATGACTGGGCGGTTGCCCGTGGCCGACGCCTGAGTCTCTGGCCTTGACCTCCAATCCACTGATCTCCAGGAACGAATCCCCGGGAGGTGATGCAGAGTTGCAGGAAGGTTCGAACCTGCCTCGTCGCCAATGTTACGTCCGTGTATAAGAAGACACAGACTGCGGAGAACGATACAATAGGTGTTTACTCAGCGTGGCTCAGGCTGCAACTGATCTGTACAGATTACTACTCAGCGTTATATACAGGTGTGGTCACTGCCGGTACTACAGTATACATGAGCTGTAAAAAGTAGTTCCCCCCCTTAAAGGTACATACATTACAGTTCCCCTGTGGCTTCAGCAGATGTGGAGGCCCCTTGCTCACTTTCCTGCTGCTCCTGTCTCGACACCTTTGGTGTGCGTCCTCTGGGGTGGCGAGCCTGTGAGGGCTCATCAGCAGTCTGCTGCTCCTGCGGGTGTGGACTCCAGCAGGGCTCTGACCGAGGGCTCTGCAGTGGCATGGAAGTGTGAGCGCTTGGAGAGGAGCCCCACTTCCTTGGGGTCTGCCACCAAACTCCCTCTCATGGGTCAGGTCCCCCTCAGTGCCTGAAAGTGGCTTGAGAGCACCATGCTGCACATCAGGGGGGGCCATGGGGACCCGTATCTGCAATGACAGTCCTACTCAGAAGCACTTCCATGAAGGTCTGGTTTCTCTGTTCAATAGATGCCCATCGCTCCTCAAGGGATGTCATTCTATTCTGACCACTCACCATGTTTTCCATACCCTGGCGACTAACCTCCTCCATGGCCGTAGCCCTCCTCTCCTCTTCCGTAGCCCTCCACTCCTCTACCATAGCCATCCTCCCCTCTACGGTAGCCACCCTTACCATGGAGGCAGCAATCTTTTCCACGTAGGTAGCCATCCTTTCTGTGTTGATGCGTACATGCACCACTGACTCCACAAAGGCTCTGCTCATGTTCGCTTTGGACTCCTCCATTCGCTCCACACTCGCAGCGACCCTGGAGACAAAACCTGCCAGAGACTCCTGCATCTGTGCATGGATTTCCATCAACTCTGAACTTACGGATGGACCCAGAGGCAGAAGGTCGACATGCAGCTGAGCCAAGCTGGCAGAGTCCTGCGCCCTCCGACGAGGACTCTCCACTGCTGTCCCTGTCTCCACAATCTGCTGATGCTCACTTGTGAGCTGTGATACACCAGGTGACAGCTCTACTCTATGTCCCGAAGGTCCCACCGAGGTGAGTGTCTGCGCTGGTGCTGGGTGCGCTTATTTCTGTTGCCGCTGCGCCCTCAGAGGTTGCAGATTCCTCTGAGGAGTCTGGCATCTCAGGTTCTTCCTCCTGCACAGTGGGGACGGGGGCTCTCGATGGTCCTGTGGGGGAGTCAAGGAAAAAGTTAGAGATGTGATGCCAAGGTTACATGCACATTGCATTTTGCAGATGATCATAAGTCCATATGAGGTAGCTTCAGAATCATTATCAGCGACTCATGCAATGCCAATGAGAGAGATGGAAAACTATTCTGTCACCAGCTTGCGGGGTTGCACCTGTCTGTCCTTCCCCAACTTTCGCATCTCTGTCAGCCCCAACAATCTCCAGGATGGCTTCCTCCCAGGGGGTGAGCTGGGCTAATGAGGGCGGCCCTCCTCCTGTCCTGGCTTGCTCTCTCCTGTTGTGAGCTCTCCTTTCCTGCAATGAGGGAGACAAGTGGAGGTTGAGTGAGAATGAAGGAGTGAGTGCAGAGATTGCATAGCATAGATACTTAGAAGGAGACAAAGATGGAGTGAGGTTGCAAGACCAAGGGCCCTCCCTGTGTGTTGTCAGTTGTGTTCAAAGTGTCAGAGTGAGAGGGAGTGTGAGGGCTGCATGGTGGAATAGTTATGTGAATGTGAGCATAGAGAGAGAGGGAATGGGTAAGGGTGCATGGATGTGAGTGTCAAGTGGGATGTGAAGAAAGAGATTGCTAAAGCTGAGTGCTGGTGAGGAAAGGCAATGGGGATCAGATTGAGGGTGATGGAAACTTCATACAGTACTTACTTTTCCAGTGCGATGAAGGTCATGGAATCTTTTTCTGCACTGCATCCAGGTGCGCCGTGTGAGCCCCAAGGAGTTGACTTCCCCAGCCACCTGTAGCCACACAGCCTTGGTCTGTCTGGGAGGCCTCTTCCTCCCTGAAGAAGGGAACAGGACCTCCCTGTGGGCCCTAGCACCATCCAGCAATGCCTGGAGTGAAGCCTCATCAAATTTGGGGGCAGCTCTTGCCCCCCCGCTGGCCGTTGCTCCTGCAGGCTCCTGTGCCATCTTAATGGTAAAGTTTGGAAGCCTACAGAAGAAGCAAGGCTTCATGTGGACCTTAAAAGCAGCAGCAATGATGACGTCATATTATGCAACTTTCTGACTGGAAATACTCAATTGCCAAGGCTTCCCACATGTTGGAAATCAATTGGCCAATTGAGTTAAAATTGCATTAATCTCACAGACCCATTTAGATTCATGTGGGAAACACTAAATTCGGGGAACCCGAGTTAAAATCGAGCCCATATGATTCTATGGGCTAGAAATTCAGTAGGCGTTGCGCCCAGTTTTCGCCCATAGAGGGCTTTTGCGCCACTTGATGAGGTTGCGCCGATATTCAGCGCTGCGGTAATGGCGGCGTTAGCCAGTAGCACTGCGCCGCCGCCGATGACGTCATCGGCGTGCACAGTGCCCCGCTACCGCCCCGATACCAGCCCGACCGCCATATTGAGTAGCGGCCGCCTCTTCCGTAGTGGCCGCAAACAACGTTCAGAGACCGGGGCCGTACTGCAGCCTTAGTGGGGCGAGTTAAGGTGGAGGTGCGGCCGGCCGCTTTTTCGGCGGCCGCCTGCCGGCACCTCCTTCCCCGGCCTCCTCCACCGCCCCCCCCCCGCGGCATTGCCGGCTGTTTTCCGGGAGCCCGGCACTTCTCCGTGGTGCCGGGCTCATTTGCCGGCACTAGCGAGCGGCGATCTCGCTGTTGCAGGCACCTCCCCCTTCAGAGAGGGAGGAAGGCCTGCAGTACCGCAGCCTGCCGCTCTGCAGCGGGTGGCGCTGCGGCAACTAGCGCGCCGAAATTCAGTTTCAGCGCCCCAAGCGGGGGCGGCCACACCCTTGAACAGCGGCCGTCTTCGACTTGGGGCGCTGAAACTGAATATCCGACGGGCGCGAGTGGCTCCGCGCCCAGCGGTAACTTCTGGGCGCAAGCGAGCTGGCGGGGCCTAACTGAATTTCTGCCCCTATGACTCTATCTATCACCATCGGTGGCTGTGCCTTCTGTTGCCTCGGCCCTAAGCTCTGGAATTCCCTGCCTAAACCTCTCCACCTCGCTACCTCTTTTTCCTCCTTCAACACTCCTTAAAACCGACCTTTTTGACCAAGCTTTTGATCACCTGCCCTAATTTCTACTTATGTGGCTCGGTGTCAAATTTTTTTATCTTATAAAACTCCTGTGAAGTGCCTTGGGACATTTTACTATGTTAAAGCTGCTATATAAATACAAGTTGTTGTTACACTAATAGAGTTAGATGAGGAAAAACGGGAGGAGGCTCGAGTGCAGCATAAACACCGGCATGGACTGGTTGGGCCAAATGGCCTGTTTCTGTGCTGTATATCATATGTAATCCTATGTAATTTCCTCTGATTGCCATTTCTAACAAAATCATCTGGAATGCTGTAACTATATCCCCGAAATAGTGAACCTGGGAAATCTTCCAGTTTGCTTTCAATTTTACTGATACACATCGACTGGAGGAAATCATTCCTCAGGGAGTTCTGCATTTTTGCTCTTCCATATTAATTACAACACAGCAACTAACATGCCACAGAAGATTGGGATTAGTCGCAATTCTGTTTTGTTTATCTTTGAATTAAGTGATAATCTGTGCCTGCACTTCATGTGAAAGGGACATTGTTTTTGTTTGTTCCAGACTGCTTCGGGCTTGGAACTGAAAACTGCACCTTGAGTGTTAGTTAATCTCCGCTACCTGTTTGCCAAACTTCCCCAAGGCAGCAGATAACAGAAATATATTCCTCATCACACCTGTAACATACTTCCACTCTCTCTGTATTGCATGGAGCTACCTTGTGAAGTTACAGCATAAGTAGTTAAACAAGCCTAAAACCGGACCCCATGAAGTCTCATGGCTTCAGGTCAAGCATGGGCAAGGGAACCTTCTGCCGATTACCACCTACTGCCCTCTCTCAGCTGATGAATCAGTACTCCTCCATGTAGAACACCATTTGGAAGAAGCACTGAGAGTAGCAAGGGCACAGTATATAATCTGCGTGGGGGACTTCAATGCCCATCACCAAGAGTGGCTCGGTAGCACCACTACTGACCGAGCTGGCCAAGTCCTGAAGGACATAACTGCCAGTATGGGCCTGCGACAGGTGGTGAGAGAACCAACACGAGGGAAAAACCTACTTGACCTCATCCTCACCAATCTACCTGTTGCAGAGGCATCTGTCCATGACAGCATTGGTAGCAGTGACCACCGCACAGTCATTGTGGAGACGAAGTTCCGTCTTCACACTGAGGACACGCTCCATCGTGTTGGGTGGCACTACCACCGTGCTAAATGGGATAGATTCAGAACAGATCTAGCAGCTCAAAACTGAGCATCCATGAGGCGCTGTGGGCCATCAGCAGCAGCAGAATTGTATTCCACCACAATCTGTAACCTCATGGCCCGGCAGATCCCTCACTCTTCCATTACCACCAAGCCAGGGGACCAACCCTGGTTCAATAAGGAGTGTAGAAGAGCATGTTGGGAGCAGCACCAGGCGTAACTAAAAATAAGGTGTCAACCTGGAGAAGCTGCAACACAGGACTACATGCATGCTAAAAATCGGAAGCAGCATGCTATAGACAGGGCTAAGCGATCCCACAATCAACGGATCAGATCAAAGCTCTGCAGTCCTGCCACATTCAGTCGTCAGTGGTGGTGGACCATTAAACAACTAACGGGAGGAGGAGGCTCCATGAATATCCCCATCCTCAATGATGGTGGAGCCCAGCACGTGAGTGCAAAAGACAAGGCTGAAGCATTTGCAACCAGAAGTGCCGAATGGATGATCCATATCAGCCTACTCCCGAGGTCCCACCATCACAGAAGTCAGTCTTCAGCCAATTCAATTCACTCTGTGATATCAAGAAAAAGCTGAGCGCAATGGATACAGCAAAGGCTATGGGCCCCGACAACATCCCGGCTAACGTGCTGAAGACTTGTGCTCCAGAACTAGCCACGCCTCTAGCCAAGCTGTTCCAGTACAGCTAAAACACTGGCATCTATCCGACAATGTGGAAAACTGCCCAGGTACGTCCTATCCACAAAAAGCAGGACAAATCCAACCCGACTATTACCGCCCCATCATTCTACTCTCAATCATCAGCAAAGTGATGGAAGGTGTCATCGACAGTGCTATCAAGCGGCACTTACTCACCAATAACCTGCTCACTGATGCCCAGTTTGTGTTTCGTCAAGACTACTTGGCTCCCGACGTCATTACAGCCTTGGTCCAAACATGGACAAAGGAGCTGAATTCTAGAGGTGAGGTGAGAGTGACGGCCCTTAACATCAAAGCAGCATTTGACCGAGTGTGGCATCAAGGAGCCCTAGTAAAACTGAAGTCAATGCGAATCAGGGGGAAAACGCTCCATGGCTGGAGTCATACCTAGCACAAAGGAAGATGCTTGGGGTGGTTGAAGGTTAATCATCACAGCCCCAGGACATCGCTGCAGGAGTTCCTCAGGGCAGTGTCCTAGGCCCAACCATCTTCAGCTGCTTCATCAACTCCTTCCCTCCAACACAAGGTCAGAAATGTGGATGTTCGCTGATGACTGCACAGTGTTCAGCGCCATTCACAAGTCCTCAGATAATGAAGCAATCCATGCCCACATGCAACAAGAGCTGGTTGACGTTCAGGCTTGAGCTGATAAGTGGCAGGGAACATTCGCGTCACAGAAGTGCCAGGTAATGACTATCTCCAACAAGCGAGAGTCTAACCACCTCCCCTTGACATTCAACGGCATTACCATCACTGAATCCCCCAACATCAACATCCTGGGGGTCACCATTGACCAGAAACTTAACTGGACCAGCCACATAAATACTGTGGCAACAAGAGCAGGTCAGAGGATAGGTATTCTGCAGCGAGTGTCTCACCTCCTGACTCCCCAAAGCCTTTCCACCATCTACAAGGAACAAGTCAGGAGTGTGATGGAATACTCTCCACTTGCCTGGATGAGTGCAGCTGCAACAACACTCAAGAAGCTCGACACCATCCAGGACAAAGCAGCCCATTTGATTGGCACCCATCCACCACCTTAAACATTCACTCCCTCCACCACCAGCACACCGTGGCTACTGTGTGTACCATCTACAAGATGCACTGCAGCAACTCGCCAAGACTTCTTCGGCAGCACCTCCCAAACCCGCGACCTCTTCCACCTAGAAGGACAAGGGCAGCAGGCGCATGGGAACACCACCACCTCCAAGTTCCCCTCCAAGTCACACACCATCCTGACTTAGAAGTATATCACCGCTCCTTCATCGTCGCTGGGTCAAAATCCTGGAATTCCCTCTCTAACAGCACTGTGGAAGTACCTTCACCACGTGGTCTGCAGCAGTTTGAGAAGGCGGCTCACCACCATCTTCTCAAGGGCAACTAGGGATGGGCAATAAATGCTGGCCTTGCCAGCGACGCCCACATCCCATGAACGAATAAAAAAAAAAATTATCCACTGTGCTTGACCATTTTATTACTGTTGTAGGTGGAAAGAGGCAGGGTAGCCATGCACCTACTCATGCCTATGGTATGTGGATGTGACAATGATGCATTTCAGTTTCATTTCCACCAATAAATTGCGCATTTATAAACAAACAGAAGATTTGCCAAATGTTTTTTTGATGATTTTGAAAATGATGACCCTTTAATAAGCTGTAGTATAAATGTATAGAGAAAACACCAGTGTTTGCAACTGTTATTTTCAGCTTTTCAGAAATTATTTTTCACTAATTTTCTCCATGTTGTTTCCCCCTCTGCAGATTTCCCCATACCACACAATGGCCTGGATTCTGCGGTGGGTATGACGGCATACTCTCAGAGTGCACCTGTCATATATATATATGATGATAGGAGCAGGAGTCGGCCATTCGGCCCCTCGAGCCTGCTGCGCCATTCAATGAGATCATGGCTGATCATCCAAATTCAGTACCGTGTCCCTGCTTTCTTCCCATATCCCTTGATCCCTTTAGCTTTAAGAAATATATCTAACTCCTTCTTGAATATATTTAATGAATTGGCCTCTACTGCCTTCTATGGTAGAGAATTCCATAGGTTCACCACTCTCTGGGTGAAGAAATTCCTCATCATTTCTGTCCTAAATGGCTTACCCCTTAACCTTAGACTGTGACCCCTGGTTCTGGACTCCCCGACCATCGGGAACATCCTTCCTGCATCTAGTCTGTGTAGGGGGTGGTGTGGGGTGGCGCGTACGCCCAGTCAGTTATGCCTCTGACTGTTTATGAGCGGATCGACTCGCTCCCACGCCCCTGGGTTCCAGACACCGGACTTAGGTACAAGGCGGCGATACAGAAAAAGACTCGAGTAGACAGGTGGTTGGATGTAAACAAAACCAAGATTTTTATTGAAGAGGAAATTAATACAATCTTATGAAAAAAATTACTAGTGTACACTTCTACAGGCAAAATACAAAAGGATAACTATACTTATACAGGGAATGGGGAACACACGGCACATCGAGGGAAAACAACGATCTTAACAATCCCCTTATCCTTATCCCACCCCCTATACCTAACTAGATTAAGCTATGAGGGGTCAGAACTTCGTGCTCACCAATCAAAAGGGGTCTGTTGAACTCGAAACAGGGGTGGGGTTCGGGGTTCGCTCTTGGTGCTCTCTGGAGCCTGCCGTCATCACGTGGTCTCCGGGTGCTGCAAGGGCGTTGTCCAGGTACAAGTACCCCAAAGTTAAAGTCTCTGCTTGGGTACTTTGCCTTGCAGGGATGGCGGTTTCTCTTCCTCGGCCGACAGTTTGAGTTTGCATGAAGATAGTCGCAGGTCAGCTGAGACTGAAGGCCCGATGAATCGAAACCTGTCTTCAGTCGTCTTCCTCAGTTCGTCTTCTCCGTCGTCTTCTTCACTTTATCTCCCCCTCGCCTCGTCGCGTCCCGCCTCGCCTGGCCTGTATTGTCCGTGTCCGCCCGTGCAGTGCCTGGGCGATTCCGGATGGAGTGGGGAAAGGCACGGGCAAAGGCCAGGGAGTAAGCGCGGGACGGGGAACGAGCAGCAGCCATGAGGGCGAGGGGCTGGAGCCGGAGCAAGGCTGAGAGCAGAGCCAGAAGGTTGCCGGTGGGCCTACAATTATACTTCTTTGGATGGCCCTTATCTGCACGCCAAATCAGGTTAGTTCTTTGTCCTAATTTTGGCGGGCTATTAAATAACGGTGGCAATCTACTCTAACTGTTTTTAGATGGCCGGTAATCGCATCTACCGGCCTGATAATTGACTTGTTTTGTCATGAATGCACCTTGATGGGCCTGTCCAGCCTCGATGGCTTCCTTAATCTGTTGCCGATTATATATGCAAACTGCTTGATGGCCTTAACTATAGGCCTAACTGGGTTTAGATTTGTCTCCAATTTGATCTAATACATAATTCAAAGTCCTGTTTGGTTTTACAAATGCAAAGTCTCTCTTCACAGAAACTGCAGCTTTGGTTTCGATTTCTCCATGAGCTGCCTGTGCCGCAGAGTCCAAGTTTTAAAAATCTCACAGGCTTTCTGCCACGAGGCGCGGATGCCATTTTGGGTACCCTTTTTCATTAAAATGTCCATGCAGGGTCCCTTTTCTTATTAATAACCTTTGGGGAAATGTAGAAATTTTGCAAATCTTACACTCCCCCCTGTGATACTAAAACTTGCTTGAAGTAGCATACTTTTACAAAGTGAGCAAAAATAGTCAACCTTCCCCTGTAATTACCTATCTAAATATACCCATGACACATGCACTTCCCATTCCGCGAAAATGTAGTGTACATCAGCATACAGAGAGTAAAATTACAGACTTTACACACATCCAAACATGGAGGGGTTCAACACCCCTGCACCACTAGGTACACATACATCTTTATTAACCGCATCGCAAAAAAAACCCAACAGAAATACCTTTTATTAAAAATAACAAACACAAAAACAATCTTTAATCAAAATGCAAGGAAAAGGACTTAATGGAGCATATCTCCCTCCACCTTTACATAATGTTCCTTCCAGATCCACTGGTTTCGGAATTCTGACCACTGACCTTTTCCTTTACATTGAATGCAAACTAGATACAACACTATCCCTAACTGGCAAACCACGAGAATGTGGGAAGCCAGTCTGATCCATGAAGGGACCTCTATATTATTGAAAATGTCCCACCCGGGTGGAATCACAATATCCAATATCTTAGTCCCTATCTCTACTGTTTTCTGCTCCAGAGTGTAAAAATGTTTCTGCAAAACTATAACGGCTTTGAGTATTTTGGTTAGGTGTTCAGGAAGAGGGGGAATTTCGTAGCCAAAATGGGCTATGTACTTTTGCAAATCCGTAAAATTCTCCTTCACAGTGAGGTGAACAGTGAAGGGTTCAGGAATGGGGACAATTCGCTCCTGGGCCACTTGAACTTCTGCCTCGGGTTTAAAATAGAAGCTGCTCTCACTGACCGGACACCAGCTATGCTGTCCATGCTGGTAGTGGGATGCACCGGTGGTGACACAATATGTGCCACCTCCTATATATGCTACCTGCGGGGGAACATGGCCTTGTGCCATTGCCTCCATGGTACAATTTATAGGTTTCGCGCCAGCAGCTCTGAACCCACACTGCGGTTTTGAAAAGGCATTCAAGTGCTGGGGACACAGGATTATGTGTGCTCCCCGGCTTCGGCACCCTGAGAGGTCAGTACCTGTCATAGCGTGCTCCCACTTAATGATGTAAGGCGGGACCGCTGTGAAACGAATGTGTTCACCCCCCTGAATGACTCCAATGTTCTCCACCCTGTATACCGGTGCGGGTCGGGCTGTCCTACCCATGACCGGCATCCTAACTACTACTCCCATGATTGTGTGGTTGGACCGCCCAAAATCCACGGGGACTGGGTAGGCCTTGGAAGCTAGCCGGAGTTGGCACAGGCTCAACGCATTCTCAAAAGGGTGGAGGGCTGCGAGGTGCTTGTTGCTAATCCAGGAGGGCACAAACCCTGTTTTAAATCCTCCAGGTTACTGCGGCCCTCGCCCAGTAACCACGCCCCATATACCACGCACACCTCATTCTGCATAGCCTGGTTAGAAGCATTTCTGTCCTCCCTTATGAGAGCATTTACCGTCTTTGCGTGCTTTTCCAACTCGGCTATGATCTCCTTTAAATGGACCATCATGGCCTGGTCCTCATGCAACTCCGAGCCCACTACCTTGTTCTCATCCAGTAATATCTTCTTTAACTGTGTTTTTAAACCATTTATCTGGGTCTGCAGCTCTATGTCATCTAAACTGTTGATGACAGAGGACCCAGTATTAAACGCAGTAAAAATATCGGCCTAGAAATTGGGTTGGGGCGCCAAAGTGGCGCAAAAGTCGGCGGAGCGCAGGATTTAGCGCAGCGATCGGAGTGATACCGATCGCCAGAAATTCAGGTTCGGTGCCCCTCGAGGGACACGGGGTGAGGCTCGAGGCGCTCCGCGTCCCTCTTAGGGTGCTGAAACTGATTATCGCAGCGCAACGTGCCGCAGCGCCACATGCTGCGGCACGGCACGCTGCGGTACTGCAGGCCTTCCTCCCACTGTTAAGGGGGAGGTGCCTGCAACGGCGCGATCCCCGATCGCGAGTGACGGCAAATGAGCCCGGCACCAAGGAGAAGTTCCGGGTTCTCGGGAAACAGCCGGCAATGCCGCGGAGGGGGGGGGGGTTACAAGGCCGGGGACGGAGGTGCTGGCAGGCGGCCGCCGAAAAAGCGGCCGCCCTGCACCTCCACCTTAACTTGCGCCGCTGCCGGCACAGTAAGGCCCCGTGAACCGGGCGTGGGTAGCGAGCGGCGCAACTGCGGCGTTCGCTACTAAATATCGCGATCGGGGCACGAATGGGGCGCTGCGCACACTGATGACGTCATCGGTGGCGGCGCAGCGCAAATGCCTAACGCCACCATTAGCGCCCCTACTGAATATCGCCGCAGATGCAGCCAGTGGCGCTACAGCCACTGACTGCCTCTTTAGGCGCTAACAGGTGGCGCTACTCACCCAATTTCTCCCCCATCATTCCATACTCCCCTTCTTTGCCTCCCTGCATTACTCAAAAACTCTCGGTGTGTGGTGTAGAGTTCGGTTTTGTCCACATGGGCGAAATCGAACTCATAAAACTTCTTGAACATGTCCTTCAATAGGGCCTGGTATAGCTGCTCTGTTTCTTTGGGACACCACTCTAGCAAATGTACCTCGGTGAGATTTAAAATCACGGAGGTTACCGCGTAGTGTACCCCCTGGTACAGCATCTGATCAGTGGGGACCAGTACCAACCCATTCCCTGGTCCCTTGGTGGTGGTGGGGCAACCTTCCCTGGGTAACCTTGCCGCCTGCGCCATGGGTGGGGGCTTACGGGGGCGGGTTACCAGCTCAGTGGCGTTGACTGGGATCGGGGAGTATGGGACCGCAAACACCTTCCGGCTGGCATCCCACCTTATCCCCTTCCTGGTGTCGTGCCAGTGCCGGTGGAAAACGATGGATATGCCTGCGGGGCAGACCTCATCTGACCCCCACATACAGATATAAATCCCTTGATCCGGTTCCCACCACTTGTCCCAACACACACTTAATCCTGCATGAGTCCCTGTGATCGTCCGGTGGGTGTTGTTCCCCAACCGTTCCCACTCGACTTTGGGGTTCCTCATGTCCTTGCTCAGCTTCCTGAGCCACCACCATCTATCCAGTGGAATGTGTCCTTTACACGTCAAACATATTCGCTTTCCAACGGTGACGCTGACCCTCGTGGTAATGACTCATACCCTGGGGCACAGGAGGAAGGTCTCCCCGTACGTGAATCCGGTTTGGCTGGAGTACTGAGACGAATTGGACCCCAGCCATCCTGGCCACCTTCCCTCGTGGAAGTAGACAGCGGCCTCCTCTGCATCCCGTTCACTGCTCCCATCGATCGCTGTGGGCGCCTTGTCTCCCGAGCACCCGTAGATGTGGGAGTCTTGGACGTCGCACCGTCTTCCGGCACTCATCCCAATCAGGGTGAATAGGATTGCGATCCCCTTCATCCTGAAAATCTTTCTGCAAAAGATACAAAAACATGCAGCCAGGTCCCCAAGAGATTCTCTGGCTTGGTGAAGCATGGTCGGGTCCCGCGACCTCAATCCCAAATATACACTCTCTTAGCAGATTACTTGCTTAAAACTACCCATCACCTTATTTAACTTAAATCAAAAACACCCTCACTTAAGCTAAATAATTACTGAACAATAAGCACAAACTTAAACTAAAACTATATACATCCGCCGCCCGTCTCCGGGCGGCCAGGCTAATCCCTGGTCAGACTGCGGCTCACCGCCACCCCCGGTGTGACCGCACCGTCCTTCCCTGTTGGTCCCTCGCAGCCCGTGGCTGCTGGCTGGGGACATCTGTCCTTAGACCTCTCCCTGACTCGAGGGGCGACCCTTGGTAACTGGAGGGCTGGTGACCATGGCTTTCTCGGCTGGGGCATCCGTGGGGACCTTCTGGGGGCCTTGACGGGTGGGGCTTTCTTGGCCGCTGGGCCATTAACCCGAACCGCTGCTCCCCCAGGCTTGACCCCTCCCGAACCTGGGCTGGGGTGTAAGGGGCTTTCTCTCTGAGATCGCAGAGGCTTCTCTCGCCAGAGGCCTCTCTCTCTCTTTTGCACAGTAAAGCCTTGAGTGGTTCGACCCATTCGCCCCTTCGGTTCTAGACACTGGACTTAGGTGCAGGAACTACAATGCAGAGAAGACTCTTATGGACCAAGATTAATGAATCGAAATGGAATTTTATTGCATATGGAAAAACAAATCAAATGCAAGCAAATGATAGGGTACATGGGAGGGAAAAACAAATCATAACAATACAGTACTAGCTAAAATAGATACAGGCATATTATACTTTGCAAAAGTCATCATGAAATGGGGAAAAACACGGAACATCGAGGGACAACAACTCATGTTAATTATACCCAAAATGACCACCCCCTTTAACCTATCTAGATCCGATTATGAAGGGCCAGAAACATGCTCACCAATCCAACTAGGAATTGCAAGGTTTTGAAACAGGTCTGCGTTTTGATCCTTTCAGGCGTCCTGTCTCCTCGTGGTCAGCGCTGTGGGCTGCGAGCTGCGACACGACTTCTCTTCCTTGAGGTGAAGGTCACGGACAGGTTGGATCTCAGCGGGCCTGGATGTCGGCGGGACAGAGACCATCTGCTTGACCACGATTGGAAGCCTCTAGCCGGCTTTCATGTAGGTTTCTTCGGTAGTTTTGTCTCATCAAACAGCCCGGGGTTTGTCGATGATCTCCCGATGGCTACCCCGGGGCGGGATTTCCACTCGAACCGTCTTCTTCTTCTCCGAATCGCCACGATGGCGCTCTGTGATGGCTCTGATGGCTTTCTGATCACTATGATGGCCCTATGGTCCCGATGGCTACCTCGATCGCTACCCCGGGTGTCTCCAATTATACTTCTCAGAAGAAGCCTCTATCTCCCGCCAAATCAAGGTTAGTCTTTGTTTAACTATTGGCGGGCTTATAGCACAGCGGGGTATTTATTATATTTAAACTGCTTTCGGGATGGCCGGTGATGGCCATCTCTGGTCTGGAATGACCTTGTAATGTTTTAATGTCTTCTTGATGTCTTAAACGTGTCCTTGATGCTTTCCTCATGAATATGAAACTGTTCCCCTTTGTCTGGGTAAACATTTGGATGGCCTTTATCTACAGGCCGATCTTGACTGGATCTGCATCCAATCTATATGCATGTGTATGTGTCTGGTTTCGTTCTCTCAGAAACGGCTTCCAGAACTTACTGTGGGTTGAATCCACAAAGGCTGTCTGGGGCTGCTGGAACCATTTTAAAGTGTTCAAAAGTCAGTCACGGGGTCTGGCGGTCATTTTATGTGTCCCTTTTCTGGGCTTCTTTTAAAACAGTCTTTTAAAAATCACGGCCTCTTTTGCCAGAGGACCCTTATAATACAATATTAATTTTGCGAATTCTACAGTCCTCCCTGATGATACTATAACTTGCTTAAAGTATCATAATTCTGGGTGAGCAAAATTTTCTGACTTTCCATAATTAAACCATCCCCTGTAATTACCTATCTATGACCCCACGCCACATGTATTTCCCATTTCAGAAAACCTACAATGTACATTGAGCATCTAAAGATGGCAATACATTGGATTTAAAATCTGACACAGTCATTTCCAGGCGTGGAGGGGGGCCTAATACCCCTACACCACCTGGTTCACACACTATGGGCTAGATTTTCAGTTTAGGCAGTTTTGGGGCGCTAGCTTTAGCGCCCGCCCGAAGTTAGCGCCCGCCCCAAAGTAGCGCCCCGTTGCCGGGAATTCAGTGGCTTCGCCCTAAGAGGTTGGTGGAGCGCTAAAAGAGGCGTTCCACTACTCTCTTTAGGCGCTAAGCCGGCGGTCCAGAGGGATAGCGCCCAGGCGGGGCGCAGCACGGGTGCGGTCATTTTTGCACTGACAGCAGACCCCGTGGTGCCGACCAGCTCTTAAAGGGGGAAGGGACGAATTAGTCTGCTGCCACGCCCTGCACACTGCAGCCTTGCAAAGAGGCCTCAACACTACTGCTCAGCCCCAGGGAGTCATGGCAACGCCAGAGAAGGCCCGTCAGCGTGCCCTGCGCTTCTCAGAGGGTGATCTGGACATCATGCTCACAGCTCTGGAGGTGAGGCGCAAGATCTTGTTTCCAGACAGTGGGAGGAATCCAACCCACCACGACTACACCAAAGCCTGGAAGCAGATCGCCCAGAGGGTGACATTCACCGGCGAGGCCCCCAGGACCCACACACAATGCCGTAAGAAGTACAACGATCTGACCAGGATTGTGAGGGTGAGTAGCCTTTCCAGTCTCCTCCTCATTCTTGCATGTACACCTGACATGATGGGCAAAGGGACCTGAAAGTCCTTTTGGCCAGCCCTCAGCCAGCAGCATTGGGACAGTCATGAGCATCAAATGGCCATTCGGCACTCTACACTTTGGCCAAGCTATTCCACCATGGGAGGCAGTGCACACTACATCAGGGCTTCACTGCGCCCTTACAGCCCGTCCTTTCTCTTGCAGGCTAAAGTAGCGTTTAATCGCCAGGCCCGTGCCAGGGGTGGCCGCGCCAAGCTGCAGGAGCTCACTCGGCTGGAGGAGCGCGTGTGTGTGCTCATGGGAGCACGTGTGATTGTCCCCACAGCGTGCGGTGTATCCGACCCTCCACTGCCCGGCAATGGTAAGGACCTCGCCTTTTGGCCCTCTCGCGTCGCACTGGCCCATCCGAGCTATCTCCTTTGCCACTGTCCCACCAATGCGCTGAATCCCACCAGTCCTAACTCCCTCGCTGACGCCGTCTCCTCACTCTGAAGCTACTCTTGTGCATTCCTGCTTTCAGCTGGTGACGACCAGGACCCTGAGGCTGCCAGTGACAGCACCTCCAACCAGGAGGAGGAGGAGGAGCAAGCCGGACCTTCGGGGGAACAGTCACGTCCCGCAGGAGAGGAGGAAATGCTCGACACCTCCTCACTGGACGAGTGCCTGGAGGAACTGTCGCAGGGCAATGCAGCTTCTGGGACCAGTGGCGTCCAGCCACCCAGCAGCCGTGCGCGTGGCCCGCGGCCTTCCCCCCAAAGGGGGGAAGGATCAGAGGGGAGTGCTGCTGCTCGGCAAACTCGCCGTCACCAACGCGGCAAGGGTCCCCTAGTTCGGCCCCCTCCTCCCCAGCGGGAGAGTCGCGACTCCAGTCCGGACACCTTCACTTCGGAGGAGGTGCGGAAGCTCGATCAGATGGCCGACGACTCGGACCGGCGCCACACGGAGCTCATGAGCGTGGTGGGGCGCATGCCTGAGGCCATCGAGTCGCTGGCGACCAGTGTGCGCGAGTTCGGGGCAGCAACTGCCGCGACTGGCCGCATGCTAACTGATGCCGTCAAGACCCTGGCGGATGTGATGCGCGCGCACACCAGGACCAGAGGGCCACTCACTGCTGCCACACGCGCTGTCTCAGGCAGGCATCGCCAGGGCAGGCGCCGCGCTGGACCATCCCAGCAAGCCGGCCGTCGGCTGATTGCTGCGGATCCTGCAGTGCGGGCCCGGCCGAGTGCCACCGCGCCACAGCACCAGCCAGCGCATCCCAGACGCCAGCTGGCCCACATTGCACCATCCGTCGCCGCCATTCCCCCTCTGGGGCGTCAAGGGCAAGCGGCTGCAGCTGATGGTGGCCAGGCTCAGGCGCGCCACTCAGGAGACGGCCCCTCGAGGCCCAAACGCCGTGTAGGCCGCCCCCCAGTGGCATCTGGCGGAAGGGCATCTGAGCCTCAGGCGCCTTCCCCCAGCCTCGCAGCAGCCACTGGGCAGAGCTTGCGAAGGAGCAGCAGGCAGGGCAGGGGAGGCAAAATGCTGGGCAAGGTCTCGCCCTCGCGGGCCACTCAGTAGAGGGTGTGGCCAGCTTTCCTTTAATATGGCGGTGGCCATCTTTATTTTGCCCATGGTTGTGCTTTTGGAGGGCTTTTTTTTTGCGTTAGGCCGACGTTGAGGCCCGGTTTCAATAAAGGTGGAGTGGCTCCTCCCCAGTTTGTGGGAGTGAGTCGTTTGTTGGGCTTTTTGTGGGGCCCGTTTATTGTTTTTGGGGATTCATGTGGGAAGGGCTTTTCATTTTTGTTTAATAAAAAATTATCTTTATTCATGCAGTCTCCATGGTTGTTCTTCTTAGTGTTTGTTGGCTTCGCCGGCTGAGGGCTTGCGGAGCGGCTGCATTCATCTTCCCTCATGGCCCCTGGCCATTCCCTGACAGGGGGCTTAGAAGTACCGTGTAATAAGGTGGCGTCGTGCGGCCCTTGGCCCTGGTCGCTCCCTCCTGGGAACGTACTCCTGCTCCTCCTCCTCCTCCTCCTCCTCCTCCTCATGCTCCTCCTGCTCCTCCTCCTGAGGTGCTGGTCCAACGTCAGGTGGCAGTGCCTGAGTCCTGCGGATAGCCAGGTTGTGTAGCATGCAGCAAACCACCACAAATTGGGAGACCCGGTCCGGCGAATACTGGAGAGCTCCTCCGGAGCGATCAAGGCAGCGGAACCGCTGCTTGAGGACCCCAATAGTTAGCTCGATGATGTTGCGGGTGGTTTGATGGCTCTCGTTGTAGGCCTCTTCAGCAGCGGTCCTGGGCGCGCGGAGCGGGGTCATGAGCCAGGTGCACAAAGGATAGCCTTTGTCCCCGAGTAGCCATCCTCTTGGGGGAGGCTGTGCCTGGAACATGTCATGCACAGTACTCTGCCGCAGGATAAAGGCATCGTGGCTGCTGCCTGGGAAGCTGGCATTGACTGCCATGATGCGCTGCTTGTGGTCACAGACCAGCTGCACATTCAGAGAATGGTAGCCCTTCCTGTTGCGATACTGCTCGCCATGCTCCAGAGGGGCCCGCAAAGCCACATGCGTACAGTCAATGGCGCCCTGCACCAAGGGGAATTCCCCGAGTCTGGAAAATCCCAATGCGCGCTGATGCTGGCTCTCCAGGGCCATGGGGAAGGAGATGAATTGGCTTCTCCTTCTGAACAGTGCTTCGGTCACCTGGCGGATGCAGCGATGCACGCCGTACTGGGAGATGTTTGCTATGTCCCCAGCAGCGTATTGGAAGGAGCCGGTGGCATAGAAGTTCAATGCCACTGTCACCTTCACTTCCACCGACAGAGACGTCCTGCACCTGAGCTTTGGCCGCAGATCTCGGCGAAGCAGGTGGCAGATCTCTGCAATCACCCCCTTCCGGAATCGGAGCCTTTTAACACATCGCGCGGCACTCATGTTTAGGTAGGAGCGCTGCTGGCGGTATAGCCTGACTGGGTAAGGCCTACGTGGCCGACGCCTGTAGCCCCCTCTGCCTCTAGCCAGGGCTGCCCCTCTCACAATACGTCTGCGAGCCCTACGGACATGGAGCTGCAGCTCCGCGTTGGCACCCCATGCAACCCCCATCAAATCCTGGCAAACACTCTAATTTCCAAATGGCCACTTGCAGCGCTGTTGCCTGAGTCCAAAAATACCTGGCTCTTGCTGCTTGAAACCAGTTAGCTATCCTCCTTGTTGTGTCTCCAGAAATGCGTTGCACAAGACTGTTTTCTGAAATAATGGATGGCCTTTATACTGGAGAGGACGTTCCCTTTAATTAGCGCCCCCCGGGGCCCGCGCTGGTTGTGTTGCGTTCCTTTTTCCAAACGCTCCGGCCGCCCGCCGCACAATGGGGCGGTCCGACTGAAGTTTGCAATCGGGGCGGCCAAAGGGCGTTGCACGAGGATGTGACGTCATTTTCTGCGCGCGCATCCGGGCGGGCGCTAAACTTTGCGCCGGCGCTAACGGGCAACTTAATTTGGGGCGGGGCGCAAACTGCGCTGCGCCCGGGCGCTACACGCATAGCGCCCGGAAATCACTTCTCTTAAGGCGCTAACTGCTGGCGCAAGCAACTGAAAATCTAGCCCATTATCTTTTATTAACAACAACTCGCTTAACAAATTTCAATAATAAAAATAATGTACACACACAAAAATTACACATGGCCAAACATTAAACAAAAAGGAGGGAGAGGAACTTTAACTTTATACACAGCAGCAAAAAAAATCTAAACGGGTGTCTTCTTCTACCCGCACATAATGCTCTCTCCATTCTCCTCTGTTCTCGTACTTCTGCGAGTGTCTGACCTTTTTACAGTGTACAAACTGTAAATAAACCACAATAAAAACCTGACACACTACAAGGATGTGAGAGGCTATCCTAATCCAAGAAGGGACTTCTATATTAGTGAACAGGTCCCACCACAGTGGGGTTACTATATCCAATATGTTTGCCCCTATCTCTAAAGTCTTCTGCTCCAGTGTGTAAAGATGTTTCTGTGAAATGACAACAGCTTGTAATATCTTGGTGAGGTGTTCAGGGAGAGGGGGAATGATATATCCAAAATGTGCAACGAATCATTGCAGATCGGTGAAATTCTCTTGAACAGTGATGTGAACAGTGGAAGGTTCAAGAATGGGGACAATTCGCTCTTGGGCCAGTTGAACTTCTGCCTTGGGCTTGAAGCAGAAACTGCTGTCACTCACCGGACACCAGCCGTGCTGTCCATGTTGGTAGTGGGGCGCTGCAGTGGTGACACAGTATGTCCCACTTCCTATATATGTCACCTGCGGGGGCACATGGCCTTGTGCCATTGCCTCCATGGTGCAATTTATAGGCTTCGCGCCAGCAGTTCTGAACCCGCACTGTGGTTTCGAATAGGCATTCAAGTGCTGGGGACACAGGCTGATGTGTGCTCCCTGGCTCCGGCACCCCGAGAGGTCGGTACCCTTCATTGCATGCTCCCATCGAATGACGTACGGTGGGACCGCTGTATAGCGAATGTGTGCACCCCCCTGAATGACTCCAATGTTCTCCACCCTGTATACCGGGGCGGGTTTAGCTGTCTTTCCCATCACCGGCATTCTTACCACTATACCCATAATGGTGTGATTAGACCGTCCACAGTCCACTGGGACTGGGTAGGCTTCTGAAGCTAGTCTGAGCTGGCATGGACTTAATGCATTCTCAAAAGGGTGGAGGGCTGCGAGGTGCTTGTTGCTGATCCAGGAGGGGAGTAAACCTTGTTTTAAATCCTCCAGATTACTGCGGCCCTCGCCCAGTAACCATGCCCCGTACAGCACACAAGCTTCGTTCTGCACAGCCTGATCGGACGCATTCCGATCCTCCCTGATGAGAGCATTTACCATTTTAGTGTGTTTCTCCAGCTCAGCAATAATTTCTTTTAAGTGTAGTGTCATGGCCTGGTCCTCATGTAACTCAGAACCCACAACCTTATTCTCGTCAGTCAGTATCTTTCGTAACTGTGTTTTCAAACCATTAATCTGTGTCTGCAGCTCCACATCATCCAGAGTGTTGATGACGGAAGTCCCTGTGTTAAAAGCTGTAAAAATATCATTTACTGTACCCCTTCTTTGTCTCCCTACCCTGTCCAAGACCTCAAGTGGTGTGGTGTACAATTCGGCTCTGTCTACATAAGAACATAAGAACATAAGAAATAGGAGCAGGAGTAGGCCAATCGGCCCCTCGAGCCTGCTCCGCCATTCAATAAGATCATGGCTGATCTGATCCTAACCGCCAATCTACTATCACAGAACCATCTCCTGAATCTAACAGAATTAGACACACGAAATAGGAGCAGGATCAGGCTACACGGCCCCTGGGCCTGCTCCGCTACCCACAGGGCCATGTCCGATCCGAACCTAGACTCATGTCCAAATTCCTGCCCGCTCCCTGTATCCCTTAATTCCCTTTACTTCTAGGAAACTGTCTATTTCTGTTTTAAATTTATGTAAGGATGTAGCTTCTACAGCTTTTTGGGGCAGCATATTCCATGGACCTACCACCCTCTGAGTGAAGTAGTTCCTCCTCATCTCAGTTTTGAAAGAGCAGCCCCTTATTCTAAGACTATGCCCCCTAGTTGTAGTTTCACCCATCATCGGGAACATGCTCCCCGCATCCACCCGATCCAACCCCTTCACAATCTTATATGTTTCAATAAGATCGCCTCTCATTCTTCTGAACTCCAATGAGTAGAGTCCCAATCTACTCAACCTCTCCTCATATGTCCATCCCCTCATCCCCGGGATTAACCGAGTGAACCTTCTTTGTACTGACTCGAGAGCAAGTATGTCTTTTCTTAAGTATGGACACCAAAACTGTATGCAATGTTCCAGGTGCGGTCTCACCAATACCTTGAACAACTGAAGCAATACCTCCCTATTTTTATATTCTATCCCCCTAGCAATGAAAGCCAACATTCCATTGGCCTTCTTAATCACTTGCTGCACCTGCATACTAACCTTTTGAGTTTCGTGTACCAGGACCCCCAGATCCCTTTGTACTTCAGTACTTTCCAGTTTCTTGCCATTAAGATAATAACTTGCTCCACGATTTTTCCTGCCAAAGTGCATAACCTCACACTTTCCAGTATTGTATTCCATCTGCCAAATCTCTGCCCACTTACTTAGCCTGTCTATGTCCCCTTGCAGGTTTTTTATGCCCTCCTCACTCACTACTTTCCCTCCCATCTTAGTATCATCTGCAAACTTTGATATGTTACACTCGGTCCCCTCCTCCAAATCGTTAATATAGATTGTAAAGAGTTGGGGACCCAGCACTGACCCCTGCGGAACACCACTAGTTACTGATTACCAGTCTGAGAATAAACCATTTATCCCAACTCTCTGCCTTCTGTTAGATAGCCAATCCTCCCTCCATGCCAGAATATTACCCCCAATCCCGTGATTTTTTATCTTAAGCAATAGTCTTTAGTGTGGCACCTTGTCAAATGCCTTTTGGAAGTCTAAATACACTACGTCCACTGGTTCCCCTTTATCCACCCTATATGTTACTTCCTCAAAGAACTCCAGTAAATTTGTCAAACATGACTTCCCCTTCATAAAACCATGCTGACTTTGTCCTATTAAATTATGATTATCCAAATGTCCTGTTACTGTCTCCTTAATAATGGACTCCAAAATTTTACCTACCACAGATGTTAGGCTAACCGGTCTATAGTTTCCAGCCTTCTGTCTACTGCCCTTTTTAAATAAGGGTGTTACATTAGCAGTTTTCCAGTCTGCCGGGACCTTTGCTGAGTCAAGGGAGTTTTGGAAAATTATTACCAATGCATCCACAATCCCTACCGCCACTTCCCTCAAGACCCTAGGATGTAAGCCATCAGGTCCAGGTGATTTATCCGGCTTGAGTCCCATTATTTTACCGAGTACCACTTCCTTAGTGATTTTGATCGTGTTTAGCTCCTCCCCCCCTATAGCCCCCTGTTTGTCCAGTGTTGGGATATTCTTAGTGTCTTCTACTGTAAAGACTGATGTAAAATATTCATTCAGTGTTTTTGCCATCTCCATATTTCCCACCATTAATTTCCCGGTCTCATCCTCTAAGGGACCAACATTTACTTTAGCCACCCTTTTTATATAACTATAAAAACTCTTACTATCTGTTTTTATATTTTTTGCTAATTTACTTTCATATTCTATCTTCCCTTTCTTAATCAATCTTTTTGTTATTTGTTGCTGTCTTTTAAAGTTTTCCCAATCCTCTATCCTCCCACTAGATTTGGCTACCTTATATGCCCTTGTTTTTAGTCGAATACTATCCTTAATTTCTTTACTTAGCCACGGATGGCTGTCTTTTCTTTTACACCCTTTTCTTCTCAGTGGAATATATTTTTTTTGGAAGTTGTAAAATAACTCCTTAAATGTACACCACTGATCATGTATCGTCTTACCCTTTAATCTATTTTCCCAATCCACTCTACTCAATTCCGCTCTCATACCTTCATAGTCTCCTTTATTCAAGCTTAGCACGCTTGTTTGAGATCCAACCTTCTCACCCTCTAATTGAATATGGAATTCAACCATGTTATGGTCACTCATTCCAAGGGGATCCTTTACTAGGACATTTTTAATTAATCCTGTCTCGTTACACAGGACCAGATCTAAGGTTGCTTGCCCCCTGGTCGGTTCAGTTACATACTGCTCAAGAAACCCATCCCTAATACACTCAATGAACTCATCCTCAAGGATGATTTGTCCAATTAATATGATAGTTAAAATCCCCCATAATTATAGATGTTCCCTTATTACAAGCCTCAACTATTTCCTGATTGATACTCCGTCCAACAGAGTTGCAACTGTTTGGAGGCCTATAGACTACGCCCACTAGTGGTTTTTTCCCCTTATTATTCCTTACTTCCACCCAAACTGTTTCATTATCCTGATCTTTTGACCCAATATCATTTCTCTGTATTACAGTGATTCCTTCCTTTATTAACACAGCCACCCCATCTCCCCTTCCTTCCTGCCTGTCTTTCCTGATCGTTAAATAACCTGGTATGTTTAATTCCCAGGCATTGTCACCCTGCAGCCATGTTTCTGTAATGGCCACAAGATCATACCCATATGTAGTTATTTGTGCCATTAACTCGTCTATTTTGTTACGAATGCTACGTGCATTCAGATAGAGAACTTTCAAATATGTTTTGTGACACTTAGTTCCTGCTTTTGCCCTTTTTATTACTTTACCTTTTACTCCATACCTTCTGCCCCTTCCTGACACACTCTGGTTTTTAATTTCCCCACTGCTACCTAAGTCTATGACCTTCTCTGTTGTCATTTTTATTATTTGCTCTCTAGGAACCTCCCCCCCACCAGTTAGTTTAAAGCCCTCGCTACAGCCCTAGTTATATGATCCACCAGGACTCTAGTCCCAGCACTGGCCAAATGAAGCCCGTCCCAATGGATCAGCTCCCTCCTGCCCCAGTACTGGTGCCAGTGTCCCAGGAAGCAAAACCCATTTCTCCCACACCAGTCTTTGAGCCACGCATTTAACTCTTTAATTTCATTTGTCCTAGCCAAATTCGCTCGTGGCTCAGGTAATAATCAAGAGATTATTACACTTGAGGTTCTGTTTTTTAATTTGACCCCTAGCTGCTCATACTCCTTTAACAGAACCGGCTTCCTTGTCCTATCTATGTCGTTTGTACCAACATGGACCATGACAACTGGATCCACCCACTCCCACTGCAAGTTTCTTCCCAGCCCAGAGGAGATGTCCTTAACCCTGGCACCGGGTAGGCAACACAGCCTTCGGGACTCTCGCTCTCGGCTGCAGAGAACTCTATCTATCCCCCTAATAATACTATCCCCTACCACTACAACATTTCTATTTACTCCCCCCTCTTGAATGGCCCCCCGTTCCATGGTGCTGTGGCCAGGTTGCTCATCCTCCCTGCAGTCCCTGCTCCTGTCCCCACAGGGAGTAAGAACCTCGAACCTGTTGGACAAGAGCAAGGGCTGCGGCTCCTCCAGCTCTACCTCCTGGATCCCCGTACCTGCCTCACTCGTAGTCACACCGTCCTGTCCCTGACCATGGGCTACTTCTGAATTAATTAACTTCATAGGTATGACCACCTCCTGATACACAGAGTCCAGGTACTTCTACCCCTCCCTGATGTGTCGCAGTGTCTGAAGCTCAGACTCCAGCTCATCAACATGGAGCTGGAGTTCCTGTAGCAGCAGACACTTGTCACAGACGTAATCACCGTGAGCCTCAATGGGGTTCACCGGCTCCCACATCTCGCAACAGTAACACATCACCTGCTCCATTCTATGTAATTAATTAAATTTTTTATTGTTAGTTATGGACACCCTCTGCCCGATTTTAGATGTTAGTATCCCGTTTAATTAATTGGATTTAAATTAAATCAACCCCTCTAGTTACACCAGTTAAATGGTTTACCAACAGTCACTCTGCATCAGAAAGGCCTTATTAACTACAACCCACAGAGTTAAAGTTTGAAAAGAGCACCTAACACCCCACTTACCCAAACTCACAGCACTCTTTGATGACTCGCACTCAGTGCTTGCTCGCACTAGGACTGGACTTTTTATACTGTTTGTTTGTTTACAGCCAAATGAGTCACCCCTGCTGATTGGTTAGAAAACTGGTTTCCACTGCCTGCTGTGCCAATTTACTCCTACTGCAGTGTAACCTTGTTTTACTCTTCTTAAACCAACAGAATCCCAAATAGTTAATCTTATCAAGAATGATTTAAAGAGAAATAACAATTGAAGAATTCTCACACTTACCCAAACTCAGTGCACTCTTTGATGACTCACACTCAGTGCTTGCTCGCACTAGGACTGGTCTTTTTATACTCTTTGTTTGTTTAGCAAAGTCGAATTCATAAAACTGCCTGAACATGTTTGTTAAAAGGACCTGGTACAATTGCTCCATTTCCTTGGGGCACCACTCTGGCAATCGTACCTCGGTGAGGTTTAAAATCACAGAGGCCACTGCATAGTGCACTCCTTGGTACAGCACCTGACTTGTGGGCACTAATACCAATCCGTTCCCGGGTCCCTTGGTAGTGGTGGGGCACCCTTCCTTGCAGGCTTTGGCTACCGGAATCGTGGGCAGGGGCTTGCGGGGGCGGGTGATGAGCTCAGTGGCGTTTACTGGGCTCTGGGAGTATGGGACTCTGCACGCCCGTGTGCAGACGTCCCACCTCATTCCTTTCCCAGCATCCTACCACTGCCTTTGGAAAAAGATGAAGATGCCTGTGCTGCAGGCGCGTTCTGAACCCCACATACAGATGTAGATCCCTTCATCTGGTTCCCACCATTTGTCCCAACAGACACTCAACACCCCCTGAGTCCCCGTAATAGTCCGATGGGTATTGTTACCCAGTCTCTCCCACTCAACCATGGAGTTCTTCATGGTTTTGCTCAACTTGCGCAGCCACCACCATCGGTCCAAAGGAACATGTCCATTACAAACCAAGCAAATCTTCTTCCCGACGGTGACGCTGACTCTGGGTGCGATGACCCTCACTCGGGGGCACATCAAAGAAGTCTCTCAGTACGCAAACCCGGACTGGCTGGAGTATTCCATAGAGTTCAACCCCAGCCATCCTGGCCACCTCCCCTCATGGAAATAGGTGGCTGTCTCCTCAACGCCCCGCGCACCCGACCCATCGGTCGCGATGGGGGCTGTGTTCCCCGAGCACCCGTAGATCGTGGAGCCCTTGGTGCGGCCCCGATAGGCCCAGCTACACCCGATCACCGCGAACGCGACGAGAATTCCTCTCGTCATCTTTTTGGTTCCTGTAACAAAATTAAACTATACAGCCAGGCTCCCGAGAGATTCTGGCCTAGGTGAAGGCATGATCGGGTTTTTCGACCTCGATCCAAAACAGCACACATACTGGGCAGATTCCAAAACTACTTATAACACTAATCACTTTAATATTTACACACCTTAAACTTAATTAAATTTAACTAACTTATGTACAGCGCCACCCGTCCCCGGGCGGCTTACCTAATCCCTGATTGTACTGCAGCTCGCCACTCCTTGTGGCGGGGCTGCACTGACCTGTGGCTTAGGTTCCCCGCAGCCTTTTGCTGTCACTTGGGGACTGCATTTTGCCAGGGATTTCCCAAGTCGGCGTTTACTGAAATCGGGGGAATCAGGCCAAGGTTTTACCGGCTGAGGCATTCGAGCCGACCTGCGAAGAGGTACTTTGGGCGTGGCTCCCTTAACGAGCGGACCTTCGGTTAGGACTTTAGCCCTCACAGCCCGTGGCACCTTCACAGCTGACGGCTTCGGCTCCCTTCGCTCAGGCTCCGCCCCTTTGGGATTTGGGTCTGTGGCAGATGACTCCTCCTCAGCTGTCCCTACAGGTGGAGGATCTCCGCTCCCAATTTCTACCTCCCCTAAGCTTGAGTCGAGGGCGGGATCTCCGTCCTCCGACTCCACCTCCTCCAGAATTGTGTCGAGGGCGGGGCCTTGCTGTTCGGGCTCCACCTCATCCGAGTCGCAGGCCAGTGGGGAAATCTCCCAGGTGGGTGGGTCAGCTTCTCCCTCCAAGCAGGCTGCGGTTCCAGCCTGTGTGGTCTGTGACTTATTGCACGCCTCAGGCTGAGGATTTTCACCTTCAGACCTGGCCTCAGTTGTTGGCTCTTTTGCACCCGGCTTAAACAGTTTGCACCGCTTGATGTGAAACCATTTGTTGCGTTGGGGTACCTGGTGGGGATCGGTGGATTTTGCACCGATCCCTGTCTATCCTGGTCTGTGTCTCTCTCGCCAGCGCGGAGGGTCAGACCCAAGAATTTTACTTCCCGCCGGCCGACCCGTGCTTTCGTTGGGTGGACCTTGGCATCCTCTATCCCTTTCACACTTGTACTCGTTCCCCAGAGACAGTGATTTCTCAGGTCCACGAGGATCCCGTGGGCTATCAAGAAATCAGACCCAAGGACTCCCGTTCCACCCCCCACCTCCCACTTCATTAGTGTACACTTCCACGTGGTGCGGAGTGGTCCTAAATGAATGGAGAGGGGAATGGAATGTGCGCCAGCCTGTTCTTCGCCCATGAAGCCCGACAGAATATATGGAACCCTGGTGGACAGAGGTGAGGTGGCAGGGTCATCTGTGTGGATCACGGTGCATGATGCCCCCGTATCCAGCAAATAGACCCCTTTTACCTCCTCCACCTCCCTCTCCATGAGGGGTCGCCTCCATACATCATATCACAGCGCACACAGGTAGACGGGCTGCGCCGGCTCTAGTCATTTGGGCACAGGAGTCGGGGTTTCGGGAACGACAAGACCAGTGGTGACGGCTATCTTCCCCTGCGCGATCATAAGAGACCGCATTGTCTCTAAAATTGATTCTATCGCAGCGGGATCCCTAGCCGCACTGGCTCCCTTTGCTGGGACAGGAGCTGCGGCTTGTGTTTGGGCTGGTGCTGGGGTGGCGGTCTGGGCTTGGGTTTGGGCTGCTGGAGATTTCCCTTTATTATCCTTCCATGGATTTCTACAGTCCTTGCGCCAATGTCCATCCTTCCCACACCCGTAGCAATTGAGCTTGGCTTGGGCAGAGCGGTTCCCCTCCTGACGCCACTGCTTCTTGCTTGGGGCTGCGGGTTTTGCCTCATGCACTTTTCCCTTAGAGGGAGGTGTCTCCTGACCTCTACAATTCTTGTATGCCATGGTGAGCTGGCGGAGCACCATTTCCTCCATGACACCGGGACCTTGGGGGTCAAACCAAGGTTTGGCTAGGGCCTGTATCTGTGGCAAGTTGTTGGCAACCAAGCAATGGAGCCAATGAACCCACTGTTCGGCGTTCATTGCAACCCGTTCGGGCATGCCCGGACAACTGTGTCGATACACTGGCCACAGCCTTTCTGCAAAAACCCGCGGGGGTTCTCCAGTTAGCTGCACAGTCCCTTCCACCCGTTGGAATGGATTACCGTCGTCTACTCCCATAACTTCCAAGACCTCATCCCTGAGATCCGTATACCCTTTTCTTCCCCTCTTACTCCGTCTGAGAGGCACTGAAGGATTGTGCTATCCAGGGAGAAGAGCAGCATCTTTGCCTGTTCAAGATCATCACAATCATTGATGGCGGCTGTCTCCTCTATCTCCCTGAAATGAACTGACGGATCTCCCTTTACTGTGAGTCTTGGGAGGTGGCTCACCATGGATCTCAGTTGTGGGGCAGCGTAGGGCACCAAGATCTGGTTCACATGGGGTCCGGCATCGCCATTTGCGGTGTTGGGACCGAACCTCTGGTGCCGAGTCGGACACATTGGTGCCGGCTCCGGCTGTAGTACCAGGGGCTGTTCCTCCTCCTGTACCATCTCGGCTACCCTTTCTTCCACTACCTCCTTTTCGGGCCAAGCCTCACTATAGCTCGGCGGGGCTGAGGGTTCAGTGGCTGGTGCTTCAACTTCTCCGCAAGGAATCGAGTGTTTGGATTCCTGCAAAAAGTCAATTTGACTTGCTTTTGGGCTTACAAGGCATACCATGCCTTTTGCCTTAACCAGGGCCGTTCTCAGGTCCTCTATGGTCTTTTGGCCGGGGCCATGGTCTGCGCTTTCAAACCCGTGTTCAAGGGACAGCTTGTAAGCTGCCTTGACTTCCGCTACTCTCTCCTCCTGCGCTCTTAGCTGTTGTGCGAAGGGGCGTTTTTCTCCCGTATTCTCGCTTCATTGACCTTTGCCTAAGTAACCTGGCATTCCAGGTACTCGATTCTAGCCTGATGTTGGCTGGCTACAGCTTGGCGTTCCTGATTCAGCGCGTGAAGCGCTGTGATGAGTTTTTCCCCACCCATGGCCTTTTCCTCTATCTCTGCTGCCTGGGTTGTGATCTTGGCTGCCTGTGCTGCAACAACTGTCCAAAGATGTGTGGGTTAGGTTGATTGGCTATGATAAATTGACCCTTAGTGTTAGGGGGATTAAATACGTGGGGTTACGGGGATAGGGTGGGATATGTGTTGGTGTAGGGGTTACGGGGATCGGGTGGGATATGTGTGGGTGCAGGCTCGATGGGCCGAAACGGCCTCTATCTGCACTGTCTGGTTTCTGTGATTTCTGTGAACTCTGTCCAAAATCTGGACCTGTTTCTTGTAGCACATCAGCCACACTGCCTTTTCCACTGACTTCTTATGCTCTTTGCTCTCTGTCCACCTGATGGCTGCGTCTACCAGACGCCCATCCAGTAAGAGATCAGAAATTCACTGCTTAGTGAGATTTACCTTACCAAAGACATAATCTGCTATCCTCTCATCCATTGCATTTTGACCATTCAAACCTGGGTCTAATACATTGCAATCCTGCTGCCAGTGTCCTGCCGCGGTCACCATTTTCTGTAAGGGGTTTTCTCTCTGAGATCACAGAGGCTTCTCTCGCCAGAGGCCTCTCTCTCTCTTTTGCACAGTAAAACATTGAGTGGTTCGACCCACTCGCCCCTTAGGTTCTAGACACTGGCCTTAGGTGCAGGAACTACAATGCAGAGAAGACTCTTATAGACCAAGTTTAATGAATCGAAATGGAATTTTATTGCATATGGAAAAACAAATCCAATGCAAGCAAATGAGAGGGTACATGGGAGGGAAAAACAAGTCATAACAATACAGTACTAGCTAAAATAGATACAGGCATATTATACTTTACAAAAGTCATCATGAAATGGGGAAACACACGGAACATCTGTAAGGGGATTTCCTTGAGAGATGTCCCTGAGGTTTCTCTCTCTGGAGGCCTCTCTCTCTTGCACAGTAAAACCTTGAGTGGTTCGACCCACTCGCCCCTTAGATTCTATACTCTGGTCTTTGGGGCAGGAACTACAATGTGGAGAAAACTCTTGTAGACCAAGTTTGATGAAACAAAATGAAATTTTATTGCATAAGGAAAAATATCAAATCAAATGCAAGCAGATAAGGGAATACATGGGAGGGAAAAACACAAAACAAATCATAATGACACAGTACTAACTAAAGCAAATGCAGGCATCTTATACTCTACAAAGATCATCATGAAATAAGGAAACACATGGAACATCGAGGGACAACAACTCATGTTAATTGTACCCTTAAATCCGCCCCCTTATTTAACCTATCTAGATCTGATTGTGAAAGGCCAGAAACATGCTCACCAATCCCACTAGGAAGTGCAAGGTTTTGAACCAGTCTGTGTTTGATCCTTTCAGGCTTTCCGTTTCCACGTGGATCATGGAGCCCCTGCGAGCTGCGCCACACCTCTCTCCTGAGGAGGGGGTCGGGGCCGGCTGGACACCGGCGGGCCTGGATGTCGGCGGGTTCGAGGATCGTCGGCTCGACCCTGGTTAGAGGAGCTTTGGGCTGGCTCCCATTGCTTCTTCAGTTTGTTTTTATCTCTTCTCCTTCCAACCGGGGTGGCTGGAAGGTTTCTTCTCTTGGGGTTTTTATTTTTTTGTTTCTTCTCCCAAGTTGGGTCGATGGCCTCTCGTTCCGGCAACGGCCCGGGGATGGTCGATGATCTCCCGATGTGTTTCCCCGGGGCGGGACGCCGGCTTCGAGATGGCCTTCTTGATGTTGGCTTTCTTCTTCCTCCTGTGAGTGCCTGCTTCTTCTTCTGAGTGTGTCTTCCATCTGAGCTCAAGCTTGCCCCAACTGTCTCCAAGCTTTCAACTCAGTAACTCTCCAAGCTTGCCCCAACTGCAGAAAAGTCTTCCAGATATACCTTTCTTCCAGAAGCTTCCATCTCCCGCCCAAATCAGGTTAGTCTTTGTTTTACTTTTGGCGGGCTGGGAGCACAGCGGGGTAGTTATTATATTTTAAAATGTTTTCGATGGCCGGTAAAGGCCCATCTCTGGTCTGGAATGACCTCCATTGTTTTTAATATCCTGCTGATCTCGTTATCTAGTCCTGGGTGCTGTTCTCATGAATATGAAATTGTCCCCTTTTGTCTGGGTCAACATTTTGATGGCCTCTGTCTCCAGGCCGATCTTGACTGGATCTGCATCTAATCCATATGCATACGTGTGGGTCTGGTTTCGTTCTCTCAGAAACGGCTTCCAGAACTTGCTGTGGGTTGAATCCACAAAGCTGTCTGAGGTTGCGAAGGAACCATTTTAAAGTGTCCCAATAAGCTGGTCACATGGTATGGTGGCCATTTTGTATGCCCCTTTTACTGGGCTTCTTTCAAAACAGTCTTTAAAATCACGGCCTCTTCTGCCATTTGACCCTTATTAATATAAAGTCCAATTTTGCGAATCCTACACATCGAGGGACAACAACTCATGTTAATTATACCCAAAATGACCACCCCCTTTAACCTATCTAGATCCGATTATGAAGGGCCAGAAACATGCTCACCAATCCAACTAGGAATTGCAAGGTTTTGAAACAGGTCTGCGTTTTGATCCTTTCAGGCGTCCTGTCTCCTCGTGGTCAGCGCTGTGGGCTGCGAGCTGCGACACGCCTTCTCTTCCTCGAGGTGAAGGTCACAGACAGGCTGGATCTCAGCGGGCCTGGATGTCGGCGGGACAGAGACCATTTGCTTGACCACGATTGGAAGCCTCTAGCCGGCTTTCATGTAGGTTTCTTCGGTAGTTTTGTCTCATCAAACAGACCGGGGTTTGTCGACGATCTCCCGATGGTTACCCCGAGGCGGGATATCCACTCGAACCGTCTTCTTCTTCTCCAATTGCCACGATGGCCATGATGGCGCTCTGTGATGGCTCTGATGGCTTTCTGATCGCTATGATGGCCCTATGGTCCCGATGGCTACCTCGATCGCTACCCCGGGTGTCTCCAATTATACTTCTCAGAAGAAGCCTCTATCTCCCACCAAATCAAGGTTAGTCTTTGTTTAACTTTTGGCGGGCTTATAGCACAGCGGGGTAGTTATTATATTTAAACTGCTTTCGGGATGGCCGGTGATGGCCATCTCTGGTCTGGAATGACCTGGTAATGTTTTAATGTCTTCTTGATGTCTTAAACGTGTCCTTGATGCTTTCCTCATGAATATGAAACTGTTCCCCTTTGTCTGGGTAAACATTTAGATGGCCTTTATCTACAGGCCGATCTTGACTGGATCTGCATCCAATCTATATGTATGTGTATGTGTCTGGTTTCGTTCTCTCAGAAACGGCTTCCAGAACTTACGGTGGGTTGAATCCACAAAGGCTGTCTGGGGCTGCTGGAAGCATTTTAAAGTGTTCAAAAGTCAGTCACGGGGTCTGGCAGCCATTTTATGTGTCCCTTTTCTGGGCTTCTTTTAAAAGTCTTTTAAAAATCACGGCCTCTTTTGCCAGAGGACCCTTATAATACAATATTAATTTTGCGAATTCTACAGGGGGCAGGTAACTTTTCACAGCCTGCTGCTGCGAGCTGAGAGTCTCTGCCCCCAGGTCCCATGGCTGGGTCCGGGGCGGGGTTTACGACCTCAGGTCTCTCCCTCTCTACACCTGGGTTAGGGGTGGGGTTTTCGCCCTCAGGTCCCTCCCCCTCATCTGGATCCCAGAAGAGTGGGGGAGTGTCCCAATTGATGGGTGGGATGCCCCGTCCCTTTAAACAAGCCACAGCGCCTGCCTGTGCAGTCTGTGAACTCGCTCCTGCTGCAGGCTGAGGATCTTTATCCTCAGACCTTTTCCCAACTGGCTGTTTTCCCCTTTCGGGCGTAAACAGCTTACACTGGTTGATATGAAACCATTTTGTACGCCAGGGCATCTTCACAGCGTAAACCATGGGGCTGACTTTATCTACAATACTGCAGGGCCCCATGTACAATGGCTCCAAACTCCCTACTCGGGCGTAGTTTCTCACCATGACCTGATCTCCTACCTCCCACTCGTGGTGCTTTCTCGGCTCGAGCAGCAATCGGTTACTCCGTTGCTGCCTTCCCATGTTCCCGGCCATCTGTTCATGGACCTGCTTCAGGTGCTCAAAGAGGTTTCGGGCGAAACTGTCCCGGTTGACCTCTCTGAGCTGACCCTCCATGAGCACCGGGGCTAGTACATGGGTGGGGGTCCGCAGAACCCTGCCAGTCATCAGCTCGTATGGGGAATACCCTGTGCTTTTGGACTGGCTGGCCCGGATCCCCATCAAAACCAACGGTAGGAACTCGGCCATTAACGGGGCGAGTCCACTGTCTCCTTCCTTAACCTTTCCTTGAGGGTCCGATTCATACGTTCCACAATCCCTGATGACTGCGGGTTGTGGGCCACGTGCCATTTCCCTTCAATGCCCAACAGCATAAGGGTGTTCTGCATCACCTGTCCAGTGAAGTGACTCCCTTGGTCGGACTCCACAAACTCTGGTAGCCCCCACCGCGAGAACACTTCCCGGACCAGGATCCTGGCAGTACCCAGAGCTGTGGCTGCTCTGCAGGGAAAAGCCTCTACCCACTTGGTAAACACGTCCACCAGGACTAGGCAGTACTTATAGCCTCCCTGGGCGGTGGGCAGGGGCCCGATGTAGTCGACTTGTATCAACTGCCATGGTCCCTCTACCCTCCTGACGTGTCCCATAGGGACCTTCCTTTTGTGGGGGTCAGGGTTGTTCGCAGTGCATACAAGACAGCCTGCACAGAACTCGCGGGCATCGTCACTGAGTCCCGGCCACCATCCCGCTTGTTCCACCCGCTGCCAGGTGATCTCAGGCCCGGGGTTTCCCGCTCCTGGACCCTCATGGGCCAGTTGAGGGAATTCCCTCCGGTGCTGCTGCGGCACAACCCACTGTTCCCCCCGGAACAGCATACCCTTTTTAACGGAGAGAGTCGCTGTGCCGTACGGACCTTCTATCCCCTTTCCCTCAGCAACTGTGCTGAGGACTGCTTTTAGGACAGGGTCTTGGGCTTGGACCGTCTTAAGGTCCGGGGCTAACGCTACCCCTACACTCCCTTGGGTCCTGTCCCTACCTCTGACCGCCACCATGGGTCTGGACCCAAATGTGTCCCAGAAAGTGCCTGTGCGGGCACCCTCCTTGGCGGGCAAGTCAGCCTGCTGGTTGCCTTGGCCGCGGGGTTCTGTGGAGGAATGGGCCTTCACCTTGTGAATGAAAACCTCCCCTTCCTCCCCCACTGCTGCCAGGATCTTTTCCAGCAGGGGCTTTACTGTGAGGGGTCTCACCTCAGCGGAGGTGTATCCGCGGCGGGACCAGGTGGCCAGGTACTCCGTACACGAATTGCACGTGAACACGCTGTCCGAGCAAATCGTGTAGGGGGTGGGGAAGATTTTGGGGTGTGTAACAACGTACACCACCACGGACAGTTCAGCCTGCTGGACGCTCATGGTGCTGGGGAGCTTAATCGCCAGGGCAATGTTTGCCGCTGGGTCGTAAACTCCACACCCCGTGAGACGCTCGCCAGCAGATACCATGCTGGAACCGTCTACATAGATCTCGCGGTCTGTGGGATGTATCCCGGCCCGTAAACCTATGTTTACTTCCCAAACCCCTTCAATGGAACACCGGTGGGCTGTTCCAGGATATACCAGGTTGGCTGCGAGCTTTGGCTCACAGGGACAATTCACCTTCAGATCCATCTGTGAGAGGAGCAGGGTCCAGCGGGCAATGCGAGCACTGCTCACTGTTCCATCCTTGATCCTCCTGCCCAGAAGCATCTGGGTGGGTGTGTGATGGGTGAGGAGGGTGATGGGAGAGGTGCCTGTGAAGATCAATGATCTTTTCACAGCCCAATGTGTGGCCAAAAGGTGCCGCTCACAGTTGGAATAGCTCCTTTCCACATCAGTGAGTATCCTGGCGGAGTAGACCACCGGCCGCAGCCGGCCGTGCCGCTCTTGGAGCAGCACAGCACTCAGGCTGTCCCCGCTGGCTGCTACCTCCAGGAAAAACTCTTTCCCCCCATCTATGGCCCCTAGAGCTAGCGCAGTCTGCAAGTCTTTCTTGAGCCTGACAAATGCTGCCTGGCAACCCTCGTCCCAAAGCCACTCCACTCCCTTGTATAGGAGTCGGAGCAGAGGGGCTGCAGTGGCCGCATAGTCCTCAATGAAATCTCGACAGTACCCGGTCAGCCCTAGAAACGACCTCACACCTATTACGGTGTTAGGGACCGGTAGTTCTTGTACCGCCTCCCTCCTAGCCTTATCTATGGCCCTTTCTCCGGCGTGCACGGTCAGACCGAGGAATTTCACCTCCTGCTGGCCGATCTGCGCTTTCTTGGGATTTACTTTGAAACCCTTCTATCCTAACAGCTCCAGCAGTTCGGCCAATCGTGGGCCATGCTCCTCCTTCGAATCAGTGAACAGGATCAGGTCATCCACATATTGAACCAACTGTCTGGGCTGGCTAAAATCCTTTAAACTGTTGGCCATGCACTGATGGAAAATGCTGGGGCTGTTGTGGAAGCCCTGAGGCAAACAGTTCCACGTGTACTGTTGCCCTTTAAATGTAAAGGCAAACTTGTACTGATCCTCCCTCCTTACAGGGATGGACCAAAACCCATTTGAAATATCCAGCACCATGAAAATGGTCACGGATGCTGGAATACTCCCGATGAGGTCGGCAACTGCTGCTACTGTGGGTGTGCAGGCTGAGATGTTACTATTGAGCACTCGATAGTCCATCGTGGCCCTCCATGAATTGTCCGGCTTTCTGACCGGCCATAATGGAGAATTCACGTGGGTAGCTATCGGTCTTAGCACTCCCTGCTACACTAACGAGGACATGGCTGCTTCCATGTCTGGTTCTGCTTCCCTGGGGAAGTTATACTGTTTCTGTGGTCGGGCCATGGGGTCCCCGTCTACGCTGACCTCAAACACTGTGACCCTCCCGCAGTCGTGCTTGTGAGTGGCAAATGTGGCCAGGTGGGCCTGCACAAATGCCTGGAACTCAGGTGGGGTGTTGCTGACCATGAGCCCGAGGTTATAATCCTCTTTAGGCTTCATGGTGCAGAGGGTCCCCTTCCCTTCCTTTCCCGGGATTACTACCACCTCTCCGTTCTTTACTTTACCTGCCCCCCAAAGGCAGTGATTCCTCAAATCCACTAGGATCCTGTGGCCTACGATAAAATCGGCCCCCAGGACCCCTCTTTCACCCTCCACGTCCCATTTCATCGGGACACACGTCCACTTGGAGCGGAGCGGACCTAACCGAATGGAGAGCGGGATGGAAAACGAGCCGGCCTGTTCCCTACCCGTGAACCCCGATAGACTGTATGGGACCCCGTTAGAGAGAGGTGAGGTGGTGGGGTTAGCTGAGTAGACCACGGTGCATGATGCCCCCGTGTCTAACAGATAGGTCCTTGTCACCTTTTCCACCTCCATCTCCAAAGGGGTCTTTTCCACTCATCATACCGGAGCGAACACAGATACACAGGCTGCGCTGGCTCTAGTCACGGCTGTGGGTTGGATGGGGCTGACGGGGTGAGAGCACCGGTGGCGGCTGCTACTCTCCCCTGGCCAGTCAGTAAGGATCTCATGGCGTCCCAAAGTGACTCAACCTCTGCGGAAGGGGTCCCTGCCCCCGCCTTTTGGACTGGGGCTGTGGGATGCTTTCCCTTGTTATCTTTCCAAGGGTTTTTGCACTCCTCCCGCCAGTGACAATCCTTCCCACACCCGTAACAATTGGTCTTTGTGTTGGGGGGGTTACTCCCTTCCTTGTGCCACACTTTCCTACCCGGTCTGGGTTTTACCTCATGCACCTTTCCCTTGGGTAGGTGTGCATCGGCTCCCCTATCGTTTTTGTAATCCAGAGTGAGCTGTCTAATTACTGTAAGTTCGGTGGTCTGGGGATTTTTGGGGTCGAACCAGTCTTCTGCCTTGGCCCGGACCTGTGGCAAGCTGTTCACCACCAGGCAACGGAGCCAATGCGTCAGGGAATCCCCGTTCAGGAACGCCCAGTCCGGCGTCCCCCGGCAGGCCCTCCGGTATACCGGCCACAGCCGGTCCGCAAAAGCCTGCGGGGTTTCCCCTGAGAGCTGGATCGTTTTCTCCACACGGGAGAAAGGACTTCCCACATCCATCCCCATGGTCTCCAGAACTGCATCTCTAAGCTCCTCATACCTGCACTGCCCCCTTTTACACTCGTCAGAGAGGGATTGGAGGAGACTACTCTCCAGGGAGAATAGCAGCATTTTGGCCTGCTCAGCATCATCGCAGTCGTTGACGCTGGCAGTTTGCTCTACTTCCCTGAAGTGGATCGAGGGGTCTCCCTTTTCGGAGAGCCTCGGGAGATGGCTGACCCTCGCCCTAAGCTGCTGGGTATTAAAGGGTAATACGAACTGGTATTGGAGGGGTCCCTCAATGTCGCCATTGGCGGGTGGGCCGAACCTCCGATGCCATGCTGGGCGCATCGGTCCCGGCTCCGACCTCTCTGGCGGGGGTTGCTCTACCTCCGCCTCCACCTCTGGCTCCACTCCGGGCTCCACCCCGGGTTCCACCCCCCCTTGCTGCCAAGCCTCGCTGAAACTTGGCACTACGGGTGGTGGTCATGAGGTCTCCTCTCTCTCAACCGGGTCGTCCCTAGACACTACTGGTGACGTTGGAACTGTCCTCCCCTCGTTCCCCATAAAATCTGCCTGGCCTGCCTTTGGGCTTACGAGGCATACCATGCCCTTTGCCTGCTGGAGGGCCCGGCTCAGATTTTCTATCCTCTCTTTACAGGGGCTGTGGTCTGCCTCCTCAAACCCCTGTTCGCTCGTTAGCTTATATGCTGCCTTTACCTCCTGTGCTTTCTCTTCCTGTCCCCGGATCTGCCTTGCCAAGCAGGTGTACTTCTCCCGCAACCTGAACTCATTTCCCTTGGCTTCGGTGACTTGGCACCATAGGTATTGCAACTGGGCCTTGTGTTCTCCCACTAAATGCACTCTCTCCTGATTCAAAGCCTGCAAAGCTACTAACAACTTATCCTCTGCAAGAGCCTTATCCTGGATCTCCAGGACTGACTCCCTTAACTCGACTGCCTGTGCTGCAACAAGCCCGCCCAAGAGCTAGACCTGCTTTTTAAAGCACATCAGCCAAACTGCCTTCTCTAAGGACTTCTTGTGTTCCTTTCCCTCTGTCCACTTAGCTGCTGCATCTATCGGACGCCCAGCCTTTAACAGAGTGGTGATCCACTTCTTAGTGATATTCACCTTGCTAAAGACGTAATCAGAAATCCTTTCCTCCATCACGGTTCGCTCATCTGAACCACTGTCTATTGCATCGCAACCTTGTTGACGGTGTCCTGCCGCGGTCGCCATTATGTAGGGGGTGGTGTGGGGTGGCACGTATGCCCAGTCAGTTATGCTTCTGACTGTATATGAGTGGTTCGACTCACTCCCATGCCCCTGGGTTCTAGGCACCGGACTTAGGTACAAGGCAGCGATACAGAAAAAGACTTGAGTAGACAGGTGGTTTGGATGTAAACAAAACCAAGATTTTTATTGAAGAGGAAATTAATACAATCTTATGAAAAAAATTACTAGTGTACACTTCTACAGGCAAAATACAAAAGGATAACTATACTTATATAGGGAATGGGGAAAACACGGCACATCAAGGGAAAACAACTATCTCAACAATCCCGTTATCCTTATCCCACCCCCTATACCTAACTAGATTAAGCTATGAGGGGTCAGAACTTCGTGCTCACCAATCAAAAGGGGTCTGTTGAACTCGAAACAGCGGTGGGGTTCGGGATTCGCTCTTGGTGTTCTCTGGAGCCTGCCGTCGTCATGTGGTCTCCGGGTGCTGCAAGGGTGTTTTCCAGGTACAAGTACCCCAAAGTTAAAGTCTCTGCTTGGGTACTTTACCTTGCAGGGATGGCGGTTTCTCTTCCTCGGCCGACAGTTTGAGTTTGCATGAAGATAGTCGCAGGTCAGCTGAGACTGAAGGCCCGATGATTCAAAGCCTGTCTTCAGTCATCTTCCTCAGTTCATCTTCTCCGTCGTCTTCTTCACTTCGTCTCCCCCTCGCCTCGTCGCGTCCCGCCTCGCCTGGCCTGAATTGTCCGTGTCCGCCCAATGCAGTGCCTGGGCGATTCCGGATGGAGTGGGGAAAGGCAAAGGCAAAGGCCAGGGGGTAAGCGTGGGATGGGGAAAGAGCAACAGCCACGAGGGCAAGGGGCCGGAGCCAGAGCAAGGCTGACAGCAGAGCCAGAAGGTTGCCGGTGGGCCTACAATTATACTTCTTTGGATGGCCCTTATCTGCACGCCAAATCAGGTTAGTTCTTTGTCTTAATTTTGGCGGGCTATTTTAATTAACGGTGGCAATCTACTCTAACTGTTTTTAGATGGCCGGTAATCGCATCTGCCGGCCTGATAATTTACTTGTTTTGTCATGAATGCACCTTGATGGGCCTGTCCAGCCTCGATGGCTTCCTTAATCTGTTGCCGATTATATATGCAAACTGCTTGATGGCCTTAACTATAGGCCTAACTGGGTTTAGATTTGTCTCCAATTTGATCTAATACATAATTCAAAGTCCTGTTTGGTTTTACAAATGCAAAGTCTCTCTTCACAGAAACTGTAGCTCTGGTTTCGATTTCTCCACGAGCTGCCTGTGCCACAGAGGCCAAGTTTTAAAAATCTCACAGGCTTTCTGCCACGAGGCGTGGACGCCATTTTGGGTACCCTTTTTCATTAAAATGTCCATGCAGTGTCCCTTTTCTTATTAATAACCTTTGGGGAAATGTAGAAATTTTGCGACTCTTACATCTGTCCAGTCCTGTCGGAATTTTCAGCCAGGGGAAATAACCTTGCAGCATCTACCCTGTCAAGCCCTTGAAGAATTTTATATATTTCAATGAGATCCCCTCTCATTTTTCTAAACTCCAGTGAGTATAAGCCCAATCGACCCAATCTCTCCTCATACGTCTTTCCTGCCATCCCAGGTATCAGCCTGGTGAATCTTCGCTGCACTCCTTCCATGGCAAGAATATCCTTCCTCAGATAAGGTGACCAAAACTGCACACAATACTCAAGATGTGGACTCACCAAGGCCCTGTACAACTGCAGCAAGACATCCTTGTTCCTGTATTCAAACCCTCTCGCTACAAAGGCCAACATACCATTTGCCTTCTTAACCGTCTGTTGCACCTGCATGCTTACCTTCAGCAACTGGTGCACAAGGACGCCCAGGTCTCGTTGCACTTCCCCTTCTCCCAATCTATTGCCATTCAGATAATAATCTGTCTTCCTGTTTTTGACACCAAAGTGGATAACCTCACATTTATCCACATTATATTGCTACTGCCATGCTTCTGCCCAATCACCCGACCTGTCCAAATCATACTGGAGTTTCTCAGCATCCTCCTCACAGCACACACGCCCACCCAGCTTTGTGTCATCTGCAAACTTGGAGATATTACATCTAGTTCCCTCGTCTAGATCATTAATATATATTGTGAATAGCTGGCGTCCAAGGACCGATCCCTGCGGTACCCCACTAGTCACTTCCTGCCACTTGGAAAAAGACCCGTTTATTCTAACTCTTTGCTTTCTGTCATACCGCCTTTCAAATCCATCGGAAGCTCGGGATCGGCACTAAATCCCAAACTTGCAGTCTGTCAGCCCATGCGTTTGACAGGCCATCCGCTCCGCATCCGAAGCTGGTGCACAGTTATGCTCATCGCCCACTGACTGGCCAGAAACTATGTACAAATATTTAACGGCAGGTGAAAATAAGCAGGGCCTGTTTCCACAGCCTAAGGGGATAAACAAAATTTTAAAAAGTGTTTTTTTAATTAAATGACATCCAGGAACATTAAAAGCCTTAATGAAAAGCAATCCTAGTGTATGTTAAAGCTGCAGGTTGTAAGCCCCCGATCTGCACTTACCTTGTGTGCCGGCCGTTAAGCTGTGGGCTCCCGTGGAATTCCGATCCGGGGCCTGGTCCAGCTGCCGGCGCTCAGTGCTTGCGTATCCCAGGGGCGCAGTTAGTTCGATGCGTCCCCTGGGATCACGTGGGCCATGGGCAGCCAATCGGAGCAGGGAATGCTCCATTCACAAGTCTGACAGGAAGTGCTGTCAAGACTTATAAATACTACGGCCCCAAAATAGCACTAAACCTTCAAATACATTTTAAAAAACATCACCTTTTTAAAATAAACTATAAATTACATGAAATAACTATCTTAAACAATAATTTTAATTTTTGAAAAAATAATTTTATATTCTAACGGGGCTAAAAATAAACTTACCTTGCTTTAAAGTATTTAAAAATAATAAACCTGTGGAAAAAATGTTTTAATTTTAATTAATTCACCACTTACCTTGTAAAAAGCAGGCCTTACGCCTGCTTTTTATATTTCTAAATTCTGTAGGCTTACATTCCTGGAGAAACCTGTAAAAAAAAAAAGCAACGTTTGATGCGCACGCGCAGCCTCCCCCGGACACGCGTTCAACCTCTGAACCTCTTCGTTCAGAGGAACGGAAGTGCTGGTTTCCCGCGCATGCAGGAAACCGACACTTCCATCGGGCCTACGGGTGAGTACCCCATGCGTACTCACCCGTGGAGACCCGAAGTTCAATGTTTACATTTCATAACTTTCTACACAGTATTTGTTTGGAAGGGGGAATTATGTGTAATGAATCGGATTCCCATGATAAAAGCTCAATCCGTAAGACTGTAGTAACGAAGTAATTTGAATGAATGAATGACAATCTGTTTTCCGATTGGAGGACCAGGCCCACGTGGTCCCAGGTACACTTCCGCACAGGCTGTGTCGCTGGGATCTGTGGGCCATTACGCTGCCCTCCAGCACGCAGCATCAGAGAGCAGGATCACGCAGGAGGGCCACCATCAGGTAGGTGCCTATTCCTTTCGCGGGTCAGTGGCGCTCTCCGCAGGTACACCGCCGACCGCAATTTTTGGCTGAGATCAGGAAATAGGCAAGTGCCGAATGACCACTACATATCTAAACTGCACTCCTAGCTTAAGGTGGAATGGGCGGACACATGGCAGATGAAATTCAACACAGAAAATTGTGAGGTGATATCATTTTGGTAGGAAGAATGAGGAGAGACAATACAAGCTAAATGGTACAATTTTAATGGGGGTGCTAGAAGAGAGAGACGTGAGGGTGCTGGTGCACAAATACTTAAAGGTGGCAGGACAGGTTGACAAAGCAGTTAATAAAGCAAATGGGATCCTGGGTTTTATAGAGACATAGGGCTAGAAATTCATTATAGCCCAGGAATGAGCGGTGAAATTAGAAAATCTGGAGAATTAGTGCCAGGTGCTAATGCTTTAGACTGCACGCAGAATTCATTCTCACTGTTCAAAGAAATGATTAGAGCGCTAAATCAAGTCTTAAAGACCCAGCTCAGTGGCGTTACACTCAAAGGGTGGACCAATATCGGGTGCAGTCTAATCTCAACTCATTATTGCCAGGGGCTTTTCCCAGTACTTAAAAGGAAGGTTCATTGATACTGCAGCACCTCATTCTCAGCATTGCTGGCTGTGCAGCTGCCTCAGCAAGGAGAAGCACAACAAGGAGGAGGAGCCAGAGGACTGAAGCAGGTGTGCTTATGGCAGATCCACCTCAGTCGGGTGGCCAGCGTGATTGAATGCTTCAACAAATGCTGCATACAACCATCTGTACCATAAGCTTCACACACTGCGCAAAGCACCAGTCCCCCAGCGCTCACCCACCAACAATGTCTACCTACCAACACTCACACCCATATCTCACGCCTTGCACACAATGGCAGCTATTCAACTATAGGAGGCACAATGATCATTAGTTATTAGAATGAATGTGATATGTGTGATATGTTTATGCATGCATTTATTAATTGAGTTTGCAATATTTTGTGGTCTCTCTCATTTTACCTTTGCACCTAGGAGGACGCTGTGATATAGCATGACACAGGGATGGTATGATGGGCATGTGGTGAGCAAAAGGGATCTGGGGTTTAAGTCATCCTAGTGTGAGGCTGGAGGTCTGGTTGCAGGAGGTGGCAGAGTTCTGTGACCACCACCTTGGTGATGCGGAGCCATCGAATACACTGCTCCTCGCTTAATTGGAGGTAGGAGAAGTGCTCTTGGGATACCCTCGGAGGGTAAGGCCTCCTGGTGAGAGCCCTGATGGTCCTACTCCTCCCTCTGGCCACATATTCCAGTCTTTCTTGTTGCCTCTGCTCCCTCCACTGTAGATCCTGGAGGGCCAGGTAGACTACCAGTACAGCCCCCATTAATGTAGCCAAGTGTAGCACTTTGATATTTTTAAGATTAAATGTAACTACCTTTTAGTTACCACAACACTCCTGATACAAAACAACCTTTAAATTGCTGAATTAAACTGTTGCACAATGTCAAACTGACAAGAAAGCTCTGAAACACCACTAACCTGACAGCTGGGACTCATTACTCATGATCCCTTTAAATAACGTCCCTGGAGCCGGCTTCTGTCTGCTTGACACCATTTCTCCCTGTTGCTGTCTGGTCAAGGCGCTAAGGTAGGTGGCAAAAATCAATTTTGCAGATCGGGCACCTAGTGAGCATTGAACGCTCACTGACATCACGATCTGCCTGGCGCTGAAGTCCCCGGCAGTACCTCGTACTGGCGGCACAACAGGGAGACTGGCTTTGCCGTGCGGCGCTGGATTCGCCTCGCCCCGGTGCTACTGCATCAGCCTTCCGATACCGCCAGCTGCTGGTGCTAACGGGAGGCACTAACCAACTGAATTCTTCCCCCCATAGAGTACAAAAGCCAGGAAGTTATGCTTAAGCTATATAAAACACTAGTTCACCCCCAGCTGGAGTATTGTGTCCAATTCTGGGCACCACACTTTATGAAGGATGTGAAAGCTTTGGAAAGGGTACAGGAGAGATTTACTAGAATGGTTCCAGCAATGAGGGATTACAGTTATGTGGATTGACTGGAGAAGCTAGGGATGTTCTCCTTAGAGCAGAGAAGGTTAAGAGGAGATTTGATAGAGGTGTTCAAAATCATGAAGGGTTTAGATAGAGTAAACAACAACAAAAACAATGTGTTATTATATAGCGCCTTTAACGTAGTAAAACGTTCCAAGTTGCTGCACAGGAGTATTATAAGACAAAAAATTTGACACTAAGCCACATAAGGATAAATTAGGTCAGCTTGACCAAAGAGGTAGGTTTTAAGGAGTGTCTTAAAGGAGGAAAGAGAGGTAGAGAGGCAGAGAGGTTTAGGCAGGGAATTCCAGAGCTTAGGGCCTAGGCAACAAAAGTCAAGGCCACCAATGGTTGAGCGATTATAATCAGGGATGCTCAAGAGGGCAGAATTAGAGGAGCGCAGATATCTCAGCAGGGGTTGTGGGGCTGGAGGAGATTAGAGATTGGAAGGGGCGAGGCCATGGAGGGATTTGAAAACAAGGATGAGAATTTTGAAATCGAGGTGTTGCCAGACTGGGAGCCAATGTAAGCCAGCGAGCATAGGGGTGATAGGTGAATGGGACTTGGTGCGAGTTAGGACATGGGCAGCCGAGTTTTGGATGACCTCAAGTTTACGTAGGGTAGAATGTGGGAGGCCAGCCAGGAGTGCATTGGAATAGTCAAGTCTAGAGGTAACAAAGGCATGGATGAGGGTTTCAGCAGCGGATGAGCTAGGCAGGGGTGGAGACGGGCGATGTTACGGAGGTGGGAATAGGCGGTCTTAGTTATGCTGCGGCTATGTGGTTGGAAGCTCATTTCAGGGTCAAATATGACACCAAGGTTGTGAGCAGTGTGGTTCAGCCTCAGACAGATGTTAGGGAGAGGGATGGAGTCAGTGGCTCGGGAACGGAGTTTGTGGCGGGACCGAAAACAATAGCTTCGGTCTTCCCAATATTTAATTGGAGAAAATTTCTGCTCATTCAGAACTGGATGTCGGACAAGCAGTCTGACAATTTAGAGATGTGGAGGGGTCGAGAGAAGAGGTAGTGAGGTAGAGCTGGGTGTCGTCAGCATATATGTGGAAACTGACGCTGTGTTTTTTGATGATGTCACCAAGGGGCAGCATGTAGATGAGAAATAGGAGGGTCCAAGGATAAATCAAGAGATAAATCAAGAGAAACTGTTTCCTATGACAGAAGGGTCGATAACCAAAGGGCACAGATGGGGCTCATGACTGGCAAATTATGCATAACTTGGATAAATGCAGTGTTATGCATGTGGGCAGGGCAAATGCTCAACATTCATGCATCCTTCAGGGAACAGCATTAAAGAAGGTGAAAATAGAAAGAGATTTGAGCATTCCAGTGCATAAATCTCTAAAGGTACATGAGCAATGCCGTGAAGCGATAGCTAGAGGAAACAATGTTTGGGTGTATCAATTGAGTACAAGATGAGGCATACTGTTTTGTCCTTGTACAAGACCTTAGTCAGGCTGCACTTGGAATACTGTGTCCAGTTTTGGTCTCCTCACATGGTGGGTGATATTGAGGCTTTGGAGAAGGTGCAGAGGAGGGCCAGTAGACTAATTCCCAGTTTGAAGCATTTTATTTATCAAGATAGGCCAAAAGAGTTGGGACTCTACACTTTAGACTTAGAGGGTCCCCAGCTACTCCGACAAAGCCCGCCTCTTTTCTGCTCTCTGCTGAGGCCCACGCCGCCTTCAAAAGCATTAAGCGGGATATTGAACGGGCCACGCTACAGGCAGTGGACGAGAACACTCCCTTTCAAGTGGAAAGTGATGCGTCTGACTTTGCCTTGGCGGCCACCCTCAACCAGGCGGGGCGGCCCATAGCTTTCTTCTCGAGGACCCTCCAAGGGCCTGAGATCAGACACTCCTCCGTGGAAAAGGAGGCCCAAGCCATCGTGGAGGCAGTGCGCCACTGGCGCCACTACCTAGCCGGCAAACGCTTCACCCTACTTACCGACCAGTGGTCGGTAGCGTTTATGTTTAATAATAAACAGAAGGGGAAGATTAAAAATGATAAGATTCTCAGGTGGCGGATCGAGCTCTCCACCTTCGAGTATGACATCATTTACCGGCCAGTGGCCCTTAACGAATCCCCCAACGCCCTCTCACGAGGGATGTGTGCCAGCGCCACCGGGGATCGGCTACAGACCCTCCACAACGACCTCTGCCACCCAGGGGTCACATGGCTGTTCCACTTCATAAAGTCCCGCAACTTACCCTACTCGATTGAGGAAGTTCGGTCTCTGACCAGGAACTGCCGCACTTGCGCTGAGTGCAAGCCTCGGTTCTACCGCCCAGATAGAGCCCACTTAATCAAAGCTACTTTGAGCGGCTCAGCTTAGATTTCAAGGGCCCCCTCCCGTGAGTCGGCCGCAATGTTTACTTCCTGAACATTGTGGACGAATACTCCCATTTCCCATTCGCCTTCCCCTGCCCAGACATGACCAGCACCACGGTCATTAAATGCCTCAACAGCCTGTTCTGCCTGTTCGGTATGCCGAGCTACATCCATACGGATGGGGGGCGTCCTTCATGAGTGAAGAGCTACGCCAGTACATGCTGTCCAGGGGGATCGCCACGAGCCGTACCACCAGCTACAACCCCCAGGGTAACGGCCAGGTGGAGCGAGAAAACGGGACAGTATGGAAAGCAGTCACTCTAGCTCTAAGGACCAAGGGCCTCCCTATCTCCCGCTGGCAGGAAGTCCTCCCAGATGTGCTCCATTCGATACGGTCGCTATTGTGTACTGCCACTAATGCCACGCCTCATGAACGAATGTTTGTCTTTCCCCGGAAATCCACCTCAGGCGTATCCATGCCATCATGGCTCTCCACCCCAGGTCCGGTATTTGTACGAAGGCATGTGAGGGGCCACAAGACGGACCCTCTCGTGGAGTCAGTGCACCTACTCCACGCCAACCCCCAATACGCGTATGTCCGGCACGCCGACGGAAGGGAGGACACCGTGTCCATAAAAGACGTCGCCCCAGCCGGTAACGACAACAACCACGACAACAACAGCAACAACGATCACAGCAACTCGTACCCACCCACTATCCTTTCATCACCCCCGGAAGAACATCGACCAACGGTGCCCCCACCAACTACCCCTTCAACAACCCTGGCGGCGCCCCCGGCAAAGACCCAGGAGGTCACCGGGGACACCCAGCCGACACCCGCGGCACCACAACAGCTACGTCAGTCACAGAGGACTATCAAACCCCCGAACAGACTAAATCTGTAGAAGGGGTGAATGTGATGAAATATGCCATTCATCAGGCACTCTGTATTCTCTGTGTTTGATTGTGCCTGCGACTGTGACAAGCAGGGGAATTTAGTTTCAGTTTCATTTCCTTACCTGTATTGTATTGTGTGTAGGGCTCCGCCCATACCTGGCCCCTACTTAAGCAGGCCCCAGCGTGTCTCACAGGCAGTACAGCAGATCTCTGGATGAGAGACACTTCTCCACTGTGTATTACTTTCTGAGTTAATAAAAGCCTTGCTTTGCTCCGTTAACGTTGAGTCTCGGGTTCATTGAGGCACATCAGCCTGTTTCTGGATGAGGCGGAGATCACCTCTTACAGAAGGTAGGTACTGCAGGGAATTCAGGACCAGAGTGATCTCCTGGATGAGTTTTGATTGCCTAGATGGGTCGGAGAGGAATTTCTCAATTTTTTTCCCCCCCAAATTGGCCTGGAATTTTTATCTGGCTTTTCGCCTCTCCCAAGAGACCACATGGTTTTGGGTGGGGTGGAGAGTGTATATTGTGATACAGAAGGTATCGGAGTTGTGTGGGACAGGCTAGATGGACCAGAGGGTCTTTCCCTGACCATCATTGTTCGTATGCTCGTATTTAAGGTGATTGGCAAAAGAGCCAGAGGCGACATGAGGGAAAACCTTTTTACACAATAAGTGGTTAGGATTTGGAATGCACTGCCTGGTAAGGCAGTGGAAACAGATTCAATAATAGCCTTCAAAAGGGAATTGGATAAATACTTGAAGGAGAAAAAATTGCAGGGATGGGGGAAAGAGCAGGGGAGTGGGACTAGCTGGATTGCTCTTCGAAAGAGCTGGGGCAGACTCGATGGGCCGAATGGCCTTCTTCTGTGCTGTACTATTCTATGATTCTATTCTATGAAGTCATATCACCTTCATGTACCTGGATCTGAGAACATCTGTTGTGATGAACTCAGACAACTGCTGGATTAAGCTAAAGTCACGATTGGTTAACTTAGCTAATGCAAAATTAATTACTTAATAGCCTCTGTTCCTGTGAAGTCGAGTTATCCATCTTTTGAAATGCATAATTACTTATGTAAGTTTTTGAAATGCGTCATTGCTGTGTAACTTGGGATCAAAATTGTTGACTTTTCCAATCACAACTAGGACACTAAACTCTATATAAGTGGAACTAATCCACGGAAGGAGTTTAGTGTTTGCGAGAGAATGAAGACAAACGCTTTGATACTTTCAAGCCTGGAGTTTGTGCAGACCATATTGTCTAAATTCTTTATGCATTTATATTATTGTATGTTTACCAAATGGTGTGATGTCTTAGCCAGTAAAACTATTTTTAATGTTAGTATGCATTTTCCACATTGAATTATACCTTGCTGTAATGGGTTTGTGCTCAAAGAAAAAGCAGCACACTGTTTGACAATCAATTTTGCTTCAGATCATCATGATTCAGAAGGGCTGATTTTGTGAAGGATTTCACTGGTGGCAGGCGGGGAACAGGAAGTAGTTTGTGGCGCGTGATTTGGGGCAACGACAATAACAAAAACAACTTGCATTTATATAGCACCTTTAACGTAGTAAAAACGTCCCAAATGCGGTAAAATGAGACCAGGTTACCGGCATTCAGGGGCCCAGTTAAATAGATAAAATATTCAAATCAGGTTCAAAGCCAAATCCAGTGATTTCTGGTGAAGCTTCAGCCACAGTGTACACCTTCCCAGATAAAATGGGCACGAGATTCTTGGGACTTTTCAAGTAGGCTTCTTAAAAGGAAATAACAGGTTCAGTTGCTGGTTAAAAACCTGCCGGGTAAATTTTTTTAAAATTGATTTATGGCATTTATTGTCCATCTATAATAGCTGTTGAGAAGGTGGTGGTGAGCCCTCTTCTTGAACCGCTGCTCTCCATGAGGGGAAGGTTTACCTAGTGGTTTGATACAACTGAAGGGACGATTTTCCCAGCCCTGAGGAGGCGGGTTTGGAGGCAGGACAGTTGGCAAAATGGCAAAAACTGAGGGCGGGTTCGGAACCCACCTACAACCTGCCTCTGCGCAATTTTGCCGGAGGCGGGTTTGATGGGTGCGAATCGGTCCCGCCTCCATCAGTCGGGAGAGGTAGTTAAGACCCTTAAATAGTAGTTAAAGGCCTCTATAATTCTATTTTGACCGGCATTCATTATTTTACCACATTTTCAGCATGTTGCACGACCCTCCTAAACCACGCCAGCTAATCCTGGCGGGTTGACAAGTGGGTGGCCTCCTCACAGCTGCAGCTCCACCATTAAAATGGAGCTTTCATCAGGGAGTAGTTGCAGGTGGCAGAACTTTTGTTCCAAAGTTCTTTCAGCACTTTTAGCATGTCTACCGAGGTCGGAGGTGCTGCAGCTTCAATCTCTCAACTGTGGGACCTCCTTGGAAGACCCTCTCCCTGCTTGGACTGAGCGCTTCCCCAACGGAGGTATCTGCCAGCAGCATGGGAACCATTTATTTCCTTTCACCATGGACCTCAGATTCAGATAGTTTCATGGTCACCATTACTGATTCTAGCTTTTTTATTCCAGATTTAACTAAATTTAAATTCCCTAGCTGGCGTGGTGGGTTTTGAACTCCTGCCTGCGGATCATTAGTTCAGTCTAGTCTAGTAACATAACAACTATGCTACCGTTGCACAAACCTTTCTGCGAGGGGCAGTAATGTAGTGGGGCGAGACTTCACCCACTGCTATGTGATGCTGCTGACTGCGCACCAAATCCTGGAAATGTGGTCGTTAAATATTTGGGGCAGGCAACAATGTCTGTACCCCACTGAAGAGGGAGCAGTAGGGACGGCACCCTGCTGTTCCGCGAGGAGGTACCCGAGGCCCAAATCAGGAGATGGAAAATTTTTTTAAAGCTTTTCAGAGACCAAAGGGGCAATTTAGTAAAGGTACTCGTGGGCATCAGGGCTACTCATTTTAACCTTATGGCCTACATGAACAGCAAGGGTTTGAACTTAATTAATGTTCAGATGGTAGCTCAACACTAAAGCATCATTACGCACATCCGTGGCCATTACTCACAGAGCACTCATCATGCCTTCATTCTGCAGCAGTCCATAGTGTCTGCATTTTTGGATTGAGCGGGAAAGTTCTTAGCCGACCAAGGCTAGCGTCTGCATGCTGGGCTGCTGATCCCATTGATAAACTCCCTAACGGCAGAGGAGAGCCTCAGGCTAGAAGCTAAAACACCAGCTCATCACCCCTCACCAGCAAGAAACATGTGAGATCCAGCTTTGGTGCAATGAAATGGTGTGCAAAATATTTATGGTACCTTCTGAAAGATGAAAGAGTTCCCAGCTTAGATTTGTTCCCTGCTTGATAGGCCCCCCAAGAAGTGAGGAGCTGATGCCAGCTAGCTTATTCCTCATTCACAGCCAAGTTCCTTATTCACATTTTAAAAAATTCATTTATGGCATTTATTGCCCATTCATAATAGCCCTTGAGAAGGTGGTGGTGAGCCCTCTTCTTCACATCCAGATTCGAAGGACTTGAGTGGCTGCAGGCAACCCCCTTCCATGCAGTTTTCCCCTGTGTTTTTAGTAGAGGGTGGCCTTCGGTTCAAACTTGCTTTAGAGCGCCTGCTGCTACAGGACCATCAACACTTCCGTTTTCAAAGGCAACGGTGTTGTCCACATGCCTCCACCCTGACATTGTGAACAATTAGTCCACTCTTCTAACAGCGTCACAACTTCCCCATTAAATAGGGAGCTGCTGCCTCACTGGGTATTTGATTTTTCCCAGCCAACTGTGTTACAGGTCCAGCTCTCCGGACAAGCTTTTCTTGTACCAATGGCCTATTCAAGTTTGGAAGAGCAATGCCATCATTAAATTGGGCACGGCCCACCCATGACATTGCAATCAAGTCTGCACCATAGGGCATTGGTGCCATTCTTACAAAAAGTTTGGCTCTAATGCTTCATTTCAGTTCAGAAACAGATCAGTTTTCATAAGGTTGAGCATGTGACTGGAGCAGGCATCTACTCTTCAAAGGGGTAGTTGACAGATGGCAGGAAATTCCTGGGGAGGGGGGGCGGTTTCCTAATCAGCTGTCGTAACTTTGGAAGAAACCCCGCTGGTACCTGAAAATTGTGCTGGGGTTCTGCGGTTAGCATGCAGCCTCGATTAGCATATGAAACATTGCCTCCCAACTGAAGCAGGCAGGCCTTCTAAATGATGGGATGGATCATAAAGGGCAGCAGCTGGAACAGGAAGAGGAAGTGCTGCACCTTGGTTTTCGGAGCACTAGCACTCCAGCTGCCAGAGCCCCTGAAAATTCCCTCCAAGTGTCCGTCTTTCATTTTGTGACCAGTGAAGAAGCTCAACCTCCAATTTAACCTTAGATTCTTTAAAAAAAAAATCATAATATGCTCAGGCATGTGCAGAAAAATTAGTCTCCGGTTTATGAATTAGCTGCCAATAGGCCTAGAGGAAGAGCGATGCCGAAGCACGATATAAAATCAGAGAGAGTAGTGCACGGAGCTTGTCTTACACGACTTTTCCAGAACCCAATCTATTAAGGTCAAAAGCCTTATAGGGAGTCAGGACTCTTTTACAGCGCCATCATACTTAGACTGCTGCCAGCTGCATAATATTTAATATCCCCAGGCCGTACGGGTTTTTGTAAAGATTTCACTACAACTGCATTAGACCATTTGTTATGGTAAGTTTTAAGATTTAAACATAAAACCCACTTGGAAAGTGCTGTAACAAGGCTAAATGTTTCCAGTGTGTGAAATGCCTCTGAGAGGTGTAAGGTATAGCAAAAAGATTTTTTGAAAAGCATGACTTCTCTAATGGATAATGGTAAATAAATTAAATCAGTGCACTGAAGGATGCCATTTTCTTAAAGGTGTAAAGAAAACACATTGGGGGAAAAATTCAGTTGATTAGCGCCTCCCGTTAGTGCCCTAAGATGGTGCTAATGGGGCGCAAAGCAACTAGCACCCGGGCGCAGCGATGTTTGCGCCACTTGCGAAATTGACCAGGCATTTTGCGGCGACGCTAAACACTACTGCTTTGATCTCCTGTGCCCGCAGATCATGACGTCAGTCGAGCGTATAGCGCCCCGGACCAGATATTGAGTGGCGCCCCCTGCCTTACCGCCTGCCGCTAGCAACGACAGGTTGAGAAGAGTGTTTTGCAGTCAGGAAGGGACCGGGGGAGCGCTATTTAAAGGCAGCCACTTCCTTGCTTTTTTTGTCGGCGACATTTTTGCACCACGCATTCTGAGAGAGAGCGACTTCTGGAGAGATTCAATGCTGTGTGAAGGAGTTTTGGATACTGAGCAGCACTTTGCAGGTTCATTTTGATTTGACCTTCCTTGCATCGATTTAGAAGAGACTATGGGGGCTGCACTCTAAGCTCTTTCCCTGGGTCTCTCCATTGTTCTTTCCAGCAGATTTGATGCGCAGGTCTCTCCAGGCCGAGATTCAATGCTGCAATGAGCAGCGTGTGGATGGAGAGCAAGATCGACCCTCCCCTTTAAGAACTGGCCGGCGCCAGTGTGTCTGTGTTCCATTGCTGACTGACATCACATGAGCTGCGCCAGCGCTCTGAGGTAGCGCCTCGCTCCTCGGCATTAGCGCCTTAAGAGAGGTGTGTAGCGCCTGATTTAGCACTCCAATCACCTCCAGGGGCGATAGAAGCCAAGTTTGCAGTCGGAGGTGATAATTAAACTTTGCGCCCGGCCAATAATTGCACCCCAAATGGGGCGATACCGAATTTCTCCCCCATTGGACTTTAAGTTAAATAACATTACTTCAACTTCCCACCAGTAGATTTGCCTGAGCCTTTCAAAATTAGGATAGCCCGATGACATCATCATGACCCCGATCTGCATAAATAAAGAAGGACCTTGCTGGCTTCAAGAGGGTGTCAGTACCACCTGCTCAGAAGAGCAGGTTAAAATAAAGGACAGCGGGAGCAGTGCGGAATGATGGTTGGTGAGTCTCCACTAGACGGGTAGGGTTAAAATTGCCCCTTTTGGTTTTAGGAAGATAGCTTGGACATTGCCTCATCCGAAGCATAATTACTGGATTTACTTGAGATGGGTTTTTTTGTGAAAACAGCAGAAAATACAGAAATGTCCTTTTTCTACCCAAGTGGCTCGTTCTTTTGCCAACTTCACACCACTCTGGCATTGTGAAAGTGTCTTCGAGAAAAGCTGTAATCATTCAAGGAAGAAGATTCCTTCAAACTGTCATCACTTGCATGCCGAGCATGCAAGAAACAACCCTGCCCCGATTCCTCATTCTCCAATATCCACCGGCGTCTGGTCAAAGAACTTTGATGTGTGCTTAATTGTTTCATCTGTAGCTTATGTCATGTCATCCTCTGTTAGGTAGAAATGCTGCCGTACAACACTAATAACTATCACACGCCAGGGATTAAGTTATGATTGACAAATCAACACTACACTCTTGCCTCGGAGTCAGAAGGTTGTGGGTTTAAGTCCCACTTCAGAGACTTGAGCACAAAAATCTAGGCTGACACTCCCAGTGCAGTGCAGAGGGACTGCTGCACTGTCAGAGATGCCGTCTTTCGGATGAGATGCCTTCTTGTGGACGTAAAAGATCCCATGGCATTATTCAAAGAAGAGCAGGGGGGTTATCCATGATGTCCTGGCCAATATTTATCCTTCAATCAACAGATTTTCTGGTCATTATCACAGTGCTGTTTGTGAGCGCTTGCTGTGCGCAAATTGGCTGCTGTGTTACCTATACAGGTAGACTACCCTTTATCCGGACTTCCGAAAACCGAAACCCTCTAAAAACCGAAGGTTTTTTCGTTCAGCGTAAGTCGTGCGTACGAACGAAAATTCCTTCGGTTTTTAGAGGGTTCCGGTTTCGGAAGTTCGGATAAAGGGTAAGTCGTGCGCACGACCCCCCGCCGACCCCCCCCCCCCCCCCGTGGACCCCGCCGGCCCCGACAACCGCCGACCCCGCCAGCCCCGACAACCGCCGACCCCCCCGCGGACCCCGCCGGCCCCGACAACCGCCGACCCCCCCGCGGACCCCGCCGGCCCCGACAACCGCCGACCCCGCCAGTCCCGACAACCGCCGACCCCCCCGCGGACCCCGCCGGCCCCGACAACCGCCGACCCCGCCAGCCCCGACAACCGCCGACCCCCCCGCGGACCCCGCCAGCCCCGACAACCGCCGACCCCCCCGCGGACCCCGCCGGCCCCGACAACCGCCGACCCCGCCAACCGCCGACCCCCCCGCGGACCCCGCCGGCCCCGACAACCGCCGACCCCGCCAGCCCCGACAACCGCCGACCCCCCCGCGGACCCCGCCAGCCCCGACAACCGCCGACCCCCCCGCGGACCCCGCCGGCCCCGACAACCGCCGACCCCGCCAGCCCCGACAACCGCCGACCCCCCCGCGGACCCCGCCGGCCCCGACAACCGCCGATCCCCCCCGCCGACCCCCCCGCGGACCCCGCCGGCCCCGACAACCGCCGACCCCCCCGCGGACCCCGCCGGCCCCGACAACCGCCGACCCCGCCAACCGCCGACCCCCCCGCGGACCCCGCCGGCCCCGACAACCGCCGACCCCGCCAGCCCCGACAACCGCCGACCCCCCCGCGGACCCCGCCAGCCCCGACAACCGCCGACCCCCCCGCGGACCCCGCCGGCCCCGACAACCGCCGACCCCGCCAGCCCCGACAACCGCCGACCCCCCCGCGGACCCCGCCGGCCCCGACAACCGCCGATCCCCCCCGCCGACCCCCCCGCGGACCCCGCCGGCCCCGACAACCGCCGACCCCCCCGCGGGCCCGACCCCCGCCGACCCCGACTGACTTACGCTGAGCGTCAGCGTAAGTCGTGCGCACGACCCCCCGCCGACCCCCCCCCGCGGACCCCTGCCGACCCACCTTCCGAAATCCGAAATTCTCCTTTATCCGAAACTCGGTTGGTCCCGAGGTTTTCGGATAAAGGATAGTCTACCTGTATTACAACAGTGACTACACTTCAAAAGTACTTTATTGGCTGTAAAGCACTTTGGGACATCCAGTGGTCCGAAAGGCGCTATATAAATGCAAGTCTTTTGTTTTTATTTTTTATTTTCTATGGAGGAGTGGCCCCCATCGTAGCCCCGGTGAGCAGGAGACCAGTGAGATGTTGACATCCAGTCTCTACTCGTGTCTGATGGGAGAGGAGTGGTGACCTTCCCATTGCATCTATCTCCCCCACCCCCTGTCCTGGTCAGGCTAACAACCTGTCCACTTAAAAGGGGTATTTGCTATGGAAATAGCCTAGAGCATGGTCTGTTGAATGTTAAAGCAGTGGAAGAAATGGGGCCCTGGAAATTGGATCGTGCTTAATGAGACCGGCGACAGAACCACGGCAAATTGGTCTCCTGGCATCATTAGGATAGTACCGGCAAGCTGCAGGCAGCAGTTGTGGCATCAGAGGCAGCTCGCCGGTTGTGTGGGGGAGCGGGGACACCAGCTGAGGGCCTGATAAGTCCGGCGGGGTGGGGGTGGAATTGGAAGGGGGTCAAGGGGTGGCTGACAGCGGCCCACAGTTTTAATGTGGAGATCCTCCTGGCTCCATATTAAGGTACAGTACGTATATTTTACAAAAGTTACCTTTTTGGTCCTTTTCTACAAATGCAACAAGGTCCAATTTCACCCCTATATAAATTCTATTAGCAAAATGTGAAGATCAAGTTCCTTGATGGATAGTTTGTGTGTTTTGCACAACATTTTCCAGTGTTTATTACTACCAGATGAAAATAAGTCATAGTCATTAACAAATGGCAACTGGGTCATTTCCAGTTATTTAGCTGTTTAATTTGCATTATTACGGCTTGCGTTCCATTGGAAACCTTTAACTTACTGTAGCTGGTAAATTACCTTGTATGAATGCATGAACTACCCAGTTAACAACCCAGCAATACATTCTTTTTAACCAAAGACAATTCAACCCAAAAAGCCCCATTGAGTAACATTTGCAGTCCTGAAATACTGCATTTTTTGCAACTTTTCAGCAAAAGCTCTTTGAAAACCTACGGAATATTGTGGAGACAGTAACTAAATGGCTAAAATCATTCAAACTGAGTGATTTGAACTTTGCAGTTTTACAGAGAATTGATTCACTAGAGTAAAGCAGATAACCAATCAGTGTTACAGGGGAATAAATGAGCACACAACAAAGTGTACAAGTAAAACAAATTGATGCTCGGAGGCACATTGACTCTATATAGTCTATATTTTCCTTCCTTAGAAATACTTAGTAAAGTTCACCCATTTCCATTTGGGAGTATCACATCTCAATTAAATTGCCAAGTGCTTCTTGGTTTCCTCCTCTTGATGCCTCTTGAAGTTGATAATGGCACCCACCAGAAGCTGAAGAGCACCATTTTTCGCTCAGATTTCTCAAGCAGCCAACAAGCTGTTTAATTGGTTATGAATTGTTGAAATTCGTAAAGCCAGTACTTTACTTGGAGAAATGCTCTTTGGAAATTTCCGTACATCCAGGTTTACTGCCCAAATTTTGTACGTACTCCCACAAGTAAATGCATGCACCTGATCTGCTTACAGATGTCAGCTCACTCCCATGAGCTGTCCTCAGCTTAGCTCCTGCTCCAGTCACACAGCTCGGCCCCACCAGGGTAGCCTGCAGCAAAATCCTCCAGAGCCTGTTAACCGCCAATGTCCGATCATACAGCCAGGTGACAATCCACACACTGAAATTAATAAACGTACTGTTAATATCCGTCAAGTTCAGCTCACCCATCATGATGGGCTAGTTGTCCTCCTTCTGTGGGATATGGACTGAAGGGCTTCATTGTCTGCTGTAGAATTCCACACTTTTCTATATCTTGGCTGAATTGCAGCTAGAGAGTAGTCAGTCTTTATGCACCTTATTCCTCTTTTCTACTCCTATATGCTGGTGCCTATCCCCCTGCCAAGCTAGTTTAAACCCTCCCCAACAGCTAGTACTGGATAGGCACTTGAGGGAAATAAACTTGCAGGGCTACGGTGATAGAGCGAGGGAATGGAACTGACTGAATTGCTCTGCAGAGAGCTGGCGTGGACTTGATAGGCCGAATGGCCACCTTCTGTGCTGTTATGACTCTATGGGCTGGATTTTGCCAGGCCCGAGGAGGCGGGAATGGAGGCGTATGGGGTGTTAAAATTGCAAAACGTGGTGGGCCGTGGTGGGCGGGCCCGACCCCGCCTCCATCCCACCTCCAATCAATTTTCCCAAATGCGTGGTTTCTGATCCCGTCTCTGTCCCGCCTCCAAGAGGCGGGATAGGCCCTTAAGGCCTTTAACAACCACTAAATTGCCTCTATAATCCCATTTTGAGAGGCCTTTCCGATTTTAACATGTTTCCCACATGATTCACGTGTCCTCTGAAACACGATGGTGAAACCTGGCGGGAGCACAATTGGATTGCTGACTAGCAGCTGCAGCTCAACCATTAAATAGGAGATTTGATCAGTCATCATTTGCAGGTGGCAGGACTTTGTTGTCTCAGGTCTGGGGGAACTTTTAGCAGGCATAACCATAGCTGTGGAAGTTTGGAGCCTGACACCCATCTCCAGTGTGACCTCCTGAGAAACCCCTCTCGCCACCTTGACTGAGCGCTTTCTCAACTGAGGCATCTACCAGAAGCATGGGAACCATTTATTTCCTTTCCTCCTGGACATCAGATGAGGACGAAGACCAGCCATGGCAGCAGCAGAACCATCAACAACAGCAGCACCAACAGCAGCGTATAGGGGGTGGCGTGTGCCCAGTCAGCTTCACCTCTGACGGTCTCTGAGCGGTTCGAATCGCTCCCACACCCCTGGGTTCTAGTCACCGGACTTTGGTACAGGCAGCGATACAGAAAATCGAGTAGACAAGTGGTTTGGTGTAAGAAAACCATAATTTTTATTAAAGGCACAATAACACAATCTTACTGAGAATTACTGAAATAATTACAGGCATAAACAATTACACTTATATGGGAATGGGGAACACACGGCACATCGAGGGAAACAAATACATTAAAAATCCCCTTATCCTTATCCCACCCCCAATACCTAACTAGATTAAGCTACAAAGGGCCAGGAATTCATGCTCACCAATTCGAAACCTGTTGCTTTAACTGGTTGTGGGTTTTGAGGTTTATTCTTGTTGTCCTTTGGGGTTCGTCATTGCCACGTGGTCACAGGGTGCGGCGATGGAGTTGCTTGTGCGAAGCACCCTCCCTTTTCCTCCATTAACATCTTCATTGAGTACCTTGTCATGATGGGTCTTCTTTTTCTTCGGGCGGTTGGTCGTCGACGGTTTTGCTGCGGTTGGGCCTCGGTTGGCGGTTTTTACCGTTACTATGTTTTTCCTACCCAAGCTTCGAATGCCAGTTCATTCTTAATTGGGCTTTACTGTCCAAGCATCAAACACCAGCTTATAACTAGACCGTTTGTCTTGATTTTACTGTCCATACTTCAAACGACAACTTATTCATCAAACGCCAGCTTATAACTAGGCCATTTGTCCCCCAACGCGTCTTTCCGCTGCCCTTCTCTGCCTTTACCGGTTTTTACCATTTTTCTCGTCTCGTCTCGTCTGTTCATGGCCCCGTATATCCTGTGCATTTTCGATTCGGGTCTCGTTCTCCTCCCGCGTTTGGCCCCCGGTGTAGTAATGGCAATCCTTGGTGTCGAGCGGCGCGGGGAGGGAGAAGAGGGCCCGCCACGAGGCACAAAGTGAGAGCGAGAGGCAGGAGGCAGGAGCAAGAGGCAAGCGACAAGCGATAAGAGACCGATCACTACCGGTGGGCCTACAATTATACCCGGTTCTTCACCCCTTTTCTGCGTGCCAAATCAGGTCAGTCCTTTGTCTAACTTTTGGCGGGCTCATTTAAAATGATTACAGCCATTTACTTTAACGACTTCTGGGGCGGTTGTCTCCTGGTATAATGGCTTCGATATCCTGGCTGTTTGTTATTTATGAAACTTAATCGTCTTTCCTGGCTTGGCAGCTACCTGTGAGCTGTTACCGATTATTTATGTGAAGAGCTGATGGCCTTCAGATTAGGCCCATCCTGACTTGATCTGTTCCAAGGTGAAGAATGCATATTCTGTATTTACCTAGCTGTCTGGCTTTACAAAGCCTTACACAGATCCATGCATGTTAGGTTTCATTTCAGGGCCTGCCTTGTTGCAGGGCCTTGCTTTTAAAATCCTGTCGGTTTTGGTCACGAGGTCTCAGAAGCCATTTTGGGTACCCTTTTTAATAACTTGTCCATACAGGGTCCCTTTATCCATAACTTTTGGGGAATGAGGGAATTTTGAGAACCCTACAAGCGGCAACAACAGAAGCGTCAAGCTGCTGCTCACCCACCTGAAGCTGCACAGTCCAGAAGGCGCCAGCCCTTGGGAGCCCGTCGACGCAGGAGATAACCCCCAAACAGAGTCTACAGACAGAGGATCAGCTACCTCAACATCAGTGAGCAGCAGTGCCAAAGGTGGCTCCAACTTTTGCGAGAGGTAGTGGGTGACATCTGCGCAATGGTGCAACAAGACCTGGAGCCCAGAGGAGCAGGTGGACACCCCTTACCAGTGGCCATCAAAGTCACCAACACACTCAACTTTTTTGCTTCAGGCTCATTCCAGGGATCAGCAGCAGACATCAGCGGCATCTCCCAGGCAGCCGCACACACTTGCATCATGCAGGTAACCGATGCCCTCTTTGCCATCGCGCACAATCACATCCATTTCTCCAAGGATCAAGGAAATGTCACGGTGCGTGCGGTTGGACTAGCTAATCTGGCAGGCATTCCAAGGGTGCAGGGCATCGTTGACTGCACACATGTGGCCCTTAAGGTACCCCATCGTAATCCAGGTATTTTTGTCAACTGCAAGGGCTTCCACTCCCTCAACATGCAGCTGGTGTGTGACCACAAGAAGGCAATTTTGCATGTTTGTGCCAAGTACCCTGGCAGTTGCCATGACTCCTTCATACTGCACCAGTCTAGTGTGCCTCCGCTCTTCAGTCCACCAGACCAACTTAATGGATGGCTACCTGGAGACAAGGGCTATCCCCTGAAGACGTGGTTAATAACGCCATTGAGGAGCCATCGAACGAAGCTGAGGAGAGCTACAACTACAGCCACATTTCCACCAGATCCATAATCGAGCAAACCATCGGCATGCTGAAGATGCACTTCTGATGCCTGGATAGATCAGGTGGAGCCCTGCAGTACTCAGCAGTCAGGGTCTCCAGAATTGTCATGGTTTGCTGTGCACTTCACAACATGGCACAGCGTCGTGGCTTGCAGATTTCTGAAGACCAAGTGGCTCGTCACATATCCTCCTCAGATGAGGAGGAGGAGGAGGAGGAGAGCGAAAATGAACATCTTGCAGAGGCCCATCAATCAGCGGCAGCAGTACGCGAGAACATTGCTGCCCGGGATGCAAGGAATGCACTCATCTTGGCCAGATTTGCTTAGCCTAGCCGATCAAGCACTTTTGCCTTGCAGCTTTTTACCAGAGCATTGACAATGGCCAAGAACCAGGGGATTCATAGCACTCTGACCACCATACTGACAATTGCAAGTAATCCTAAGCCCTCAATGTGGAAGTCCCATTTGCGAAATGACACACGCCACAACTGCAACAGTTGCCATCAGAATTTTTATTTACAATAACCAACTGATGGCATTTTAAAAATAAACACATTTCACCCAAGTGACTACCCTTGTGACTATTTGTGCAGTATCTTTCTCTTACGCATGCTCCTACGTGGTGCTTCTCCTGTGGCTTCAGCAGATGTGGAGGCCCCTTGCTCAGTTTCTTGCTGCTCCTGTCTCGACACCTTAAGCGGGCATCCTCTGGGGTTGCGAACCTGTGAGGGCTCGGCCACAGTCTGCTTATCCTGCGGCTGTGCAGGGGTTGAGACGCCGATCTCAGTTGGGTGGGGACTCTGGTGGGGCTCTGACCAAGGGCTCTGCAGTGGCATGGTCGTGTGAGCGCTTGGAGAGGAGCTCCCACTTCCTTGTTCTCTGCCACCAACATCCCTCTCATGGGTCAGGTCCACCTCAGTGCTTGCAAGTGGCTTGAAAGCACCCTGCTGCACATCAGGGAGACCATGGGGACCCGTATCTGCACTGGCAGTCCTACTCAGAAGGACTTCCATGAAGGTCTGGTTTCTCTGTTCAATAGCTGACCATCGCTCCTCCAGAGATGTCAGTCTATTCTGAACACTCACCATATTTTCTACACTCTGGCGACTTATTCCTCCATGGCCATAGCCATCCTCCCGTCTACTGTAGCCATCCTTTCCATGGAGGTTGCCATCCTTTCCGTGGTGCTGCGTTCATGCGCCAATGGCTCCACAAAGGCTCTGCTCATGGACTCCTTTGCGATGGACTCCTCTATTCGCTCCACACTCACAGCGACCCTGGAGACAAAACCTGCCAGAGACTCCTGCACCTGTTCCTGGAGTTCCAGCACCGCTGTTCTTCTGGATGGACCCAGAGGCATAGGGTCGACATGCCGCTGAGCCGAGCTGGCAGGGTCCTGCGCCCTCCAACTAGGACTCTCCACTGCTGTCCCTGTCTCCACAATCTGCTGATGCTCACTTGGGAGCTGTGATACACCAGGTGACAACATTACTCTATCTCGTGATGGTTCACCGAGGTGTGAGTGTCTGCGCTGGTGCTGGGTTGGCTGAATTCTGCTGACGCTGCGCCCTCAGAGGTTGCAGCTTCCTCTGAGGAGTCTGGAGACTCAGGCTGTTCCTCCTTGATAGTGGGGATGGGTGCTTGCGATGGTCCTGTGGGGGAGTAAAGGAAAGAGTCAGAGATGTGAGGCCAAGGGTACATGCACTTTGCATATTGCAGATGATCATAAGTCCATCAGTTAGAGCTTCAGAATCATTATCAGCGACTCATGCAATGTCAATGAGAGAGATGAAAAACTATTCTGTCACCAGCTTGCTGTGATGCACCCGTCTGTCCGTCCCCCACTTGCGCCTCACCCTCCACTCCCACGATCTCCAGGACCGCATCCTCCCAGGCGGTGAGGTGGGCTACTGAGGGTGGCCCTCCTCCTGTCCTCGCTCGTTCTCTTTTATTGTGAGCTCTCTTTTCCTGCAATGAGGGAGACAAGTGGAGTTTGAGTGAGAATGAAGGAGTGAGTGTAGAGAATCCATAGCATAGATGCTTAGAAGGAGACAAAGATGGAGTGAGGTGGCAAGACCAAGGGTCCTCCCTGTGTGTTGTCAGTTGTTTTCATAGCATCAGAGTGATAGGGAGTGTGAGGGCTGCATAGTCGAATAGTTATGTGAATGTGAGCATAGAGAGAGAGGGAATGGGTAAGGGTGCATGGATGTCAGTGTCAAGTAGGATGTGGAGGAAGAGATTGCTAAAGCTGGGTGCTGGTGAGGAGACGCAATGGCGATCAGATTGAGAGTGATGGGAACTTCATACTCACTTTTCCAGTATGCTGAAGGTCATGAAATCTCTTCCTGCACTGTATCCAGGTTCTGCGGGTAGCCGATAAGGAGCTGACCTCCTCTGCCACTTGCAGCCACGCAGCCTTTGTCTGCTGGGGAGGCATCTTCCTCCCTGATGAAGGGAAGAGCACCTCCTTGTGAGCTCTTGCTCCCTCCAGTAAAGCCTGCAGGGCAACGTCGTCAAAACGGGGTGCAGACCTCGGTCTTTCTCTTGCCATTCTGCTTCCAGCTCAGTGTATCAGCAAATGCCAAAAGGTTGGCAGCCTGCAGAAGAAGCAAGGCTTGTTGCAGACCCTAAATGCAGCAGCAATAATGACGTCATATTATGGGACTTTCTGACTGGAAATACTCATTTGCCAAGGGTTCCCACACGTTGGAAATCAACTGGCCAATTGAGTTAAAATTGCATCAATCTCACACACCCATTTAGATTCATGTGGGAAACACTAAATTCGGGGAACCCGACAATTCCCCGCACCTGAGTTAAAATCGACCCCTATATGTTTCAATGAGATCACCTCATTCTTCTAAACTCTAAGGAATATAGGCCTAGTCTACTCAATCTCTCCTCAAAGGACAATCCCCTCATCCCAGGAACCAGTCTAGTGTACCTTTATTGCACTCCCTCTAAGGCAAGGGGTCAAGGGGTTGGCGGGGGGGGTGCGGGGAAACAAAGGATGAGGGACAACGCGTTTACCTCCTGGGCCACTTGGATCCACACAGCCTTCGTCTGCTGGGGAGGCTCTTGCTCCCTCCACCAAAGCTTGCAGGGTGATGTCTTCAAATCTGGGAGCAGATTTAGGTCTCCTGCTGCTCATTCTGCCTCCAGGTCCCTCTCACTGCAAAGGCCAAAAGGTTGGCAGTCTGCAGAAGAAGCAAGGTTTCTTGCAGACCTTAAATGCAGCATTAATGATGACATCATCGGAGGCGAGTTTCAGACTGAAAAAACGAATTGGGCCATGGGTTCCCACACGCTGGAACTCAATTGCTCAATGATGTGAAAATTGCATCAATCTCCCACATCGATTTGGAATCGGGTGGATAACACGACCCCAGCCCGCCCCAATGACAGAATCCAGCCCTATGACTCTATGAAGCCCTCAGGGGTACGAGCCTAGTCAGAAAACTTTATGGTAGCAGGGAGCCATGTGAGAGCTAAGTGACCATGTTTGATGAGACTATTATTTTTGACATTGAGGAGATCAGTACAAGATTGTAATTACTGTAAATATTTTGAGTACTGTTTTAAGCTCAATAAATTTGTCTTGGTTTTTAACCTGAGCTATGTTCTGATAGAATGTATATTTTTTCACCTACTGAAATTGAGGGGATCATGTGACTGTATGCAATATATTACTGTAAGTTGGAGTTCCGTGATAAGGGTTCTCTCTCTGAACCCCTAGGTCTCACTGTTTTTACCTACTACAGGCATACTCTGGTTCATCAGGAGTTGCAAAGATTTACTTATGGGAGGTCAGTGACACTGAATCCAAGGGAAATATCTAATGTTAAAAAATGAAAAATGTAACATCTGCCCTATGCCATTGTGCCACATAATCCAGAGAACTGGCCAAAATAGTCATCTTAGAATTTCAGATTTTTGGGTCAACTTCCTTCTATGTGCGTGGGAAACCTTCAGTTCCAGGCTCAAAAAAGAAAAAGGGATGGAAATCCTTGATGCCAGGTCTTGCCACCTTTACTTTGCCTGAGGATTTCTGCCATGAGAAGGAGGTAAGAGATCCCTATGGGGCACCCAGAAGAAACCATTGGTGGTCCTTGCATTTAGCTTCTTCAATTGGAGGATCTGAGAAAGAGAGGCAACAAGGCAATTAAGGCTTTAAAAGGTAAGTGCCATCTTTTTTCTACATGCGCAGTGAATTATGAGGACTGGAAGCCTTCTGGCTGCTGTTTTTGGACAGTAGTCAGCAGGGCTTTAAGCCAAAGGCAATTATTGCTGCTGTAGGCCTCTCGGTGCTGCAGCTGCAGTTAGGCTTTGGCCTCCGTTTTTAAGTGCAAGGTACTGCCAGAGAATGGGCTTGTTCTGAGGGTGAAGGGTCTGGCCTATGACTCACAAGGCATCACAGCTGGACCAGTCCTGTTCGTCATTGTTCGTATCTTTGTATGTAACCTGAAAATCGATGCAGTTTCATGCTATATCAGGAGGAGTGCACTTCGGATGAAGTTTGGCTACAAGTGCTTAGGTGTGGGGTGGAGAGAGAATATAGCCCAATTCTCTTTTTGTAGAAATGCAATAGTTCTGTGGTAAATACGCCACCCCAGTGTGGTAGTAAACCATACAAGGAAGAAGGTCCCAGCTTCAGTCACTGGTGTGTCCAGAGTTAACTGATTTCAGCCAGCGGGGACTATAATTAGCCGCAGGACCAGAGTCGGTAAGAATAGGATCATGCTTGTTATAGCAGGCTGTCAATAGTTGCCATCTTGACAAGCATGAAAAATAACCACTTGGGACAGGTACTGAAGGCTGTTAGTATTTATTGAATGGCACCTCGGCATCAGTCACTACCTTCAAGAGAGGAGGGAAAATATAGAACGTAGAAGTATAAGCATTTTGATATGGAAAGGAGGCCATTTGGGAGAACAATGGGGGAACTATCCCTTTGGAGAGAAGGGGACATTTTTTAAACAAACTGCAATAAATATATACAGGACACAACCTATTACTGCTTCTAATAATACAAAAGTTTGGAAGCTGCCTTTGTTGAGTACTTCACATCAATTGGCACATTTATTCATTCATTGCGATTCACAGCTCAGCTGATTAATTAGCCTTACACCTAAACATTGGGTTCAACGCATATCTGTGAACTGCAGCCTTTTTCACAGTTCTCATTTATCACAGTCACCGCACAATAACTTTGGAAGAATGTGCAAGAAACGATTTCCTAATCAATACCTGAAATCACCGCCTGATATCTTCAGATGTCACTTGGTTGCAGGTGTCTCTTTCCTCAGTAGCGGTGCATTTCAGTCACTGGCCTGTCAACCCCACGGATCTTTCAGATTGCAGCTACTGTTTATAAGCTACAGAGAAAGAGCTTGCAGTTAAAATTCAAGAACAAACGCTGATTCTATTTGGCCTACATTTCAACCTACATGAACTGCTCTTGATCTGAAATATGTATAATATATATGCACACATATAAATAGTCTGAATAACTTAGAACAGTTAAAATTTAAAGCGTACCATTGCAACATAATGGGCTGAATTTTGTCAATGGGGAGCTTTTGGAGGCGGGACTCCCACTTGTCGGGTTTCAGTCCTGCCTCCATCGAATTTTGGCCAATCCACGCTATTTTCCCTTGATTGACCTTGTTAAGCCCACCCAGCAGGCTTAGCAGGCCAATTAAGGGGAAGCCGGTTACAGAAACCGTCAGCTCTGTGAAGCTGTTAAACACTGACATTCTCTGTAGTTTGGTGAGTTCTTGAATTCAAGACTCATCAAAACTCTTTCTTCAGCAGAAATTAGATGGTTGTTGCATTGGAGAATGGTGTGAGACTCTCCGCATACCCACCGACTGAAGCCTACAGGAAGAAACAAAGGTAAGTACACTTTTTCTAACACTTTACACTTACCTCACATACTCACCTCTCCACACTTCCACCCATCACTTACCTTTACAGCGCACTTTTGCACCCTGCAGACCCACTACTCGCCTCGGTGACCCTGGCGGGGTTCGGAGCCTTCAGGAAATCTGCACTTGTGTGGGTAAAATGAGGATAACCCCCTTACCTGCCTGTTAACTTCCTGTTAACAGGCAGCTAAGTCTGTAATCCCCTTCCCGCCTCCAAGGAGACGGGACCCGGCGCGGGTCGACTACCTACCTCCTGGCAAGATGGCATGGAGGCGGGTTGGGGGAGGGATGGACACCAGACCCCAGATTCTTCCATTTTCCCGGCAGTCCCGCCTCCATACCCGCTGTAGTGTATGTACCTTTAAGAGGAGAACTACTTTTACAGCTCCTGTATACTGTAGTACCGGCAGTGACCACACCTGTATATAAACCCTGAGTAGGGATCTGTACTGTTAGTTTTTAGAATACCCTCATCCAGTAAACACCTGTTGATTGTTCGTCTGCAGTCTCCGTCTATTTATTGAAGAACACCATACCTTAAGATTCACGGATTTAACAGTGGCGATGAGGCCGATTCGAACCTAGCTGCAACTCTGCATTTCCTCCCAGGGATTCGCTCCTGGAGGACAGTGGAAGAAAGTCGAGGCCAGAAGCACGGGTGTCGACCATGAGCAACCGCCCAGTCATCCAGCAGAGAGTGAGCATTGCAGGGGAGGCTGTTGAGAGCTGGGCTTGGTTCTCCAGTCACAACGATCCAGCGCAACAGGCTGGCAACAGGTACGGCGCAGACCCTTCCCGGACAGCGGTGGCTGGAGCTGAACGACGGCACAGAAAAGGCTGAGCAGCGTCGATGGGGTAAGAGAGAGGGTAAAGCGCACAGGGCGCAGCCGGGGGTTGAAGACCGAGCGGCGTCGACGGAAAACAAGAGAGAGAGGGTAAAGCACAGCCGGGGTTCAGGACCGAGCGGCAGCAACGAGAGAGGCATGCAGGAAAACGCGCAGAGTGCAGCCTGTGCTCAAGGGCTGAGCAGCGTCCGCGGGGGAAGAAAGGAAGCGCGGGAGACGCCATTTGAGCCGCGGAGAAGAAGGGAGAGCGTGGGAGATGCCATTTTTGAAGCCGCAGTGGAGAAGAAGGGCGAGCGTGGGAAGAAAGGGAAGAAAGGGAGACGCCATTTTGAGCCAGCGGAGAAGAAGGGAGAGCGCGGGAGACGCCATTTTAGCCAGTCTAACCACACCCAGGGATGCCGAAGAGTGGCAGAGTCACAGCGTTCGACAATGAAGTCGAAGATTGGGCGACATATGTGGAACGCATTGAAGTGCACTGCAAGGCGAATGAAGTGCCAGATGCCAGGAAAGCACGGGTATTGTTGAATTCCATGGGTGCAAAAACGTGTGGCTTACTGCGAAACCTAGTAACCCCAGAGAAGCCAGTGGATAAGGGTTTCGAAAGCATAGTGGCAATCCTACAGGACCACTTAAACCCCACACCGCTGCTGATAGCAGAAAGATTTAAGTTTCACAAAAGGAACCAGCATAAAGACGAAAGTAGTGCTGAGTATTTAACAGAACTGCGCAAGCTATCGAAACACTGCCAGTTTGGAATGGGACTAGCAGATACGTTAAGGGACAAGTTTGTGTGTGGGCTTCAAAGTGAAGGAACCCAGAAACGGCTTTTATCAGAAAAGGATCTTACGCTGGACAAGGCTTTCAGCATGGCAGTATCAGACGAAGCAGCCGCACGGGGCGCTGCAGAGATACAACGGAGACCGCAAGAATATGGCACCAATGAAATGTCATATGGAGCAGGGAAGTGTTATCGCTGCGGCAGAACAACACATGAACAGAAGGATTGTTGATTCAAGGACCAAGTGTGCAGACAGTGTGGAAAAGCAGGACACATAGCAAGAGTCTGCAGATCGGGAAAGAAAACCAGCAGCAAGAAATCTCCACAGGAGAAGTACAAAAAGTTACATAAGGTGACGGAGAGTAGTTCAGACGAACAGAAAAGTGATACAGACTCCGGAAGCAAGGAGCTGGGTTGTCTGAAACTACATAATGTAATCAAAATGGAGGATCACCAAACTATCTGCGTCATGCTCAAGATAGACGGAGTCCAAGTGAAAATGGAATTGGACACAGGATCAGCCCTAACAGTCATAAACCGAAGGGACTACAAGCGGCTATTCTCACATATGCCCTTGAGAGATACAGAGATTGTCTTGAAGATGTACACGGAGCAAAAAGTCTACCCCATAGGAAAAATAAGGGTGAACGTGATATACAACGGCAAGGAAACACCAAAAATGGACCTATATGTATTGCCAGATGGAGGACCACCACTACTAGGATGTGAATTGATCCGGAAGATACAGTTAGATTGGCATTCCATACAGGCACTGACGGTAGAGGCCAAAAAGGATGACGACGTCACACCTGGACGACTGTCAAAAATGCTAACTGACGCACAAGAAGTGTTCCAGGAGGGACTCGGAACACTAAAAGACATAACAGCGACGATCAAAATAGAGGAAAATGCAAGCCCAAAGTTTTTTAAGGCCAGACCGGTGCCTTATGCGATCCGCCCAGCTGTCGAAGCAGAGCTGGAAGGTTTGGAACGTTCAGGAGTACTGTCTAAAGTGGACTGGAGCGAGTGGGCTACACCCATTGTTCCTGTAATGAAGAGGTCGTTGAGTAATACGCCTGGGGAACCAAGGAAGGTTCGCATCTGTGGGGACTTTAAGGTGACAGTGAACCCAGTCCTTCACACGGTACAATATCCACTTCCATGGATTGAAGATATTTTCGCCTCGCTATCAAGAGGAAAACGCTTCACTAAGATTCATCTGGCCCAGGCGTACCTGCAAATGGAGGTAGAAGAAGCCTCGAAACAATACCTCACGATCAACACTCACAAAGGTCTCTACCAATACAACTGGCTGGTGTTCGGGGTAGCATCAGCTCCGGCTATTTGGCAAACGGCTATGGATCAAGTCCTGCAAGGGATTCCAGGGACCCAGTATTATTTGGACGACATCCTGGTCACGGGCAAAAATGAAAGTGATCACCTCGCCAACCAGGAGCAGGTGCTCACTAGATTGAAGGAATATGGGCTACGAGCTAATCGGCACAAATGCGAGTTCTTCCAGAAGCAGATCTCGTATTGTGCCCATGTTATTGATGAAGAGGTGTTACATAAGTCCCCTGAAAAGATTGAGGCAGTAGTAAAGGCTCCAGCACTGGAAACTGTGTCACAACTGAGGTCGTTCCTCGGGCTGGTGAACTACTACCATAAGTTCTTAACAAATTTGTCTACAGTATTACACCCACTGAACACCCTACTGCAAATGGAGGTACCATGGAAGTGGAATGACGAATGTAAATGAGCTTTCCAGAAGTGCAAAGAATTGATCACATCAAAAGAGGTGTTGGCTCATTTCAACCCAGCACTACCAATTCGGTTGGCGTGTGATGCATCACCCTATGGTATTGGAGCGGTGCTGTCGCACAAATTCCCAGACGGGTTGGAGAGGCCAGTAGCCTTTGCGTCTCGGTCACTAACCTCAGCTGAGCGCAACTACGCCCAGATTGACAGGGAGGCCCTCAGCCTTGTATGGGGAGTGAAAAAGTTCAACCATTATCTGCACGGGCAGAAGTTCACCTTGCTGACTGACCACCAACCACTTATCTCCATCTTTAATCCAAAGAAGGGCGTTCCGGTGATGACTGCGCAACGGCTACAAAGATGGTCCCTTTTTCTAGGGGCAAACAAATATGAAATAGAGTATAAGGGCACGAAACAGCATGGAAACGCTGATGGGCTATCACGCCTGCCACTGCCTACTGTGGAGGAAGTACCAGCAGTGGACCCTGTCGAAATATTTTATTCAACTATAATTGAACGCTTGCCAGTAACTAACGCGGATATAGAGAAGGAGACCCGAAATGATCCGACACTGTCTCGGGTATATGATTTGACGGTGAAGGGATGGCCAACACATGGCGACTCACTGTTGCCAGCATTCTCATCCAGAAGAGAACAGCTGTCAGTATGCCAGGGGATATTGATGTGTGGATCCCGAGTGGTAAGTCCACCCAAGTTAAGGGAGAGAGTGCTCAATGAGCTTCACGAAGGCCATCTGGGAGGGGTGAAAATGAAAAGCCTTGCTAGGGCTTATGTGTGGTGGCCGGGGATCGATCAACAAATCGAGGACCTAACAAAGAGCTGCTCAGGATGCCATAAGGTCCAAAATGCACCATCACATGCCCCTCTACACCCATGGGAGTGGCCCTCCTCTCCATGGCAACGGGTGCATATTGATTTTGCTGGTCCATTCATGGACTCAATATTCTTAATAGCAGTGGATGCGCACTCGAAATGGCCTGAGGTGATCAAAATGACCACCACTACGGAGAAAACGATTGCAGTCCTATATTTGCCAGGAACGGCTTGCCAGAGCAGATTTGCTCTGATAACGGACCACAGTTTGTGTCCGAAGAGTTTCGGAAATTTATGAGAAGGAATGGGGTAAGGCATTACACATCCGCCCCGTATCATCCAGCCACAAATGGATTGGCTGAGAGGTTCGTACAAACCTTTAAAAAGGCAGTAAGGGCCATGTGCGATGACGACATTCCACTGCAGCATAAGGTGGACAATTTCCTGTTAGCCTACAGAAATGCGACAAATGCAGTTACCAACCAGACCTCGGCCATGATGTTCTTTAACCGAAGGTTGAGATCTCGTCTGGATTTGCTCAGACCAAATGTACGAAGAAATGTTAAGAATAAGCAATTCCAGCACATCAATGAGAAGCCAACAAGGAGCTTCAATATAGGGCAACCAGTCTTGGCCCGCGACTACCGAACAGAGAAATGGCAACCAGCAATGATATGCACACGGCAGGGGCCACTAATGTACACAGTGGATGTTGGGGAGAACATTGTGAGATGCCATGTCGACCAGATCCTAGCGTCACAGGAACGAGTCAACCCCATGTCTCGCGTACCTGGTGATGAACCCGACATACCGGTAGCATCTACCCCAGAAACAGTAGCATCGGAAGCTGATGAACTAACCGACGACAGGGGGCCAGAATCGCCTCCGCACCAAGAGCAAGACACTCAGGAAAGGCGCTATCCAGAAAGGATCAGGAAGCCGCCCCAAAGACTGAATCTATAAATGGACTATTTTAGTTAATGTGCATGTTAAAAGTGTTAACTGTTAATTGAATGTTATGGCACTGTTAATCTAAAAGGGGAGGAATTTTAGTGTATGTACCTTTAAGAGAGAACTACTTTTACAGCTCCTGTATACTGTAGTACCAGCAGTGACCACACCTGTATATAAACCCTGAGTAGGGATCTGTACTGTTAGTTTTTAGAATACCCTCATCCAGTAAACACCTGTTGATTGTTCGTCTGCAGTCTCCGTCTACTTATTGAAGAGCACCATACCTTAAGATTCACAGATTTAACACCCGCCTCACCAGGGCTGGTAAGATCGCACCCAATATGCGAAGGACATATTGTACTTGTAAAAAGCAGAGACTTTAAACTAGAGTATTGGAAATATAACTTTTAGATATAGGTGTCAATTATCTCATTAACTTCTCAAATATGTATTCATTAACCCAGTCACCTATGTAAAAATGCCACGGAAATAAACAGTGATGAGCCAGTTGCACTGACAGAAGCTTACAATGCAACAGTCACAGAAGCTTACTGAGGTTATTAAAGCTTGGAAGGCAGATGCCTGGGGAACAGCTAAGCTGAAGAAAGCCACCTTGTGGGCATCCTGGTAGGTTTTGTTTGGCTAGTCATAGCCTGGCATATGAAGAGGCAATTTTTGCCATTCACACTTTCCCTTTCCCTAATCCTAAGCACCATTTCTCTTTCTTTCTCTCTATATTGCTGCACAGGTAAAACAGGCAAGTAACAGATGTAACGATGTGTTACTGTAAAGAGGATGGTGACTGTGTAAAAATGACAATTAAACAAGAAACTCAGAACTGGTTTGCTTCTAACTAGCTGAGAATGGTACCTCACTTGCCTCTTCATATTTGTCTCTTTCTACCTGCTCTGATTAATTGAAGCCCTGCTCTACTGCAGTATGCAGATTGAAGCCTCCATATTGTTTATTAAGACTTTTCTGTGTGTTAATAAATGGTTTTAGTCTTATTCAATCAGAGACAGTGCTTCATCATAATCTGGCGATGAGAAAGGGATTAGGTTGTACACTGAGTGGATCATGGATATGAACGTGGATATATAAATGTATAAAATCTTTGTGTTTCTACAGCCGCAATACAAAGCTTTTGTATTTGTTTGAGAGGGAGAAAATAATCTTCTGCCAGGTATTATCATTTTCAACAGCATTCAGGAAAGAGATTCCCAATATTTTGGCGTTTGTACCACCTGAACATTAAGCAGGTTCTTCAAAAAAGAACTCAAACGCCATTCAACCATGGGATTGAAAACTATATTCCGTTACACGGGTTAGATAGGAACCACCCTGGACAAACTCCCAAGATGTATGGGACAGGTGGAAGATTTGTCCTTTGTTTCCCCGCACCCCCCCCGCCAACCCCTTGACCCCTTGCCTTAGAGGGAGTGCAATAAAGGTACACTAGACTGGTTCCTGGGATGAGGGGATTGTCCTTTGAGGAGAGATTGAGTAGACTAGGCCTATATTCCTTAGAGTTTAGAAGAATGAGGTGATCTCATTGAAACATATAGGGGTCGATTTTAACTCAGGTGCGGGGAATTGTCGGGTTCCCCGAATTTAGTGTTTCCCACACGAATCTAAATGGGTGTGTGAGATTGATGCAATTTAACTCAATTGGCCAGTTGATTTCCAACGTGTGGGAACCCTTGGCAAATGAGTATTTCCAGTCAGAAAGTCGCATAATATGTCATCATTATTGCTGCTGCATTTAGGGTCTGCAACAAGCCTTGCTTCTTCTGCAGGCTGCCAACCTTTTGGCATTTGCTGATACACTGAGCTGGAAGCAGAATGGCAAGAGAAAGACCGAGGTCTGCACCCCGTTTTGACGACGTTGCCCTGCAGGCTTTACTGGAGGGAGCAAGAGCTCACAAGGAGGTGCTCTTCCCTTCATCAGGGAGGAAGATGCCTCCCCAGCAGACAAAGGCTGTGTGGCTGCAAGTGGCAGAGGAGGTCAACTCCTTATTGGCTACCCGCAAAACCTGGATACAGTGCAGGAAGAGATTTCATGACCTTCAGCACACTGGAAAAGTGAGTATGAAGTTCCCATCACTCTCAATCTGATCTCCATTGCGTCTCCTCACCCGCACTCAGCTTTAGCAATCTCTTCCTCCACATCCTACTTGACACTGACATCCATGCACCCTTACCCATTCCCTCTCGCTCTATGCTCACATTCACATAACTATTCGACTATGCACACTCCCTATCACTCTGATGCTATGAAAACAACTGACAACACACAGGGAGGACCCTTGGTCTTGCCACCTCACTCCATCTTTGTCTCCTTCTAAGCATCTATGCTATGGATTCTCTACACTCACTCCTTCATTCTCACTCAAACTCCACTTGTCTCCCTCATTGCAGGAAAAGAGAGCTCACAATAAAAGAGAACGAGCAAGGACAGGAGGAGGGCCACCATCAGTAGCCCACCTCACCCCCTGGGAGGAGGCGGACCTGGAGATCGTAGGACTGGAGGGTGAGGCGCAAGTGGGGGACGGACAGACGGGTGCATCACAGCAAGCTGGTGACAGAATAGTTTTCCAACTCTCTCATTGACATTGCATGAGTCGCTGATAATGAATCTGAAGCTATAACAGATGGACCTATGATCATCTGCAATATGCAATGTGCATGTAACCTTGACCTTAGGGCCTAGAAATTCAGTTGCCTTAGCGCCGCTTTTGAGGCGCTAGAGGGACTAGCGCCAGAGTTATGGCCAGTTTAAAAATTCCCTGGGGCCCTAAATTGGCGTTGCACCAGTAGCGCTGCGCCAGCACCGATGACGTCATCGGTGTGCGCAGCGTCCCGGTTGCCATGCTGACGGGCCCTAGCGCCGAAATTCAGTTGCGGCCGGAGGAGGCCTGCACTTCCCGAGCCTGCCGCACCGCATCGGGTGCCGCAGCGCCGGAATTGCGGCGCGAAACGGCAGTTAGCGCCGATTTACCGCCGCAAAGACCCTTCAGTAGCGCCGGCAGCCGTTTGGGCGCGGCCCTGCTGAATTTTTGGCGCGCGCAGGGGGACTTAGCGCCGGCACTAACTTCCGGCGCTAAAGCCCTGGCTAAGCCAAAACCCAATTTCTAGGCCTACATCTCTAACTCTTTCCTTTACTCCCCCACAGGACCATCGAGAGCACCTGTCCCCACTATCCAGGAGGAAGAGCCTGAGCTTCCAGACTCCTCAGAGGAATCTGCAACATCTGAGGGCGCAGCGTCAGCAGAATTCAGCACACTCAGCACCAGCGCAGACACTCACACTTCGGTGGGACCTTAGGGACATAGGCCTAGAAATTCAGTCGCGTTTGCACCCACTTATTGGCTATAGAGTGGTTTGCGTCGGAAGTTTTTTAGCGCCCGAAATTCAGTTGGTCCCTAACATCGGCGTTAGCCGGTAGCGCTGCGCCGGCACCGATGATGTCATCGGTGTGCGCAGTGCCCCGGTTCCAATGCTATTCCGTGCCGATGGCCAAATTCAGTTGCGGCCGCCTCGCCCGTAGCGGCCGCAAACAGCGTTTGAAAAACGGTGCCTTGCAGCTCCGAGAGGCCGGCGCATAAAGGTGGAGGGGCGGCCGGCCACTTTCCCGGCGGCCGCCTGGCCGCACCTCCCTCCCCGGACTCCTGCACCACCCCCCCGCGGCATTGGTGTCTGACTCCCGCGAGCCCGGCACTTCTCCGTGGTGCCGGGCTCATTTGCTGGGGGAATCCAGCGGCGATCTCACGGCTGCAGGCAGCTCCTCCTTAAGAGAAGGAGGAGGCCTGCAGTACCCCAGCCTGCCGCACCGCATCGGGTGCCGCAGCGGCAGCTGGACGCCTGAAACTGACTTTCATCGCCCCAAACGAGGCGGCCAAACCCTGCAATAGCGCCCGCCTCCGTCTTGGGGCGGCGCAACTGAATTTCAGTCGGGCGCTACGGGAATCCGGGCGAGCGCAAAATTTCGGGCACTAAAGACCTGGCGCGGCGATAGCGAATTTTTAGCCCATAGAGTAGTGTTGTCACCTGGTGTCTCACAGCTCACAAGTGAGCATCAGCAGAATGTGGAGACAGGGACAGCAGTGGAGAGTGCTAGTCGGAGGGTGCAGGACTCTGCCAGCTCGGCTCAGCTGCATGTCGACCCTCTGCCTCTGGGTCCATCCATAAGATCAGCGGGGCTGGAACTCCAGGAACAGATGCAGGAGTCTCTGGCAGGTTTTGTCTCCAGGGTCGACGTGAGTGTGGAGCGAATGGAGGAGTCCATAGCGAACATGAGCAGAGCCTTTGTGGAGTCATTGGCGCATGAACGCATCACCATGGAAAGGATGGCAACCTCCATGGAGGAGATAAGTCACCAGGGTATGGAAAACATGGTGAGTGTTCATAATAGAATGACATCTCTTGAGGAGCGATGGGCATCTATTGAACAGAGAAACCAGACCTTCATGGAAGTCCTTCTGAGCAGGACTGCCAGTGCAGATACGGGTCCCCATGGCCGCCTGATGTGCAGCAAGGTGCTCTCAAGCCACTTCCAAGCGCTGGCCCCTTCTGGCCTGTGCAGCTGCAGGTGGGTGAGCAGCAGCCTGGTGCTCCCGTTGCTGCTGCTGTTGTTCCTGGTTCCTGGTTCGAGCTCACCTAATGCCCAGAAGGGAAGGAAATAAATAGTTCCCATGCTTCTGGCATATGCCTCCATTGAGGAAGCGCTGAGTGAAGGTGGCGAGCGCGGGGTTTCCCGGGGGGTCACACTGGAGATGTGTGTGAGGCTCCAACCTTCCACAGGTGTGGTTAAGCCTGGTAAAAGTTGCCCCAGGCCTGAAACAACAAAGTCCTGCCACCTGCAAATGATGACTGATCAAATCTCCTCTTTAATGGTTGACCTGCAGCTGATAGTCAGCAAGCCAATAGTGCTCATGCCAGGCTTCACAGACGTGATCCCCACCTGTGGGAAAAGGGTTAAAAATGCAAGGGCCTGTTAAGATGGGATTATAAAGGCCAATTATTGCTGATTAAGGGCCTTAAAGATCAGTCCTGCCTGTTGGAGGCGGGACTGATTCGGGACCATCAGACACGTCTGGGCTAAAATGGCTCGGGGTCGGGAACCAGGCGGAGGGGTCCCGACCCCCAGTTTTTGCAATTTTAACCCCCCACACGCCTCAAAGCCTGCCTCACAGCTGAGTTAAAATCGACCCCATAAAATTCTTAAGGGGCTTGACAGGGTTAATGTTGGGAAAATGTTTCCCCTGGCTGGGGAGTCTAGAACACAGGGTCAAAGTCACAGAATAAGGGGTCGGCCACTTAGGACTGAGATGAGGAGAAATTTCTTCATAGAAACATAGAAACAGAAAAATAGGAGCAGGAGTAGGCCATTCGGCCCTTCGAGCATGCTCCGCCATTCACCATGATCATGGCTGATCCTCTATCTCAATACCATATTCCTGCTCTCTCCCCACACCCCTTGATGCCTTTTGTGTCTAGAAATTTATCTATCTTCTTCTTAAATATATTCAGTGACTTGGCCTCCACAGCCTGCTGTGGTAGAGAATTCTGTAGGTTCACCACCGTCTGAGTGAAGAAATTTCTCCTCATTTCAGTCCTAAAAGTCCTACCCCGTACCCTGAGACTGTGACCCTTTGTTCAAGACCACCCAGCCAGGGGAAACATCCTCCCTGCATCCAGTCTGTCTAGCCCTGTCAGAATTTTATACGTTTCAATGAGATCCCCTCTCATTCTTCTAAACTCGAGTGAATACAGGCCTAGTCGACCCAATCTCTCCTCATACGACAGTCCTGCCATCCCAGGAATCAGTCTGGTGAACCTTCGCTGCACTCCCTCTATGGTAAGTATATCCTTTCTTAGGTAAGCAGACCAAAACTGCACACAGTACTCCAGGTGTGGTCTGTATAACTGTAGTAAGACATCCTTGCTCCTCTACTCAAATCCTCTTGCAATGAAGGCCAACATACCATTTGCCTTGCTGCACCTGCATGTTTGCTTTCAGTGACTGGTGTACAAGGACACCCAGGTCCCTTTGTACATCAACATTTCCCAATCTATCACCATTTAAATAATACTCTGCCTCTCTGTTTTCCTACCGAAGTGGATAACTTCACATTTATCCACGTTATACTGCATCTATCATGTATTTGCTCACTCACTCAACTTGTCTCAATTGCCTTGAAGCCTCTTTGCATCCTCACAACTCACAATCCCACCTAGTTTCGTGTCGTCAGCAAACTTGGAAATATTACATTTGGTTCCCTCATCCAAATCATCATTGATATATATTGCGAATAGCTGGGGCCCAAGCACTGATCCCTGCAGTACCACACTAGTCACCGCCTGCCACCCCGAAAAAGATCCATTTATTCCTACTCTCTGTTTCCTGTCTGTTAACGAATTTTCAATCCATGCCAGTATATTACCCCCAATCCCACGTGCTTTAATTCTGCACACTAACCTCTTATGTGGGACTTTATCAAAGGCCTTCTGAAAATCCAAATACACCACATCCACTGGTTCTCCCTTACCTATTCTATCAGTTACATCCTCAAAAACTCCAGTAGGTTTGTCAAACACGATTTCCCTTTCATAAATCCATGTTGACTTTGTCTAATCCCATTGATATTTTCTAAGTGTCCTCTTATCACCTCCTTTATAATAGGCTCTAGCATTTTCCCTACTATTGATGTTAGGCTAACTGGTCTGTAGTTCCCATTTTTTTCTCTCCCTCCTTTTTTAAACAGTGGGGTTACATTTGCCACCCTCCAATCTGCAGGAACTGTTCCATAATCTATAGAATTTTGGAAGATGACAACCAATGCATCCACTATTTCCATGGCTACCTCTTTTAATACTCTGGAATGCAGATTATCAGGCCCTGGGGATTTATCAGCTTTCAGTCCCATTAATTTCTCCAGCACTATTTTTTTACTAATACTCAAAGGGGGAAAAATTCGGTTGCTTTACGCCTCCTGTTAGCGCCCTAAGAGGGCACTAATGGAACGCAAAGCAACTAGCGCCCAGGGCGTGGCAATGTTTGCGCCGCTCACGAAATTGAACAGAGTTTTTGCGGCGGCGCTAAACTCTACCACCACGATCTCCTGCGCCCGCAGATCGTGACGTAATTCGAGCGTGCAACACCCCAGTGGTGCCCCGGACCGGATATTGAGTGACGCCGCCTGCCTTTCTGCCTGCCGCAAGTGATGACAGAGAGAGTGGAATGTTTTGCAGTCAGGAAGGGGCTGGGGGAGCGCTATTTAAATGTGCCCTCTTCCTGCCTTTTTGTGGGAGACATTTTTGCACCACTCATTCTGACAGAGAGAGAGAGGTTCTGAGAGAGAGAGAGAGAGACTGCTGCAGAGAGTCAACGCTGTGTGAAGTAGTTTTAGCTACTGAGCATTACTTTGCAGGTTCTTTTGGATTTGACCTTCAATGCTTCGATTGTCAAGAGACTGTGAGAGCTGCACTGATTCGGGGCGTTGTCCTGCGCCTGCAGATTCAAAGGCATCAGAGACGCAGAGCGAGAGTGGCAATCATGGCCAGATGGAGGAGGGCCAACAGGCCTCTACACAGGAGACCTTACCCTCCCAGGGTATTCCGGAAACAATTCTCCTACATTAATTTGTCTGAGGAGCAGTGTTTGCGCAGGCTGCGCTTCAGAAAGGAGTTGGTCACTGAGCTCTGCCACCTGTTGCAACCAGACCTGCAGCCTCAACTGAGGACCCAGGACGCCTCTGTCGGTGGCAGTGAAGGTCACAGTGGCTCTGAATTTTTATGCCACCGGCTCCTTTCAAGCAGCTACTGGGGACATCGCCAATATCTCCCAGTTCACGGTCCATTGCTGTATCCGGTATGTGACAAATGCCCTCTATAAAAGGAGATGCCAGTACATCTCTTTCCCAATGACCTGGGCCAAACAGCATAAATGTGCATTGGGCTTTGTGAGAATAGCAGGCTTCCCTATGATGCAGGGCGCCATTGACTGCACGCATGTGGCATTGCGGGCACCACATGAGAATGCAAAGGTTTTCTGAAACCGCAAGCGGTTCCACTCCTTAAATGTGCAGCTGGTCTGTGACCACAGAAAGCTGATACTCACCGTCTATGCCCACTATCCTGGCAGCAGCCACGATGCTTTCCTCCTGTGCCAGACTGGTGTGCCAGACCTTTTCCAGGCACCGCATCAGCCAAGTGGTTGGCTCCTCGGGGACAAGGGTTATCCACTCTGCACCTGGCTGATGACGCCGCTCCGTAACCCCAACACCCCTGCCGAACTGCAGTACAATGAGAGCCATATTGCCACCAGGAACATAATTGAGTAGACGATCGGCATGCTCAAGCAACGGTTCCACTGTCTGGACCACTCAGAAGGAGCCCTGCAGTACTCTCCTGAGCGAGTCTCCCTCTTCATAGTTGTTTGCTGCATTCTTTATAACCTTGCAATCCTCAGGACCCAGCCAATGCCACCAGGCCTTGGTGCACCACCGGAGGAGGAGGAGGATCAGCAGCAGCACCAAGGCAGGAGGGAGGCCCACAATGTTGAAACTGCAAGGGCCATCCACCAATGGCTGATAACAAGCCGCTTCTAGGCCCCTACTCAGAAGATAGCTTCTGGCATGGAGAACAACATGATGGAAAGCAACCCGCAAACCTTATAGCCGGCCAAGGCAGCAATGACTCCAAAGGCCAAACATGTACATTTTGAAAACAACAACTTTTTTTATTTTACAAACTCTGTGTGTGTCATTTATTCATGACAAACTAATAGAAATAAACACAACAAATCATTAATTAACATAACTGGTTCTCACAAGCTGGAGATAATGGCCAAAACAACAAACAAAAATTATCAGACGAACCTCGGCCTTTAATAAAAACATTCCCAACATTTATTTAGATCTCCTACTGTTTGCCCTTCGAGGGTGATTTCCATCCCTTGCGCACATCCCCCCTTCCTACCCTACTGTACTTCTGTAATGGGGCCCCAGTGGCTGCAGTAAGGCTGGTGGAATGCTGCTGAATGTCAGATCCTGAGACTACAGATGACCTTGAAGAATGCCCTCAACCAGCACTGGGCCTGGATGCCCCGGCTGCAGACTGCACCAACTCTGCATGGGCGGCAGCAGTCTGGGCTACAGGCGGTGGCAAGTGCAATGGGGAAGTGACAGTGGTGGCAGCAGGAATGCTGTCGTCTTGAGAGAGGACAGCAACTCCCTGCTCGACCGACACACTGGCACTCCCACGGGGCAGCACTTCAGCATCCGGAGCAATCTGCTGGAGTACTGATTACTGGCCTGCTGCGGCATGGTGAGAGCCCCGGGGCAATTTGGCCGAACCAGCGATGATGGCAGCAGTCAGTCCTTGCGTGCCCTCAATCTGAGACTGCATGAGAGCAGCCTGAGATTGGATGGCAGTAGCCAGTGACTGCATAGCAGCACTAAGCAGTTGCGTTGCGTCCGCCTGTGCTACAGCGAAGTGCTCCACACTCCTTGCCAGCCCATCAATGCATTCGGGCACCCTTCCCACTGCACCCATGAGCTCAGTGTGCATGTTCACCACCTGAGTGTTCATTTCAGCGATGAGCCGCTCCTCCTCTACGTCCAGTGCAGCAGGACTCGCTGGCCTACTCTCCCTCCGGGGAGAAGGCCCCCGAGCATCCCTACCCCCATCGTGTTGCTGCAGCCCGCTGGGTCCTGGAGCTTCACCCTCATCAGACCATTCCCCCCTGCTCCCCTCCAGGGAAGACGTGGTCCCAGTGTGGGCATTGGCTACCTCAGGAGAGGGTGGCACTGATGCTCTGGCTTCCTCTTCCTCCTCGCCTGCGGTATCGCTCCCACTGGCTGCTTGAGGGCTCATCTCCTCAGCTGCTGATTCACCATCTGAAAGCAGAGAGGTATAAAAGTGGCTTTAGCATCAGGACAGGGGGGCAGTAAGGGAGCAAGGACAGGAGCGATTTAGTAAGTTGTATTGAAAGTATAAAAGGCTGGTGTTGTGAGGGACAAGTGGAATGAGAGAGGAGAGAAAGCTGATGATCTTACCATTGCTGTCCCGAACGGGGTCGACCTCTCCAGTGGTGACAGGACCAATCGCCTGGCTTGCGACGATCCTATGGAGGCACGCCTCCAGATCGCTGAGGGTTTGCAGCTGAGCCAGCCCTCCACCCGTCCACTGCTGCTGTCGCCTGTTGTGAGATAGCTTGACCTGCAAGAAAAAGGACGGCATCTGAGTAAAAATGCAGCCATATGCTTGCCTAATGTGCCTCCCATAGTTGAATAGCCCTTAATGTATGCAGCCATGTGCTTGCCTGATGTGCCTCCCATAGTTGAACAGCCCTTAATGTATGCGAAGTGTGGAATGTGCGTGTGTGTTTTATGAGATGGCCATAGGTCTTGGATGAGTGTTGGGCATTGGGGTTTTAAGACCCTCTGGCCATAGAGTGAGGTTGAGATGGAGGGATGGAGAGGTATTAAAAAACAGCCACTCACTCTGATGACCCGAGTGAGGTCGTTGAACTTTTTGCGACATTGAGTATGGGTCCTGGTCACCATGCTCCTGGAGGAGACGTGCTGAGCCACCTCCCTCCACACTCTTCTATAGTCGTGGGGCAATGGGCTCCTGCCACTCTCAGGGTACAGTATTGCTCTTCGGTGCTCTACCGCTCCAACCAGAGCCTCCAAGGACCAGTTGCTGAAGCGCTGAGCTCATTCCCTGGGGCTCTCCATAGTCCTTTGCAGCAGAATTGATGGACAGGTCTCTCCAGGCCGAGATTCAAGGCTCCAATGAGCAGGGTATGGATGGAGAGCAAGATCGACCCTCCCCTTTAAGAATTGGCTGGCACCAGTGTGTCTGTGTTCCATTGCTGACTGACATCACATGAGCTTTGCCAGCACTCTGAGGTAACGCCTCGCTCCTCGGCCTTTGCACCTTAAGACAGGTGTGCAGCACCTCATTTAGCGCTCCAATCACCTCCAGGGGTGATAAAAGCCAAGTTTGCAGTCGGAGGCAATAATTTGTGCCAGGCGCTAAACTTTGCGTCCGGCCAATAATTGCGAACGGGGCGATACTGAATTTCTCTCCCTCAGGGTTGTGAATCTTTGAGCATCCACAGCTCTCTGGGGTAGAGAATTCCAGTCATTGCGTATATTCAAGACAGAGGTCGATAAATTTTGGGGAACAAAGGGAATTAAGGGATATATGGGGATAGTGCGGGAAGATGGAGTTGAGGTAGAAGATGTAAAGTCCGCGCCTCAATAATACACGGACTTCGGGAGAACAGTTTAACAGGTACTTTACTGAACAGGAGGGCAACGTCAGACTGAAATACAGAAGCCTGCTAGGGCCTTTTATACAGGGGTGGTCACTGCCGGTACTGCAGTCTAAAACCAGCTCTTCCCTTAAAGGTACATACACAACAGAAGATCAGCCATGATCTTGTTGAATGGTGGAGCAGGCTCGAAGGGCCAAATTGCTGACTCCAGCTCCTATTTCTTATGTTCTTAATGTCCTTCCTGAATCTTCTGACTGCTAATGGGATATGGTTCCACAGGCACTGGTCATTATCTGATACTTCACCCAGGTAGCCATGTTTAATGTGCGACCTTGGACATTGAGTATTCATGCCTCACAGTCAAGCCATATCCAGTCACTAAAGCCACTAAAGTGCACATTCCAGCAAGGGTGATGGAATAGCTATCAGGAGTAAGAACCCTAGTTGTTGTTTTTTTCACCTTGTTACCCAAGGAGTGCTGAAGCATCCCAGGTGTTGTTCTAACTGAGATCATCGAACTCAACATAGGCCAGTAACCAAAGCTGCACCTTCTGGACTGTATGGCTAAATTCTTTTTAAGCAATTCTTTCTATTTGTGTGAAATATTTGTACACCTCTGCCATAGATGGTGGAGAGGAGATTTACCAGAATGGTTCCGGGGATGGGGGATCTTAGCTATAAGGACAGGTTGGAGAAGCTGGATTTCTTTTCATTAGAGCAAAGGAGGTGACGGGATGATTTGATAGAGGTGTACAAGATTATGACGGGTTTGGATAGGCTAGACGGAGAAAGGCTGTTCCCACTAGTTGATGGTACAAGGACTAGGGGGCACAGATTTAAGGTTTTGGGCAAGAGATACAGGGAGGACGTGAGGGTAAACTTTTTACGCAGCGAGTGGTGAATTTGCTGCCGATTGATGTGGTGGAAGCGGAGACACTCAATGTTTTCAAGGGGCAACTGGATAGGCACTTGAGGGAAATAAACTTGCAGGGCTACAGGGATAGGGCAGGGGAATGGGACTGACTGGTTTGCTCTACAGAGAGCCGGCACAGACTCGATGGGCCGAATGGCCTCCTTCTGTGCCATTATGACTCTATGGGGGAAAGATTTGGTTGCTTTGCGCCTCCCGTTTGCGCCCCGGGTCACGCTGCACAAGGCCCCTCCCCTTTAGGAAGGGGAGGAAGGCTTGCAATACCGCGGCATGATGTAGTGCCGTGATATTCCCTCGCAGCGCCCCAAGAGGGAGGCAGGGCGCTTCCGGTCGTGCCCCGCTTCCCTCTTGGGGCGCTACCACTCAATTTTGGCCACGGGGGTGCTAATTTCTCCGGGACGCTAAAAGTAGCGGCGAAGTTAGCGCCCCAAAGGGGGCGTGACTCAATTTTTCCCCCTGTGACTCTGTATATGTGTGCTTAAAGCATTGATACCTGTGTGGAGTGTGATTATGTTGTAGATGTACATGCGACATATATGCATATCTGTCATGATGGTTCCTTGCTATAAATACATTTAAAAAAAATCAGAGCAATGTTTCAAAACTATTGGGATACGCACCTTGTTTTATCATGAATAAAACAAAATAAGTATCATGTGTTCAATATTCATTCCAGTATAAAACAAGCCGTTGCTTCCAGTTATGTGGCAGCTTTACAGTTTTCCATACAAAGAGATACTAGAAGAATCTAATGAAAACATGCAAGTGAAATTCTTTATTGAATTGTGGACAATCTCTTATTTCCGAACGGGGGAGAAGCTATATGACTGCACAATTGCTTCAAACACCCAAGGGAGGCTGTATCTTAATACTAATTGAAAATGTCACAAGCTGTATCACCAGGAATGGCAGCTGTAAAATGATGCTAACAGCTATGAGGGTTTGGAGATTGCAGTCATAAGGCAGTAAATATGGTCGAATCCCTATCAGGTTATTCTCTGGAAACCAGCAGATAGACTGTCCAAAAAAAGACAGCTATTAAACGTGAGTCAAATCACTGAAACTTTTAAAGCTCAGTGATCCTTAGAAGACTGATATTGGTCTCGGAGTTTGCGAGTGGCATGGTTCAAGGCCCTGTCCATTTCATCATACACGACTTGAGATGTTTTACATATATGTGATCTGCATGTTTCAGCTAATGCTGGCAAGAGGGACACCTCTTTTTAACTCGCCATTAATACTCTTGCAATGGAAGAACAGGTCACGGGATTTGGGGATTCCATTGCTGTTCATCCTCATTTTAATATGTGCTATTGAGTTCCCAGCAACATCATAGACGCATACAGAACAGAAGGAGGCCATTCGGCCCATCGTGCCTGTGCGGGCTCTTTGAAAGAGCTCTCCAATTAGTCCCACTCCCTTGGCTCTTTCCCCACGGCCCTGCAATTGTTCCCTCTTCAAGTATTTCTCCGATTCCCTTTTGAAAGTTTACTATTGAATCTGCTTCCACTGCCCTTTCAGGCGTTACATCAGTAAGTACAGTCATATGGAAACTAGCACTACCATCACTGGTGGAAAACTGATGGAAATGGTACCCGCCCCAGAGACCACCTACAAATTGCCAATACAGTCTCTGTAAGCAGCAAATTCACCAAAAAAGGTGAGTAAATTCAGGGTTCATGGCCCTGAGTTTCCTTCTGATTTGGCCCAGATAACAGCTTAATCTGGGCTCAACCAAGTCAAACAACATAAAAGATCACGGAAATTTTGGTGTAAATGAGTTACACCCGTAACTACAATACGCCCAAGTATTCACAATCTTTTAAATCCGTCCATTGAACCCTTCACCCGCAAAACTGGCCCCACCCCCAGGCCTAACCCGAAATGCGAGTCTCCTCCAATTGCACTTGTTTGGGAGGAGGCTGGGGGTTCGTTACATTGCCCCTAGACTCTCAGGTGCACAGGCACCCATGGTGACATGAATCCAGCACAAATCAGCTGACCAGCAGTGAATTAAAGCATCAGACCTGCCTTGCTGCTGCAGAAATTATACATCTTTTTAAAAACTTGACAGATGGCTCAGTTTTTCGATATTCCTCTGCAGGGAGGGAAAAGTTTAAAAATACTTAAGACTCTGTACAGAGCAATTTAAGTTAATTACTGCAAAGGTTTGCAGGACAGAGAGATAAGTGCTGCTTACCTTGTAGTCTCCAGCCTCAGTCTGAAGGGGATTTTTTGTCCCCCTCACCTTTTATTCTCCCCCACCCGAGCACCTTGAGGCACCCTTGGCTCTGTTCCAGTCACCGATCGATCACATTGGTTAATTACGCGGACTCATGGGAGATGTTGAGTTCCGACATATGTTAATTCGTTTGCGTGGAAACTTGGGTGCAATTTCAGCTCGGCCAGAAGGCGCAGTGTCGGGTGCATTTTTGCGCGCAATTTGCTGATTGCCCCCTTATTGTTATTGAAAGGCAGTGATAGAAGGACAGAGCCGCAGAGAGTGGAATTTTTATATTTATTTGTGCGGCTGTGGTATTTATTCATCCAAGGAAACAGTATTTATTTTCCAAGAGCCAATCAACAAAACACTTAATTCAATTAACTCTGGGAAGATTTCTTCCAAACTCACAAACCGGAGCTACCAAAGGCCCCCACTCCCCAGTGCCGACAAACCCCAGGGAACCACCAGTGAGCCAAAATCCCATCCTCTACCCTTCCCAGTTATATCAAGCTCAAGGCTTCTCCTCTACACTGCTACATGTGCCCCCCCCCCACACACACAAACACACGCACAAACACACACGCAAGCACATGCACAAACATACACACAAACACAGATACACGGTGAACAGTGAGGAGGATAGTCAAGAAGACATAGATAGGCTGGTGAAATGGGTGGACACATGGCAGATGAAATTTAACACAGAAAAGTGTGAGGTGATACCTTTTGGTAGGAAGAATGAGGAGAGGCAATAAAAACTAAAGAGTACAATCCTAAAGGGAATGCATGAACAGAGAGACCTGGGGGTATATGTGCAGAAATTGTTGAAGACGGCAGGGCAGGTTGAGAAAGCAGTTAAAAAAGCTTACGGGATCGTGGGCTTTATAAATAGAGGCAATAGTACAAAAGCAAGGACGTTATGATGAACCTTTATAATACAGTGGTTTGGTCTCAACTGGAGTGTCCAATTCTGGACACCGCGCTTTAGGAAGGATGTGAAGGCCTTAGAGAGGGTGCAGGAAAGATTTACAAGAATGATTCCAGGGATGAGGGACTTCAGTTACATGGATAGACCAGAGAAGCTGGGGTTGTTCTCCTTAGAGCAGAGAAGGTTGAGAGGAGATTTGATAGAGATGTTCAAAATCATGAGGTGTCTGGACAGAGTAGATAGAGAGAAAGTGTTCCCATTGGCAGAAGGGTCGAGAACCAGAGGACACAGATTCAAGGTGATTGGCAAAAGAACTAAAAGCCGACATGAGGAAAAACTTTTTTACGCAGCGAGTGGTTATGATCTGGAATGCACAGCCTGAAAGGGTGATGGAGGCAGCTTCAATCGTAGCTTTCAAAAGGGAATTGGATAAGTACCTGAAGGAAAACAATTTACCAGGCTATGGGGAAAGGGCGGGGGAGTGGGACTAGCTGAAGTGCTCTTGGAGAGAGCCGGCATGGGCTCGACGAGCCAAATGGCCTCCTTCTGTGCTGTAACCATTCTATGATTCTATGATTCACACACACGCACACAAACACACACACAAAGACGCACAAGCACACAAGCACAAAAACAGACACACACACAAACATTCACAAACACGTGCACACACAAACATGCGCACGTACAGCAGTGCCAAATTGCAGGCTCCCTGTCTCGGTGTATCAAACCCCAGCATTCCCCTCCCAGTGACCACATTTTTAAGTGCTGCCAAACCCCAGGAACTCCCTGCCCATGCTGTCAAACCCCAGGAACCCCCTGCCCATGCTGCTGAACTCCAGGAACCCCCTGCCCATGCTGCTGAACTCCAGGAACCCCCTGTCCATGCTGTCAAACCCCAGGAACCCCCTGCCCATGCTGCTGAAGTCCAGGAACCCCCTGCCCATGCTGCTGAACTCCAGGAACCCCCTGTCCATGCTGTCAAACCCCAGGAACCCACTGTCCATGCTGCCAAACCCCAGGAACCCCCTGCCCATGCTGCCAAACCCCAGGAACCCCCTGTCCATGCTGCCAAACCCCAGGAACCCCCTGTCCACGCTGCTGAACTCCAGGAACCCCCTGTCCATGCTGCTGAACCCCAGGAACCCCCTGTCCATGCTGCTGAACTCCAGGAACCCCCTGTCCATGCTGCTGAACCCCAGGAAACCCCTGTCCATGCTGTCAAACCCCAGGAACCCCCTGCCCATGCTGCTGAACTCCAGGAACCCCCTGTCCATGATGTCAAACCCCAGGAACCCCCTGTCCATGCTGTCAAACCCCAGGAACCCCTGCCCATGCTGCTGAACTCCAGGAACCCCCTATCCATGCTGCTGAACCCCAGGAACCCCCTGTCCATGCTGTCAAACCTCAGGAACCCCCTGCCCATGCTGCTGAACCCCAGGAACCCCCTGTCCATGCTGTCAAACCTCAGGAACCCCCTGCCCATGCTGCTGAACTCCAGGAACCCACTGTCCATGCTGCTGAACCCCAGGAACCCCCTGTCCATGCTGTCAAACCCCAGGAACCCCCTGCCCATGCTGCTGAACTCCAGGAACCCCCTGTCCATGCTGCTGAACCCCAGGAACCCCCTGTCCATGCTGTCAAACCTCAGGAACCCCCTGCCCATGCTGCTGAACTCCAGGAACCCCCTGTCCATGCTGCTGAACCCCAGGAACCCCCTGTCCATGCTGTCAAACCCCAGGAACCCCCTGCCCATGCTGCTGAACTCCAGGAACCCCCTGTCCATGCTGCTGAACCCCAGGATCCCCCTGCCCATGCTGTCAAACCTCAGGAACCCCCTGCCCATGCTGCTGAACCCCAGGAACCCCCTGTCCATGCTGTCAAACCCCAGGAACCCGCTGCCCATGCTGCTGAACTCCAGGAACCCCCTGCCCATGCTGCTGAACTCCAGGAACCCCCTGTCCATGCTGCTGAACCCCAGGAACCCCCTGTCCATGCTGTCAAACCCCAGGAACCCCCTGCCCATGCTGCTGAACTCCAGCAACCCCCTGTCCATGCTGCTGAACTCCAGGAACCCCCTGTCCATGCTGTCAAACCCCGGGAACCCACTGCCCATGCTGCTGAACTCCAGGAAGTCCCTGTCCATGCTGTCAAACCCCAGGAACCGCCTGCCCATGCTGCTGAACTCCAGGAACCCCCTGCCCATGCTGCTGAACCCAGGAACCCCCTGTCCATGCTGTCAAACCCCAGGAACCCCCTGCCTATGCTGCTGAACTCTAGGAACCCCCTGTCCATGCTGTCAAACCCCAGGAACACTCTGACCATGCTGCTGAACTCCAGGATCCCCCTGTCCATGCTGTCAAACCCCAGGAACCCATTGCCCATGCTGCTGAACTCCAGGATCCCCCTGCCCATGCTGTCAAACCCCAGGAACCCATTGCCCATGCTGCTGAACTCCAGGATCCCTCTGCCCATGCTGCTGAACTCCAGGAACCCCCTGCCCATGCTGCTGAACTCCAGGATCCCCCTGCCCATGCTGAACTCCAGGAACCCCCTGCCCATGCTGCCAAACCTCAGGAACCCTCTGCCCATGCTGCTGAACGCCGGAATCCCTCTGCCCATGCTGCTGAACTCCAGGATCCCCCTGCCCATGCTGTGCCCCAGGAACCCCCTGCCCATGCTGCTGAACTCAAGAATCCCCCTGTCCATGCTGCTGAACTACAGGAACCCCCTGGCCATGCTGCTGAACCCCAGGAACCCCCTGCCCATGCTGCTGAACCCCAGGATCCCCAGCGCTGCAAAACTTCAAGATCCTGACTCCAGTTTTACCAAAACCCCAAAACCTCCTGCTTCTTTCTTTGCAATTTGTTGCAGCCTGTGAACTGATACAGACTGGGCGTAACCAATGGAAATATCAGCTGCTCAGTCTTTCAAAATAAACGTGAATTAAATGAACATTTAGCAGATATCAATTGTCATTTTTATTTTTTTTTAAACAGATTTGATTTTCATTATGCACCTAAACAGCTTATAATCTATTGCGACCTCACATAAAGTAATTAGTAATCAGCTAGAAATGGTGATAATCTCTCTCTGTGACTATGTTGTTATCCACAGGTGTTGCATCTGGATTTTTGTCATCCGGCGCGCAAAGTGAAAGAGGGGAAAGTGAAAACTGCAGCTACCACGGCTTTAACAGCAAACAAATGCATTATTGCCGGGTTGGTCCAGTTGTGGCACCTGTCATCCTTAGTGACTGATCGGGGTGGAAATGATTTGGCTGCTCAGTTAACTTTAAGAAGATGTCACTTCAAAGCAGTCACAGGAAATCAACACAAACGTAATTAACTGTGTGCTGACGGTGACAAAACTATTTCATTCCTAATTTTTTTTTTAGCTGAATGCATGAAAAATTAAAAGCAGGCAGATTTTTTAATGAGCACAATTATTGAATCATCAGTCACATAGTCCATCTGTTCCCACATTCCTAGCGGAGAGGGATTTACTGAACGCTGTCTCACTGCAAAATGTATAAAATAGATTTATAAATCATGCTCATCATTCAAGACGCACGCAGCATTTGTTTCCGTGTTTTATGTTTGTTTGCTTGTTTATTAAATGTCAGGGTAAATTTAGGGGAAATTAAAACATTTCTGGTATACTGCTTAGAAAACCTATACAAGTAACAGATTATTGAGCATTAGAATTTTAATTATTCAAATCGTATTAATATTATAGCAAAATATCACAACATGGCTAGTCCTGGTTTAGAACTGCATGTTGTCCTTCAACAGTCCGACATATATTTAACAGTTGAGAATTTTTAGTTGAGCTTCGCTTGCTCTCCTTGTAGTATATGTAAAGAATCATTTCTGTTGTAAAGGCAATGCAAAAGAGCTCATGGTTTCTTTGAATTAATTAGCTATTGATTCTCTTGCCTATGACAGGGTCATGCCCCACATTTGCCACCTTGCACCATGTAGTTTGGTCACACACAAGAGACAATTATTGTACGAACAGCTTTCTGGGTCATAAGACAGGTCCCGAATGACACATTGCTTTGTTCTGGGTCCACAGTAACTCTTTGCCTAGCTCAATTTTCCTACCCCTCAACAGGAGGCACTCCAGGTGGTCTTGTCTGTACAGTATAGTGTAGCCAGACCATGCTTCAGACAGCAGGGGCTGTTGATGAAGTTTTCCCCCAGCCCGTCGAGTATGGAGCACCAGCTGTCGCCAAAGTGGTGCCATCAAGCTTGATTGCCTGGTGGAATATTATTATCGAACACAAAATACTCCGCAGTTTTGCAATCAGTAAGAATCTAAAAAGTTAGGTGCCACTGAGGGACAAATCGAGATGATTATTTTTGCAATGTTGTATCTTTTCATTTGGCTTGTTTTGATGGTGCCCAAACTTGAAAGACCATCTTGTACAGCCGCACATAGATACCTTTAAATATAACGGGGTAGACACATGTCTTGGCAATAGGGCAAAACGGGTGACATCGAATCGGTCGCTCCTTATACGCCTCGCCTGATATTCAGTCCCATTCACTGCAATAGAATTTCGGGCGGAGAGTATAACAGGCGGCCATTGCGCTATCGCCCAAGAGGAATTTCTACCCCAACTCTTTAAAGGTATCTAAGACCAATGTAGTGAAGTACCATGCAGTCTCTGCTCATGCCTTCTAAATTCTCAGTACAGTAATAATAAAAGATTTGTGTTGGAGATAAGCCTTTGGGATATTTTTTAGATTTCAGTTTCAGGAAGCCTAATATTTTGTTGTTTTTATTTAAAGATATTGGCCTAGAAATTCAGTTGCGTTCGCCAGCCGTTAACGCCATAAGAGGGGTATATTTCCAGCGCTAGGCACTTAGCGCCCGGGCGCAGGCCGATCTGCGCCTACGCCCAAATTCAGTAGACATTTAGCGCCGGCGCAAAGTGTTTGCGCCCGCTCAGCTGCGCGCGCAGCTTATGACGTCATTTTGTCGTGCAACGCTGTTTGTGCGCCCCAAACCGGAAATTCAGTGGCGCCCGCCCAATGTGGGCGTGGCGCTGTTAAGAACTGTGAAGTGGAACGCAACAGAGGCCCTGTGGGCCTCGGGGAGCGCTAATTAAAGGGCACTTACACTGACCTATAAAGCCCAGCCATTTTGCTGCAATGACTTTACTGCTTTGGATTTCTGGACAGAGACCAAGGAACAGAGCTTACTGATTTGGGACAACATAGGAGAGGTATTTTTGGCTTCTGGCCAGAGCTTTGACATTTGAATCATTGTGATTTCACTGTTTGCAAGTTTATTATGGGGGCTGTATGGGGTTCCAACCCTCAGTTGCAGCATTATGTGCGAAGGGCTCGCAGACGCTGTGTGAGAGGGCCAGCCATGCCTAGACGCAGAGGGGCCATCAGGCGTCGGCAACGTAGGCCTTACCCACTCAGGCAATACCGGCAGCAGGTGTCCTATCTCACCATGACTGCGGCGCATTGTGTTAAGAGGCTGTGCTTCAGAAGGGAGGTGGTTGCAGAGATCTGCCAGCTGCTTCACAGAGATCTGCGTCCACAGCTGATGTGCAGGACGTCTCTCTCGGTGGAAGTGAAGGTCACGGTGGCTCTGAACTTTTATGCAAGCGGCTCCTTCCAAGCCGCTGCTGGGGACATAGCGAACATCTCCCAGTTCGCCGCGCATCGCTGCATCCGGCAGGTCACCGATGCACTTTTCGCGAGGAGACACCAATTCATCTCCTTCCCCATGACCCTAGAGAGGCAGGAGCAGCGTGCAGTTGGATTTGGCAGGATCGCGGACTTCCCCATGGTGCAGGGCGCCATTGACTGCACGCATGTGGCTATGCGGGCACCTATCGACAATGCCGAGGATTACCGCAACCGGAAGGGCTACCATTCCCTCAATGTACAGCTGGTGTGTGACCACAGGCAGCGCATCCTAGCTGTCAATGCCCGCTTTCCAGGAAGCAGCCACGATGCATTTATCCTGCGCCAGACTACTGTGGCTGACATGTTCGAGGCACAGCCTCCACCAAGGGGATGGCTTATTGGGGACAAGGGCTACCCTTTGTGTACATGGCTCATGACCCCGCTCCGCGCGCCCAGGACCCCAGCGGAGGAGGCATACAACGAAAGCCATCAAGCCACAAGGAACATCATAGAGCAAACGATTGGCGTCCTCAAGCAACGGTTCCGCTGCCTGGATCGTTCTGGCGGATCTCTACAGTATTCGCCGGATAGAGTCTCCCAGTTCGTCGTCGTGTGCTGCATGCTGCACAACCTGGCTATCCGCAGGACTCAGGCACTGCCACCTGACGTTGCACCACCACCTCAGGAGGATGAGCAGGAGGACCACGAGGAGGAGGAGGAGGGGGAGGAGGAGTACCAGCCCAGGAGGGAGCCACAAGGTCCAAGGGCCGTCCGCCGGCGGCTTATTGAACGACACTTCTAGGCCCCCTGTCAGGCAATGAATGCACCTGAATGCAGCCGCTCCGCAAGCCCTCAGCCGCTTAACGCAACAACCACTTGAAACATGACACCTGGACATGCTGAATAAATAAAAAGCTTTATTTTACAAACTCAGGGCCCTTCCCACATGAAACAGAAAAACAGACGAGACCCCCAAAAAACAGTCAAAAACATCTGTCACTCCCACAACCTGGGGAGGAATAACAAAACTTGCCCATCCAATTGGCCTTCATCATCGGCCTTACAAAAATAAGCCCCCCCCTCCGCAACACAAACACCCCCATAAAAACAAAAAATGCCTTCATCTTTGGCCTTACCAAAATAAGCCCCCCCCCAGAACACAAACACCCCCATATAAAAAAAACCGCTATCACCACACTCTACTGGGTGTGCCGAGAGGGCGAGTCCTTATGTAGGCTTCTCCGGCCCCTGCCCGACCTGCTGCTCCGCCTCAACCTGGGCCCTGTGGGTGTGGCAAGGCTGGGGGAAGGCTCATGAGGGCCACAATGCGTGACGGCAGATGCCCTTGGGGGTCGGCCTAGACGAGGCCCGGCCCGGGAGGGGCCGGCTGCTGACTGCTGCAGCTGTGGCTGGCCAGCATCAGTCTCAGCAGCAGCTCGTCGCACCTTGGCTGGGGGAGTGGCAGTGTCGGCTGCACCAATGGGGGCAAGCTGGCTGATGCCAGGCGCGCGCTGTTCGCCAGAGACACTGGCACTCGGCCGGGCTGGCAGTGCAGCAAGCGCAGCAATCTGGTGGAGGCCAGACCGCTGTGCTGCAGCAGGGCGGCGGGTGCCCTGGCGATGCCTCCGTGCCACAGCGAGTGTGGCAGAAGTGAGTGCCCGAACTGCCCTGGTATGTGCCCGCATCAGATCTGCCAGTGTCTGGACGGCACCACTCATGGGCTCGCGACTCGCGTCCTGCGCTGCCGCGAGTTGCTGGACACCCCTGTCCTGCGCTGCCGCGAGTTGCTGGACACCCCTGTCGTGTGCTGCCGCGAGTTGCTCGACCCCCCTGGCCTGTGATTCCCCGAAAGCGACCACACTATGAGCCAGGGACTCAATGGCCTGAGGCAACTGTCCCACAACCCCCACGAACTCCTTGTGGCGCCGCTCCGACGACGCGGACATCTCATCAAGGAGGCGCACCTCCTGGGCGAGGACCGTCTCCGGACTGGAGGGCGGACTCTCCCTCTGGGGAGAAGGCCGCCGAGCTGCCCGACCCTTCCCGCGTGCCTCGACCCCACTGGGCCCAGGAACTGCCCTCCCCTGCAACACTTCCCCCCTCTGGGGAGAAGGCCGCCGTGCTGCCCGACCCTTCCCGCGTGCCTCGACCCCACTGGGCCCAGGAGCTACACCCCCCTGCAACACTTCCCCCTGCCTCTCCTCCAGGCCAGACCTCTCCCCTCCATTGCCATCCCCTGGCGCGGATGAGGGTTCCCCCGATGTGCCGCCTTCCTCCTGGTCCTCGTCGTCCTCCTCCTCCAAGGGCCTGGCACTCTGAGCTTCAGGGACCACCTCCTCCTCACCAGCTGAAAGCAGGAAGGCACAAGAGTAGCTTTAGAGTGAGGACAGGGCGTCAGCGAGGGAGGCATGAGTGGTGGCATTATGCGCATTGGTCGGACAGTGGGAAAGGATGTAGATCTGAAGCGCAAGGGCAACGAGAGAGGTCCAACCGGTCATGTCCTTACCAGTGGGTCCCAGTACAGGGTCCGCATCTCCAATGGCAACAGGGCCAGTCACCCGGCCATGCATGAGTCGAGCCACGCTCTCCTCCAGCTCACTGAGCACCTGGTACTGGGGACGGCCTCCCCCGGTGGCAGACTGGCTCCTCAAATTCCACGCCAGCTTGGCCTGCAAGAGAAAGGACGGCCTCTAAGTACAGTGTGGTGCCCTGTTGCTGTGTGCACTGCCTTCCATGGTCGAATAGCTTGGCCAGTGTGGTGCCCTGTTGCTGTGTGCACTGCCTCCCATGGTCGAATAGCTTGGCCAGTGTGGTGCCCTGTTGCTGTGTGCACTGCCTCCCATGGTCGAATAGCTTGGCCAGTGTGTTGCCCTGTTGCTGTGTGCACTGCCTCCCATGGTCGAATAGCTTGGCCAGTGTGTTAAGTGCAGAAAGTGCTATTGATGATCATGCCAGTGCCATAGCTGCGGGAGGAGGGCTGGCCATTAGGCCTTTGAGGTCCCTTTGCCCATAATGTGAGGTGCACATGCAAGGATGAGGAGGACACTGGAAAGGGTACTCACCTTCACCATCCGAGTGAGGTCGTTGTACTTCTTGCGGCATTGGTCCGCACTCCTGGGGACATCGCTGGTGGATGACACCCTGTGGGCGATTTTCTTCCAGGCTCTCCTGTACTGCCTCCTGGGAGCCTTCTTGCCACTGTCCGGGCACAAGATCTCTCTTTTCTTTTCCACACCATTAACCAGCACCCTCAAAGCATGCTGGGAGAAGCGCTGCGCTCGTTCACGGGCCTTCTCCACGGCTTCAGGCGCTATTTGGGTCCACCAGCAGTGTTGAGGCCTAGCTGCAGGGCTCCACTATGCAGGGCGTGACAGCAGTCAAAGTCGACCCTTCCCCCTTTAAGAGCTGGCCGGCGTCAGGGTGTCTGCTGTCAATCAAAACATGACCGCACCTGCGCTGCGCCCGGCCTCGGCGTTATCAGTCCGCATCGCCGGCTTAGCGCCTGAAGATAGCAGTGCAACGCCAGTTTCAGCGCTCGCCCAAACTCTTGGCCAAATCTACTGAATTTCGGCGAAGTGGCCTACACTTTCCGGCGGGCGCTAACTTTAGCGACCGCCCGACTTTACCGCCCCAAAAGTGGCCAGACTGAATTTCTAGGCCATTTCCTCTAATTTTATCTCTGCTATTCTGAAGCTGGTGAGGTACACTGGGATATGTTACCATTGGTTCTTCATGTCACCTGGTTGTTCTTCATGTGTGAACGCAGACAATCTGTGTGACCAAAGGTCAGCCATCTTCCCATTCAAACCCAATGGCAGATATTATAACAAGGGTCACTGGATTACCATCGGGGTGGGGCACTGGCTGATTTTTTTTCTCCCTAGTTCAGCGATGCTGAGGCCAGTTGTAGTGCTCCCTGTCATCCCAGTGACTGAAACAATTGAACTCCGCATAGACCAAAGATTGAGCCTGTGACCATCCTGGCCCATACAGCTCAGCACCACACTGAGCAGTGCATTCACTAACTGGGGCACTGGAACGAACATAGCCTAGTTTTCATAACACGAAAGCTGAAGTACAATCTCAATAATCGAGGCTGCTGTGTGAACCTCCCAAGATCAATAGAGTGCAGAGATATGTCCTTTACTATTAAAGCCCAAGGAATCACATTAATCCCCATCCACACTAAAATACCCTTACACTTATAAAAATACATATATTTTTCTATAGACAGCCATTGTCTGTCATGAATGAATTTTATTTCTGTTTGTTACATATGAATACTAGAACATGCTGCATGTTTACAGTTCAAGAGCTTTGTTGCTTTCATCCATGTGTTTTCGCTCCATTGCGTGTCCATCTCTCCCAAAATTTCCTGTTTGAATCCCTCCAGTCTAGCTTCTGCACATTTTCACAGCACTGAAACAGACCTTGACAAGGTCATGAATGACATCTATCCCATGTAAATGTGATAGTGGTGCTCCTCGATCTTTCTGCAGCATTCAATGCAGTTGATTGGGCCATCGACCTCCAATACTTTTCCTTGGTCATCCATCTCCATGGGATTCTCCTTGCATGATTCTATCCTGACCTATCAGAATGCAGCCAATGTATCTCCAGCAATGGCTTCTCTTCTTTCCTTTGCAGCATTACCTCTGGAGTTCCTCAAGGATCTGTTCTTGGCTCCTTCCACTTCTTTATCTACTTGCTTCCCATGGCAACATTACCTGCAGGCACGGACCAGCTTTATAAGGTACACTGATACCATCCAGATCCACCTGTCCACAACCTCTCTTGACCCTACAACTGCCACCATATTGTCAGTACTAAATCTTGGCTGAGTTATACCGTACTTTTGCTCAACATGGAGAAGACCAAAGGTGTTGTCCTTGGTCTCCATCACAAATTCTAATCCTTTGCCACTGAATCCATCCCCTTCCCTGGCCACTGTCAGGTTTAATGAGGCCATTTGCAACCTTGGCAGCTGTGTGACCCTGAGCTGAGGTTTAAATCCCATATCTTATTCATCAGCTTACTTCCACTCCCGAATGTCACTTGTCTCCATCACTCTGCCATTGAAATCCTGATGCATACCATTGCCACCTCGAGCCTTGACCACTCAAGTGGTCTCCTTACAAAGCTTCTACTTTTCACCCTCCATAAATTCTAACTTGTCCAAGGCTCTGCCACACATAACCTGTCCTGCACTAAGTCCTGCTTGCCCATCCCCCATCCTCACTGACCTACCTTGGATCCCAGGCTGCTTTACATATTAAATTTAAAATTCTCACCCTTAAATTCCTCCATGGTTTCTCTCCACCCTATGGCCTAGAAATTCAGTTAGCGCCGCGCCCAAACGGCTGCCGGCGCTACAGGAGGGTGTCAGCGCCTCGAAATGGGCGCTGACTGCCGCATTGCGGCGCAATTCCGGCGCTGCGGCACCCGATGCGGTGCGGCAGGCTGGGGAAGTGCAGGCCTCCTCCTTCAGTTAAGGAGGAGCTGCCTGCACCCGCCCGCTGGCCGTTGAAATCTTGAAAAAAATGAGCCCGGCACCTCGGAGAAGTGCCGGGCTCGCAGGCCAGACGCATCTGTTCCGCGGGGGGGGGGTGGAGGAGTCCGGGGAGGGAGGTGCGGGCAGGCGGCCGGCGGGAAAGCGGCCGGCCGCCGCGCGACCTTAATGCGCCGGCACTAACTCGCGTAGGACTCTGCTGAAACATCGTTAGTTGCGGCTGCCACGGGCGAGGCGGCCGCAACTCAATTTCGGCGTTGGGGCCCGTCACCACGGCAACTGGGACGCTGCGCACACCGATGACGTCATCGGTGCCGGCGCAGCGCAACCGGTCTAACGCCGATGGCAGGGCCCCACTGAATTTACAAACCGGCCATAACTCCGGCGCTAGGCCCTCTAGCGCCTCAAATGGGGCGCTAACCCTACTGAATTTTCAGCCCTATCTCTCCAGCCCTATATTCCTTTCTGAACACTCTGGAAGTCCTTCCCTAAACCTCTCCGCCTCTCTACCACTCTTTCCTCCTTTAAGATGTTCCTTAAAACCTACTCTTTAACCAAGCTTTTAGTCATCTGCCCCCATATATCTCCTTTGACTCGGTGCCAAATTTTGTTTTCTAACGTTCCTGTGAAGCGCATTGTGACGTTTTACTGCATTAAAGGCGCTATATAAATGCAAGTTGTTGTTGTTTCTCTGACTGCAATCTTCTGTGCATTTTACCACAACATTGGTGGCAGAGCCTTCCACCGTCTCAATCCTATTCTCTGGACCTCCCTCACTCAACATCTTCAGCTTTAAAAACCTTTTCAAAATGCATCCCTTCGATCAAGCTTTTGATAATCTTTCCTTATCTCTCCCTTCATGGCTCGCATTTGTTTCCTCATATCTATTTGTGAGGTGCCTTTGACTGTTTCTTTACATTAAAGATGCTATATAAATTCAAGTTGTTGTTCCTTAGCAACAACCTCACTGATAATGAAGAGACCTCAGATGATCTCTTCAATCACATTCAGGTCAACAGCAATGAAACATTGATTTTTTTTCCCCCATTGCTTTGAGAAGATGTTGCATCTCCTCTGACCATATGTTGCATTAACTTGACCCTCAGCATGTCGGCTTTGTTCTATTTTATAGTTTCTAACCCATTTAAAGCTAAACATGTGTGGCTTGTAGTTGTTACTGTTTATACCAATGGCAAAAATGTAAAAGATTGGGGACACTGGTTATGATATTGTTCCATCAAGCAGGTTAATCAATCTGAATATATTGTGACATTACACTTGCATTATTTAATTGCTTCAGCCCATTTGGAAAAAAAAGTATATCCATCGTTGCATGTACTATCTGTTCTGTTTCACACATACCTTCAAATGTCTGAGTTTTTTAAAGTCATTGCAATTTGTTAATACCTTATTAATGGGTCACCCAAGCATGTTACTTTCTCTCAATTCCATGTAGATTAACATCTTTCCTTGTTTTCCTTCCTTTTATTGCATAGATATTGCTTAGTGCAAAGTATTGGAATTCCCAAAAATAAGAGAACACTTGGCCCAATGTTTAATTTTAAATGATGAAGTTCTCTTTTTGATCATATTAGTCAATACATTTTTAAAACTTTATAGTCTAGGGGTCAATTTTCGGCAGTGCGTTCAGGCTCTAACGATGCTCCGAGGTGGCTAAGATGGGGTCTTGAGCTGAAGCGTTTAGCGCAAGACGCGGACTAGAAATTCATTAAGGCGCTGCCAGCTTTGCGCCCAGTTAACGCCTAAAGGGTGATTTTGCGCCAAAAATGAGTTTGCGCAGATATTCAGCGCAGCGGTATTGGCGGCGGTAGCCGTTAGCGCTGCGCCGGCACCGATGACGTCATCAGTGTGCGCAGTGCCCCGGTTCCGCCCCGAAACCGCGCCGATCCCCATATTTAGTTGCGGCCGCCTCCTCCGAAGCGGCCGCAAACAGCGACCAGAAAACGGGGCTGTCCTGCTGCCTTAATGGGGTGCTTTAAAGTGGAAGGTGCGGCCGGCCGCTTTTGCGGCGGCCGCCTGCCCGCACCTCCTTCCCCGGCCTCCTCCACCCTCCCCCCCGCGGCATTGCCGGCCGCTTTCCGCGAGCCCGGCACTTCTCCGTGGTGCCGGGCTCATTTGCCGGCACTATCCAGCGGCGATCTCCCCGTTGCAGGCAGCTCCCCCTTAAGAGAAGGAGGAGGCCTGCAGTACCGCAGCCTGCCGCTGCGCAGCGCCTGGCGCAGCGGCGCCAAGAGCGCTGATATTCAGTGTCAGTGCACCAAGTGGAGGCGGGCACACCCTGGTATAGCGCCCGCTTCTGAATTGGGGCGCTAACAATGAATATCTGATGATCGCTATAGGCTTCCCGCCCAGCGCTAACTTTTGGGCGCTAGGCAGCTGGCGGGACCATAGTGAATTTCTAGGCCGTCATCTTGGTAAAGGAGTTGAAGCACGTGCTAGGAACGGCCACCTGGAGGCTTGTCAAGGGGCTGATTACCGCTTAAAATGCCTGCTAGTGTTCATTAAGGAGGCTGTATGACATTTTGATGGGTAGCGCTTGTCCTGACGCCCCCTCCTAACAGCGAGTAAACATGGTGTCGATGTGGATTTCAAGTACTGCTTAAAGGGATACTCACCATTTCATGTACACGTGCTGCTGGAGCTGTGAAGAGGATCTCTGAAACACATCGGGAGACTTTCTGGGACACTTTGTCAAGACTTCACCAAAACTGGAGCAACATTTATTCCGCAAATGCTCTGAGGAGTTCAACTAAAATGTTTAAGTGCTGCGTTACTCCAGCTTATTGGACGCCTTATAGGAGTCACCAGGAGAAAGGGAGTGTTTGGTCCGGCATCTTGCTAGGAATCCCCCTTCATCTGCAGGAGGAATGGAAGGAGGAGATGAGGCCAGGCAGAGCAATGCCAGCTGCTGCAGGAGAAAGAGGGACAGGAGGGTGAGGTGGACTCCTTCCCCCCTGCGGGTACAGGACATCCATCCTCCTCTGAAACTCCTCCACCAGGGCCTCCAGTGCCGCGTCCGAGAACCTGTGCGCCCTGAAACGTGCCATCAGTAGTAACACAACATCAGCAGCCAATCACTTCACACCTGCAATAATAATCCTTTAACATCTCTCACACAACTAACGAGCCATATGACCCATATAAATGCCAAAAAGTTTGTTATACCAGCAATGGAGTGTCCCATTGTTGGACACAATGGCCCAGAAATTAGGTTCGGGGGCTTGCCGCGCGTGCGAGCCCCTGATGTGCACACACCCGGCACGCCGACATCTGAAGCCTGGGCCTGCTTGGAATTCCTTTCACAGGCCCGGTTCAGATGTCGGCGTGCTGTGCTTGCCTGATCCAGCGGCGTAGTTAGTTCGATGTGCCGGCTGGGATCAGGTGAGCACTGTGCAGCCAATCAGGGGAGGGGAAACTTCATTCATGAGTTTAATAGTAAGAACTGTCAAACTCATGAAAAGTACGGGCGCCCAAAAGACTAGTTTAACATTAAATAAAATTTTAAAAAACATCCCAATAATTAAATAAACTATAAATAACTTTTAAAAAACTATTTTAAACAATTAATCAAATTTTTGAAAAAAATATTTTTTTTAAAAATCGGGTCTAAAACTACACTTACCTTACTGTAAAGTCCTTAAAAACAATAAAGCTGTGGAAAAAATGTTATAATTTTAAGTAATAGACCACTTACCTTAAAGAATGAACTCCTTACGTCTCCTTTTTACATTCGTAAAAAGGAGGCCCTTACACACGCGCAAACCTGTGGAAAAAAAGGAATTTCAGCACGCATGCGCAGACTCCTGTGCGCACACGTTCGTCCTCTGAACCCCTTGGTTCAGAGGACAGGAAATGCCGGTTTTCCGCGCATGCGCTGTGCATGCTGAAAACCGGCACTTCCATCGGGCCCACGCGTGAGTACCCCGTCCGTACTCACGCGTTGGGCCCGGAATTACTGGGCCAATATCTAAATGACAGCAGAGAAAGTGCCATTTTAGTAATGATGCCCAGGAAGTGCTGGTAAGCTCATTAGTTCAGCAATACGAATACATTTTTGGTGGGGGACAAGAGCCCAATAGTGTACAAAGAAGTCATCAAGCACAGCTTTAATATGACAGGCAGAGTCTGGCAGGTGGTATTGTGCAACTTAAAGAAGAACATGAGGTAAGCAGCACAACACATGAAGGAAAGTTCTGTGCAAATAAAATGCTGTACTGACAGAAAAATGTCAATAAGGAAACAGCATATAAGACAGAAGAAGTGAAAATTTCAGAGTTATGCAATTTCTGTTATACATTCTATGATGGGAGAGAGAATGTGCTGCCTCATTGGTGAATCTGGGCAACAAGACTTATGCACCTGCTTGTCTGACTACAGTGGTTGGTCTGTTGCTCATTCTTGCCAAGGTGTATATAACAGAGCACATGATATATTAGGGCTATCGATAGCTCCTTAATGGAATGATAAGACAAAGAGGCTGACTCACGAGATGTCTTTTTGGCTGTCAGAGGGCATCTATGGCATAGTATTGAGGGCAGGTGTGGTCACTGACTCTGGTTATGCTGTGGTTCAGTTGGTAGCACCCTTGCCTCTGAGTCAGAAGGTTGTGGGTTCAAGTCGCACTCCAGAGACATGAGCACAAAGATCTAGGCTGACACTCCAGTGCAGTGCTGAGGGGGAGCTGCACTGTCAGAGGTGTCGTCTTTCAGGATGATGTAAAAGATCCCATGTCAATATTTCGAAGAAGAGCAGGGGAGTTATCCCCGGTGTCCTGGTTAATATTTAACCCTCAATCAACATCATTAAAACAGATTTTCTGGTCATAATCACATTGCTGTTTGTGGGAGCTTGCTGTGCGCAAATTGGCTGCCGTGTTTCCTACATTACAACAGTGACTACACCTCAAAACAAAAAGTACTTCATTGGCAATTTCCCAAGTTGCCCAGGCTGTGTAGGAGGCCCAGCCGGCAGTGCAGGCCCTCACAACATTTATCCTGCTACCTCCACATCTGAGCGAAACATTTTACATATATCCTGCGACTACTTACTCCAAATACCGTGTGAGTTGCTCATTAATAACCTTTAACAAGCCTGAACAAGTGGGCTATTTTTCTCATCTCTCACTAGCATTTTTACTCATTCTTTTGAGGGGTAGGAATATCAGAGCAACACTAAACATGGACAAATCATCCGTTGGTGCTTTCGCTCAGCGTTCCATCATTCTTTACTCATTTAATTTTTCACTGACATTACCAAACACAAGATTGATGGGCCCCTCATCACTACTTCTTGATCTGTTTTTAACCTTGATAGTATCCTGTGCTTTGGGCCTTGGCTCTTCATCTGCATTTCCCAACAAAAAAATTAAAACTCAGGCTGATGGAAATCTGTCCTAACCCAGATTCTTTAAGGATGATTTTAACTCCCGGGCCTCAGCAGTCTCCTGCCCAAACCCGGCCTCAGCTGGCCATCAACAGGAGCGAGATTTTGGGCAGCTGAAGGCCTCTGCCAGGAGACCGAAGGAGCGGTCCCTGGCAAGTGATTGGGAGGGTGGTTGAGAGGGAGTTGCGGAAGCTTGGGGCAGGGGAGGCCCTTGGCTTCTTTGTGGGGCCTGAAGGAGCATTCCTCACCTTTCTGGGCCTCTTCTGTTCTCGGTTAGCCTGGCGGAGAAACTACGATAACGTAGGCCTCAGATTAAAATTGTAGTCAGGCCCCAGTGATGTCATTGGAGCCTGAGCTGCATATTTAAAGAAGGACCCCTGATGCCTTCCGGCGGATGTCCCTCTTGCCTGCTCAAAAGAGCAGGTTAAAATTGCAATCCACAGGAAGGAGGCCAGACCGGTGGGGGCAAGTCACTGCAGCCATTTTAACTGCCCATTAGTATGTGAATGTGTATCCCAAGTAGAGGATTTCATACTGTTTAAAGCTTTTGGCATTGAATTTGTCCTTTAACAAGGTCTCAGTCCTCTATTCTAAAATAATGTTCATACTCTATGCTTTAATGCACCTGCTTCTTATTACTTTCCCATTAAAAACATTAGATTCCATTCATTTTTTGTAATCTCATTTTGCACTGTTGGAATAAAGGCTGGTTCGCTTGCCAACGCTAATGATAATGCAAAGAATGAAATCTCAAAAGCAGATTCCAAAAACTATTTGAATAATCTAGTTTCCTTTGTAGCTTTTATAACGAGCACACAATCAATTTCCACACAATGTTTTCTATAAATCTTTGTTATGGAGTTATGGTTAAAGAAAACATACTCTGTTTAAGGTGGGAATAAGATTAACCTTGGCTCACTGAGAAATGACCTTTCATAATCAGTAGGCTTAAGTCTTCATCAACACAGGTTTAGGTTGCTTTGAAAACACAATGCTGTGAAAGATATAAACCGACATGTTGATTTGTGATTGGCCCAGAAATTCGGGTCTCCACAGGTGAGTACGCACGGGCCTGCTTTTAACAAGGTATGTGGTGAATTAATTAAAATTAAAACATTTTTTCCACAGGTTTATTATTTTTAAATACTTTAAAGAAAGGTAAGTTTATTTTTAGCCCCGTTAGAAAATGTAATTAATTTTTTCAAAAATTTAAATGATTGTTTGAAATAGTTATTTTATATAATTTATAGTTATTTTAAAAATGTGATGTTTTTTTTAAATTTATTTGAAGTTTTAGTGATGTTTTGGGGCTTATAGTATTTATGGTTTTGACAGCTCTTTTGTCAATTTTATGAATGAAGCATTCCCTGCTACCATTGGCTCTCCATGGCCCACGTGATCCCAGGGGACGCATCGAACTAACTGAGCCCCTGGGATACGCAAGCACTGTGCGCCGGCAGTTGCAGGAGGCCCAGGATTGGAATCCCATGTGGGCCCACAGCTGAAGGGCCGGCATGCTAGTGAAGTGCAGGTCGGAGGCTTGCACCCGCGGGAAGCCTCCGACCCGAATTTCTGGATTGTCTTTTAATCTTTTGGCCGAACTAGATAACCAGAGTGACAGCTAATAAAAGGATTTTCTGCTGAGGGAGGATCACTGGAGTTAGCAGCTGTGCTTTATTAGAATCTGTGAGAGGCTCCTGACACAAATGTTTTTCAGTCATACATTCATGCAATATCAAGAATGCTGTAAACGCAATGACAGAAAGTATAATATATGCACTTCTACTGTACGAGAGTTCTGACAGGAATACAGAAGGAGTGAGTAAAAAAAGGACAAAATCTGTTTTAAGTGGAATTCACTCTCTCCACCTCCTTGCGTCTTATCGCAACTAAAGCTGTAGTACCTGGAGAAAGAGAGAGAGCTTCTTTCCAGATCCATTGGGTTGAGGTGTCAAATGGACCAAGGTATAAAGACAAAGCAGGAAAGATGACTTAAAAATAAATAGCTACACTCTCAAAGTGGAAAAAGAAATTAATTTCTGGCTAACTAACACTAATCTTCTTCTTCTTAGGCAATCCCTCGGAACCGAGGGTGACTTGCTTCCACGCAAAAAATGAGTTCTCAGGTGACTGATGAGTCCAATGCGGGACCTACAGTCTCTGTCACAGGTGGGGCAGACGGTGCTTGAAGGGGCGGGTGGGTGGAGTGCTTGGGTTGACGTGCGCTTGGCTTCCGCTTGCTTCCGGCGAAGAGACTCGAGGTGTTCGGCGCCTTCCCGGGTGCTTCTCCTCCACTTTGTACGGTCTTGGGCCAGGGATTCCCAGGTGTCGGTGGGGATGTTGCACTTTTTCAAGGAGGCTTTGAGGATGTCCTTGAAGCGTTCCCTCTGCCCACCTGGGGTTCTCTTGCCGTGTCAGAGCTCCGAGTAGAGCGCTTGTTTTGGGAATCTTGTATCGGGCATGCGGACGATGTGACCCGTCCATCGGAGCTGATCGAGCGTGGCCAAAGCTTCGATGCTGGGGATGTTGGCCTGAGCGAGAACACTGATGTTGGTGCGCCTATCCTGCCAATGGATTTGCAGGATCTTGCGGAGGCAGCGTTGGTGGTTCCTCTGCAATGCTTTGAGGTGCCTGCTGTACATGGTCCATGTCTCTGTAGCATACAGGAGGGCGGGTGTCACTACTGCTCAGCAGACCATGAGCTTGATGCCGGGTTTGAGGTCCTGGTCCTCAAACACTCTCTTCCTCAGGCGACCGAAGGCTGCACTGGCACACTGAAGGCAGTGTTGGACTTTGTCATCGACATCTGCCCTTGATGACAGTAGGCTCCCGAGGTATGGAAAGTGGTCCACGTTGTCAAAGGCCTTGTCGTGGATTGATAATCGGGGGGCAGTACTGTGTGGCGGGGGCAGGTTGGCAGAGGACCTTTGTCTTACGGATGTTAAGTGTAATGTCCATGCTCTCGTACGCTTCGCTGAAGGTGTTGACGATGGTTTGGCGTTTGACCTCCGAGTGAGCGCAGACGCAAACGTCGTCTGCATACTGTAATTCGACGACAGATGATGGGACGACCTTGGATCTGGACTGGAGGCAATGGAGGTTAAACAGTTTCCCGTTTGTTCTGTAGATTAGCTCCACTCCAGCGGGGAGCTTACTGAGGGTGAGATGGAGCACTGCAGCAAGGAAAATCGAGAAGAGTGTTGGTGCGATGACAGCGCTTTGCTTGACCCCGGTCCGTACGTGAATTGGGTCTGTGGTGGATCCGTTGGTAAGGATCACGGCTTGCATGTTGTCGTGAAGCAGGCGGAGGATGGTGACAAACTTTTGAGGGCAGCCGAATTTGTGGCTAAATAACACTAATAAGGTCATTGGCAGGGCACTGTCATAGAGTCATAGGGGGAGAAATTCGGTATCGCCCCATTTGGGGCGCAATTATCGGCCGGGCGCAGAGATGAGCGCCTGGTGCTAATTATCGACTCCGACTGCAAACTTGGCTTTTATCGCCCTTGGAGGTGATTGGAGCGCTAAATCAGGCGCTTCACATCTGTCTTAAGGTGCAAAGGCCAAGGAGCGAGGCGCTAACTCACAGCGCTGGCGAAGCTCATGTGATGTCAGTCAGCAATGGAACACAGACATACTGGCACCGGCCAATTCTTAAAGGGGAGTTCTGATGAATGGTCATCGACCTGAAACGTTAACTCTGTTTCTCTCTTCACAGATGCTGCTTGACCTGCTGAGTTTCTCCAGCATTTTCTGTTTTTATCTTAAAGGGGAGGGTTTATCTTGGTCTCCATCCACATCCTGCCCAGTGCAGCCTTGAATCTTGGCCTGGAGAGACCTGTACATCAAATCTACTGGAAAGAACAATGGAGAGACCCAGGGAAAGAGCTCAGAGTGCAGCCCCCACAGTCTCTTCTAAATAGATACAAGGAAGGGCAAATCAAAATGAACCTGCAAAGTGCTGCTCAGTATGCAAAACTCCTTCACACAGTGTAGAATCTCTCCAGAAGTCTCTCTCTCTCTCTCTCAGAATGTATGGTGCAAAAATGTCACCAACAAAAAAAGGCAGGAAGCGGTCGCCTTTAAACAGCACTTCCCCAGTCCCTTCCCGGCTGCAAAACGCTCCCCTCAACCTGCCATTGCTTGTGGCAGGCGTTAAGGCAGGGGGCACCACTCAATTTCCAGTCCATGGTGCTACCGGGGCATTGCGCACTCGACTGACGTCATGATCTGCCGGCACAGGAGATTGTGGCAGTAGGGTTTAGCGCCGCCGCAAAATGTATGGTCAATTTCGCGAGAGGCGCAGATATCGCTGCGCCCGTGCGCTAGTTGGTTTGCACCCCACTTAGCACCCTCTTAAGGCAATAACGGGTGGCGCTACCAACTGAATTTTTTCCCCATAGAGTTATACAGCACAGAAAGAGGCCCTTCGGCCCATCGTGTCTGTGCCAGCCATCAAGCCCTGTCTATTCTAATCCCATTTTCCAGGACTTGGTCCATAGCCTTGTATGCTATGGCGTTTCAAGAGCTCATCTAAATGCTTCTTGAATGTTTTGAGGGTTCCTGCCTCTACCACCCTTTCAGGCAGTGAGTTCCAGATTCCAACCACCCTCTGGGTGAAAAAGTTTTTCCTCAAATCCCCTCTAAACCTCCTGCACCTTACCTTGAAGCTATGCCCCCTGGTTATTGACCCCTCTACTAAGGGGAAAAGTTCCTTTCTATCTACCCTATCTATGCCCCTCAGAATTTTGTACACCTCAATCAGTTCCCCCCTCAGCCTTCGCTGCTCTAAGGAAAACAACCCCAACCTGTCCAGTCTCTCTTCATAGCTGAAGTGCTCCAGCCCAGGTAACATCCTCGTGAATCTCCTCTGCACCCTCTCCAATGCAATCACATCCTTCCTATAGTGTGGCGACCAGAACTGCACACAGTATTCCAGCTGTGGCCTAACTAGCATTTTGTACAGATCCATCATAACCTCCCTGCTTTTATATTCTATGCCTCGGCTAATGAAGGCAAGTATCCCATATGCCTTTTTAACCACCTTATCTACCTATCCTGTTGCCTTCAGGGACCTTTGTACATGCACACCAGGGTCCCTCTGATCCTCTGTCCTTCCTAGGGCTCTACCATTCATTGTGTATTCCCTTGCCTTGTTAGTCCTCCCAAAATGCATCACCTCACACTTTTCAGGGTTAAATTCCATTTGCCACTGTTCTGCCCATCTAACCAACCCGTCTATATCAACCTGTAGCCTGAGGCGTCCCTCCTCGCTATTTACCACTCTACCAATTTTCGTGTCAACTGCGAACTTACTGATCATACCTCCTACATTCATATCTAAATCATTAATGTACACTACAAACAGCAAAGGACCCAGCACCGATCCCTGCAGTACACCACTGGACACAGGCTTCCAGTCACAAAAACAATCTTTGACCATCACCCTCTGCCCCCTGCCACTAAGCCAATTTTGGATCCAATGTGCAAAGTTGCCCTGGATCCCAGGGGCTCTTACCTTCTTGACCAGTCTCCGATGCGGGACTTTGTCAAAAGCCTTACTGAAGTCCATGTAGACCACATCAACTGCACTACCCTCATCCACACACCTAGTCACCCCCTTGAAAAATTCAATCAAATTGGTCAGACATGATCTCCCCCTGACAAAGCCATGCTGACTATTCTTGATTAATCCTTGCCTCTCCAAGTGGAGACTAATTCTGTCCCTCAGAATTTTTTCCAATAATTTCCCTACCACTGATGTTAGGCTCACTGGCCTGTAATTCCCTGGTTTATCCCTACTACCCTTCTTGAATAATGGTATTACATTAGCTGTTCTCCAGTCCTCTGGCACCTTCCCTGTGGCCAGAGAGGTTCTGAAAATTTGTGTCAGAGCCCCTGCAATCTCCTCCCTTGCCTCACACAGCAGCCTGGGATACATCTCATCTGGGCCTGGGGGTTTATCCACTTTTAAGCCCGTTAAAACCACTAGTACCTCCTCCCTCTCAATGCTAATTTGTTCAAGTATATCACAATCCCCCTGCCTGATTCCTATGCCTACATCGTCCTTCTCCATAGTGAACACAGATGCAAAATATTCATTTAAAACCTCACCTACATCTTCCGGCTCTACACACAGATTGCCACTTTTGTCCTTAATGGGCCCTACTCTTTCCCTGGTTATCCTCTTGCCCTTAATATACTATAAAACACCTTGGGATTTTCCTTTATTTTGCCTGTCAGTGTTTTTTCATGCCCCCTCTTCGCTCTCCTAATTTCTTTTTTAAGTACCCCCCTGCACTTTCTATACTCCTCTAGGGCTTCCATTGTTTTTAGTCCTTTGTATCTGCCAAAATTCTCCCTTTTTTTCCTAATCCATTCTTGTATATCCCTTGACATCCAGGGTTCCCTGGGCTTGTTGGTCCCACCCTTGACCTTTACGGGAACATGTTGGCATTGTACTCTCTCTATTTCCTTTCTGAAAGACTCCCACTGCTCTGATGTGGATTTTCCTACAAGTAGCCAGGTCCTGCCTTATCACATTAAAATCGGCCTTCCCCCAATTTAGAACCTTTATTTCCGGTCCATCTTTGTCCTTTTCCATGACTACCTTAAATCTCACCGAATTATGGTCACTGTCACCAAAATGCTCTCCTACTGACACTTCTACCACTTGCTCAGCTACATTCCCTAGAATTAGGTCCAGTACTGCCCCCTCTCTTGTAGGACTTTCTACATGCTGGCTCAGAAAGCTCTCCTGGATGCACTTTAAGTATTCCGCACCCTCTAAGCCTTTCACACTCTGACTATCCCAGTTAATATTGGGGAAGTTGAAATCCCCTACTATTATTACCCAATGATTTCTACATTTCTCTGAGATTTGCCTACATATCTGTTCCTCTATCTCCCCCCCCCCACCCCCCGACTGTTTGGGGGCCTACAGTACACTCCCAGCAAAGTGCTTGCCCGCTTTTTGTTTTTAAGTTCTACCCACATGGTCACATTAGAGGAACCTGCTAAGATATCCCTCCTTACAGCAGTAATTGACTCCTTGATTAATATTGCGACACCCCCTCCTCTTTTACACCCCCCTGTCTCGCCTGGAGATTCTATACCCCGGAATATTGAGCTGCCAGTCCTGCCTCTCCCTCAACCATGTCTCTGTGATAGCAACAATATCATACTCCCTTGTGTTCATCAATACCTTCAATTCATCTGCCTTACTCGCAAGACTCCTTGCATTAAAATAAATGCCATCCAGCCTTGCCATACTCCCTTGTGCCATTACATATTTGCTCTGCCTTCCAGGCTGACTTGTTTTTTCCTCTATATTTAGCTGTGCATCACCCCTACTATAGCTCCACTCCGTATCCCATCCCCCTGCCCAGTTAATTTATACACACCTCCAACAGTACAGGAAACGCTTTTTTATCCGGCACCGACAGGACCGGTGTGGTGCCGATTTATCAAAAAGTCCGGATTACAGAGAGGCATAGTAAAAGGTACGAGAGCCGTGTACACGGCCACAGATCCAGGCGTCCCTGTTGCATAGCAACAGGTGCAGGAACACCAACCACAGATCCAGGCATCCCTGTTGCATAGAAACAGGTGCAGGAACCCCGGTTACATGGCCACAGATCCAGGAACGGCCACTAATATGAAATAAAACTTACCTGAACCTACTCCTGCATTTTGCCGGTTAACAGAGATTTCCGGTTATTTAGGTGCCGGTAAATCGAGAGTTTCCTGTACTAGCAAACCTCCCCGCAAGGATGTTGGACCCGTTCCAGTTCAGGTGCAACCCGTCCGACTTGTACAGGTCCCACCTTCCCCAGAAACAGACCCAGTGATCCAGGAATCTAAAGCCCTCCCTCCTACATCAACCCTTTAGCCACGCATTCATCTGCTCTATCCTCCTACTCCTATACTCACTAGCACGTGGCACCGGGAGTAATCCAGAGATTAAAACCTTTGAGGTCGTGCTTTTTAATCTGCTACCTAGCTCCCTAAATTGTTGTTGCAGGACCTCATCCCTCTTTCAACCCATGTTGTTGGTACCAATGTGAACCACGACCTCTGACTGTTCGCCTTCCCCCTTCAGGATGCCCTGCAGCCATTCAGTGACATCCTTGACCCTGGCATCAGGGAGGCAACATACCATCCTGGAGTCACGTCTGTGGCCACAGAAACGTCTATCTGTTCCCCTTACGATAGAATCCCCTATCACTATTACTCCCTCACTCTTTTTCCTCCCCTCCTGTGCAGCTGAGCCACTCATAGTGCCACGGACTTGGCTCTTGCTGCATTCCCCTGTGAAACCATCTCGCTCATCAGTATCCAAAACGGAAAATCTGTTGGAGAGGTAGATGGACCCAGGAGACTCCTGCACTACCTTCCTAGTTCTTTTACTCTGTCTGGTGGTCACCCATTCCCTGTCTGCCTGTGCATTCTTTACCTGCGGTGTGACCACCTCATTAAACATGCTATTCACGAAGATCTCAGCTTCACGGATGCTCCACAGTGACTCCAGCCGCAGCTCCAGCTCCGAAACACGGATTACGAGTAGCAACAGCTGGAGACACTTCCTGCACATGTGTTCGCCCTGGATACCTAAAGTGTCCCTGACTTCCCACATAGCACTGGAGGAGCACTCCATGCTGCCGAGCTGCCTTGCCACATCCTATCCTTAAGTTACTCCCTTTAATTCCTTTAAATTAAAGAATATTAAATACACTAGGGACCTTATTTCTCTTTAAACACTACTTACTCTAAACTAGAGACCTTACTTTTAGTTTAACAACTGGAATGTAGAAATATTGTGGAAATACTCACCACTGGTTCTCTGTCCCCTCTTGTGCAACTTTTTAGCTCCTGCTCTCCTGGAAGCTGACAAAGATAGAAAAAGAAAGTGTCACCTCCCTCCCCGAACTCCCCCACTCACCAAACTCACAGCTTAACATTCTGTTCCGATCTGCATTCCGTGATAAACTGCACTCTAGTTTAATGTTAATTTGAAGTATCATGAAGGATTCCAATATCCCAGAGGCAATGTCGCTAGGCTAGGAACACCCAAAAACATCAATGCTAACCAGCTGTGGGTGCATTGACTGTGGGTCCATTTTTGATGAACCAAAATCAGCGAGGACCAGGAGTGACACAGATGAAGCATTTTTACCTGAAGTTAAGTTACTTATTGGATTCTTCATGGCTGGCCTAACGGGGTTATGCTTAGATAAGAAGGAAAAATAATGCAAACAAGAACTGGAAGGATGGCGTTCGAGAAGAAGTCTTCAAAATGATGAGGAGTTTTAATAAGGTACATTAGGAAAAACTATTTTCACAGGGTGGTGAGTTGGTAATTAGAGGGCATAAGTTTAAGACAGGACAAGGGGATCATGTGGTGGCACATGGTATCTTGCAGTAATGTGGAATAGAGTGGCAAGGGTTCTCTGTTTGATGTCTGGATTTTGCCGCATTTACCCAGACATTGAGCAGATAAAGGTATCCTTGGGTTCATAGGGGACACGGGGCCTGCTTACAGAAGCGATCAATGATGCTGAAGCTGAGTAGAATATCTAGTGCAAAAACCCAACAATGTATCACAGCGCTCCTCCCACCTCAGAACCAGCGCCGGGCTCTTACCTCCTGATGTTGCTGTTGTAAGAGATTGGGCATGGGTGCACACCGTGGGCAGGAGCTCTTGTGGGATCGAGTAATACTGTCCACAATGTGCAGCAGCATTCAATCGCAGCGTTGGGCACGGCATGCGGTAGGAACCCTGGGGCAACGCGGGGGAAGAGAGGAGAAACTGGGAACAATATGCCAAGGTGATGAAAGAATGAGAGTATGAGAATGGGAATTGACTGGAGGTGTTGAGTGGAATAGGAACACCAGCTTGAACTGGGGGGTGTGGTGATGGGGGGCTGGGGGGAGGAGAAGAGTGCCAGCATGATCTGGAAGGGGAGAAGACTGTCAGGTTAAATTGAGGGTGGGGGGGAAGGAGAAAGAGTGCAAGTAAGAACTGGAAGGATGAAGTGCGAGAAGGGGGAAAAATTCCGGTTGTTTTGCGCCTCCCAGCTGGGCCCCGGGTCATACTGCATAAGGCCCCTCCCCTTTAAGAAGAGGAGGAAGGCCTGCAATACTGTGGCACGTAGCACCGCGATATTCCCTCGCAGCACCCCAAGAGGGAGGCAGGGCGCTTCCAATAGCTCCCCAATTCCCTCTTGGGGCGCTACCACTCAATTTCGACCACGGGGGCACTAATTTTTATGGGGGGCGGGGCTCTAAAAGTAGCGCCCCGATGTAGTTAGTGCCCCAAAGGGGACGCAACTCAATTTTTCCCCCGAAGTCTTCAAAATGATGCGGAGTTTTGATAAGGTAAATTGGGAAAAACTATTTCCACAGGTAGGCGAGTTGGTATCTAGAGGACGTAGTTTAAAATCAGCACCAGAAGAACAAAGGGCGAGGTTAGGGGAGTTTTATTTTTGCAGATGGTTGTTAGGATGTGGAATCAACTATTGGAAACAACCGTGGAAGCAGAATTCATAATAGTTTTTAAAAGTGAAGTGGATAAAGAACTGGCACAGACACGATGCATGGAATGATCTCCTTCTGTGCTGTAAAAGGTTATGATTCCACGACCTAGAAATTCGGGAGCGCCCACTTTGAGCGCTTCCCCCGGGCTGGAAACCTGCCCTGCGCAGGAATGCTAGGGTCTGAGGAGCCCCGCGTATTGGACCTTGGAACTCATTCGCATAGGAATGGCGATAAAAGGAGGAGGCCAAGAAGATAAGAGGCGGAATTACGGGCTGCTGCTAATGCCGTATCAGCCAGTAAATAAGTGATGGCCTCGGGGCGGGGGGTGCAGGGGGAGGGGCATCACAGGCTTCAGTGGAGGAAGCGCGGGTCTCTGGGTGGATCATGGGTATCAGGGCAGACCACGGGCCTCGGGGGGGGGAGATAAGAGGATGGAGAGCGTGGAGATCGGTGCCGGGGGTGGGGGGAGGGAGATTGGCAAGCCTGGAGGAGGGGGATCTCTGGGCCAGGCAGGCCTCTGAATTCCAAGTGGAAGAAATGTGTACAATTTTAAATTTGCTACCTATGTTCCTGACTAGAATAATCCAACAGGGACAAATTCTCTAGATTCTTTTCGGCGATTTTGTTTTTTATAAAGAAAATGAATTACATTTTTTTTCTGCCATTAACAAATGATCTACCACTACTGGGAGATATAAGTTTTAAACTATAAAGAAAAATAGCTAACTCCCAATTAGGATAGATTCCAGCAACATTGAGTGAATATTCCTTTTTAGATGTAAAAATTGCAATGCGTTCCCTGCAGTGTGCTAACTACTGGAAAATGTACCAAATAAGGCCCAAAAATGCCCCTCAATCCCACTCGAAAATAAATCTTCTGCTTTCAACGCTCTTATCTACTTTAGGCTTTTATGTATTTATTTTCATTTCCTCCAATACAAGTGAAGGAATGTTGGATTAAATTACAGGCTGTATTTTCAGGGCAAAATATTTTGATGCCTACCGCCAATGGCAGGGCCTCCCACCCAGCGGGTACACTGCCTGTGATTTGTCATCCAAGGAAATCAGCCAACAGGAAATTGCAGACAGTATACCCATGATTTTGCCATGAAGTCACTAGTTGATGTGAGGCCCTGGGGTGGTGCAAGGTGGCGGAAAGCTTCATCCACATTGTAATTATTTGTTTCTGCTCGTCATAGACTAATATTCAGGGCTATTTTTGAGTTGTCAGCCTTTTCATCTTGTTGCAACTATATGACTATTTAGCATCTACCAGTTGTTAAGAATCAATTGGAAATGGATGAGCACATGGGTTCTGGTGACTGGGTTGCAAATAAGACTAAACCCCCAACCCCAATACAGATGGACAAGGCTTTCAAATAGCATACCCTGTAGCTATGAGGAGGATTACATTTGAGGCTGTACTAGAAAGATGGCCATTATTAATGTATTCCTACTGATGTTGTCATGAAGGCCATGTGCTTACATCACTAACATTAACCTTTCTTCTCTCCAGGAAAAACTAGGGCCATTTGTATGCCAGGAAGAAACAGAACAACACACCACACTGCAATCAATTTGAATCACGTGCATTACTGTAGTAGGTATCAGCGCAGTGGTGTACAGTCGGGAAGGAGTGGCCTCAACATTGACTCCGCACCCCATGAAATCTCATGGCATCAGGTCAAACATGGGCAAGGAAACCTCCTGCTGATTATCACCTACCACCTTCCCTCAGCTGATGAATCAGTACTCCCCCATGTTGAACACCACTTGGAAGAAGCACTGAGGGTAGCAAGAGCACAGAATGTACTCTGGGTGGGGGACTTCAATGTCCATCACCAAGAGTGGCTCAGTAGCACCACTACTGACCGAGCTGGCCAAGTCCTGAAGGATATAACTGCCAGTCTGGGCCTGCGACAGGTGGTGAGTGAACCAACACAAGGGAAAAACCTACTTGACCTTGTCCTCTCCAATCTACCTGTCGCAGATGCATCTGTCCATGACAGTATTGGTAGGAGTGACCACCCCACTGTCCCTGTGGAGACAAAGTCCCGTCTTCACACTGAGGACACCCTCCATCGTGTTGTGTGGCACTACCACTGTGCTAAATGGGATAGATTCAGAACAGATCTAGCAGCTCAAAACTGGACATCCAATGAGTGCTGGGGGCCATCAGCAGCAGTAGAATTGTATTCCACCACAATCTGTAACCTCATGGCCCGGCATATCCCTCACTCAACCATTACCATCAAGCCAGGGGACCAACCCTGGTTCAATGAGGAGTGTAGAAGAGCATGCCAGGAGCAGCAACAGGCATACCTAAAAATGAGGTGCCGGCCCTGGTCCGGATGGATTATATCCGTGCATTTAAAAAGAATCTAGGGAAGAGATAACAGAGGCATTACTACACATATTTATTAATTTGTTAGAAAAAGGTGTAGTGCCAGAGGACTGGCAGACAGCTAATGTAATACCTATATTTAAGAAGGGGGATAGAACATGTCCAGGGAATTATAGACCAGCCCGTTTAACATTGGTGATAAGAAAAATAATGGAATCCCTACTAAAGGAGAGAATAGAAGAACATCTAGAAACGAAAAGTATAATAATGAATAGTCAGCATAGATTTCAAAAGGGAAAATCTTGCTTGATCAACCTTATTGAATTTTTTGAAGAGGTAACAGAGAGAGTAGACAATGGTAATGCAGTAGATGGAACTTATCTAGATTTTCAAAAGTCCTTCGATAAGGTACCCCATAATAGACTAATGAATAAGGTCAGAGAATGCGGAGTCAGGGGACAAGTAGCTGAATGGAATGTTAGCTGGCTTCAAGACAGAAAGTAGAGAGTAGGGGTAAAGGGTAGCTATTCACAGTGGCAGAAGGTGGGTAGTGGTGTTCCACAAGGATCAGTGCTGGGACCACTGCTGTTCACAATTTACATTAATAATTTAGACTTTGGAAGCAAAAACACAATTTCTAATTTTGCGGATGATACCAAATTGGGGGGGGATTGTCAATACTGAGGAGGACTGCAACAAATTACAGGAGGCCATTAATAAACTTGCAGAATGGGAAAATAATTAGCAAATGAAGTTCAACACAGATAAATGTGAGGTATTACATTTTGGTAGGAAGAATAGGGAGGTCACTTACCACTTGGAGGGTGCGAGTCTAGGTGGGGTAGAGGAACAAAGGGATCTTGGAGTACAAATACACAAATCACTAAAAGTTGCGACACAGGTTAGCAAGGCCATAAAAAAAAGCAAACCAAGCACTGGGGTTTATTTCCAGAGGGATAGAATTGGAAAGTAGGGAAGTTATGCTAAACCTGTATCGAACCTTGGTTAGACCACACTTAAGAGTACTGCGTACAGTTCTGGTCGCCATATTATAAAAAGGATATAGAGGCACTGGAGAGGGTGCAGAGAAGATTTACACGGATGATACCAGAAATGTGAGGGTATACATATCAGGAAAGGATGAACAGGCTGAGTCGCTTTTCTCGTGAAAAAAGAAGGCTGAGGGGTGACCTAATAGAGGTCTTGTGTAAAATTGTGAAAAATTTTGATAAAGTGGATACAGAGAGAATGTTTCCACTTGTGGGGAAGAGCATAACTAGAGGCCATCAATATAAGATAGTGACCAAGAAATCCAATAGGGAATTCAGGAGAAACATCTTTACCCAAAGAGTGGTGAGAATGTGGAACTCGCTACCACAGGGAATGGTTGAAACGAATAGTATAGATGCATTTAAGGGAAGGCTAGACAAGCATATGAGGGAGAAGGGAATAGAGGGTTATGCTGATAGATTTAGATGAGGAAAGATGGGAGGAGGCTCGAGTGGAGCATAAACGCTGGCATGGACTGGTTGGGCATGTTTCTGTGCTGTATATCCTATGTAATCCTATGTAGCCTGCTGAAGCTACAACACAGGACTACATGCATGCTAAACAGCAGAAGCAGTATGCTATAGTCAGAGCTATGTGATCCCACAACTAACAGATCAGATCAAAGCTCTGCAATCCTGCCACATCCAATTGTGAATGGTGGTGGACAATTGAGAGGAGGCTTCATGAATATCCCCATCCTCAATGATGTCGGAGCCCGGCACGTGAGTGCAAAGGACAAGGCTGAAGCATTTGAAACCATCTTCAGCAGAAGTGCCGAGTGGATGATTCATCTCGGATTCCCCCTGAGGTCCTCACCATCACAGAAGCCATTCTTCAGCCAATTCAATTCACTCTACGTTATTTCAAGAAACGGCTGAGCGCACTGGATACAGCAAAGGCTATGGGCCCTGACAACATCCCAGCTGGTGTGCTGAAGACTTGTGCTCCAGAATTAGCCGCACCTTTAGCCAAGCTGTTCCAGTACAGCTTCAACACTGGCATCTACTCGACAAAGTGGAAAATTGCCCGGGTTTGTCCTGTCCACAAAAACCAGTACAAATCTAATGCAGCGAATTACCACCCCATCAGTCTACTCTCAATCATCAGCAAAATGTTGGAAGGTGTTGTCGACAGTGCTATCAAACGCCACTTACTCACCAATAACCTGCTCACCGATGCTCAGTTTGGGTTGCGCCAGGACCACTCGGCTCCAGACTCATTACAGCCTTGGTCCAAACATGGACAAAAGAGCTGAATTCCAGAGGTGTGGCATCAAGGAGCCAGAGTAAAATTGAAGTCAATGGGAATCAGGGGGAATACTCTCCACTGGCTGGAGTCACACCTAGCACAAAGGAAGATGGTTGTGGTTGTTGGAGGCCAATCATCACAGCCCCAGGATATTGCTGCAGGAGTTCCTCAGGGCAGTGTCCTAGGCCCAACCATCTTCAGCTGCTTCATCAATGACCTTCCTCCATCATAAGGTCTGAAGTGGGGATGTTCACTGATGATTGCACAGTGTTCAGTTACATTCACAGCTCCTCAGATAAAGAAGCAGTCCATGCCTGCATGCAGCAAGACCTGGATGACACTCAGGATTGGGCTGATAAGTGCCAGGTAACGTTTGTGCTACACAAGTGCCAGGCAATGACCATCTCCAACAAGAGAAAGTCTAACCACCTCCCATTCAACAGCATTACCATCACCGAATCCCTCACCATCAACATCTTGGGGATCACCATTTACCAGAAACTTAACTGGACCAGCCACAAAAATACTGTGACTACAAGAGCAGGTCAGAGGCTGGGTATTCTGCGGCGAGAGTCTCACCTCCCCAAAGCCTTTCCTCTATCTACAAGGCACAAGTCAGGAGTGTGATGGAATACTCTCCACTTGCCTGGATGAGTGCAGCTCCAACAACAGTCAAGAAGCTCGACATCATCCAGGACAAAGCAGCCCACTTGATTGCCATCCATTCCACCACCTTAAACATTCACTCCCTCCACCACCAGCGTATCGTGGCTGCAGTGTGTACCATCTACAAGATGCACTGCAGCAACTTGCAAGGCTTCTTCGGCAGCACCTCCCAAACCCGCGTCCTCTTCCACCTAGAAGGACAAGGGCAGCAGGCACATGGGAACACCACCACCTCCAAGTTCCCCTCCAAGTCACACACTATCCTGACTTAGAAGTATATCACAGTTCCTTCATCGTCATTGGGTCAAAATCCTGGAACTCCCTACCTAACAGCACTGTGGGAGTACCATCACCACACGGGCTGCAGCGGTTCAAGAAGGCGGCTCACCATCACCTTCTCAAGGGCAATTAGGGATGGGCAATAAATGCCGGCCTTGCCAGTGACGCCCAGATCCCGAGAATTAATTTTAAAAATCCATTTTCATCAGCCACATGCACACGGCCCACACAACATCTGGCTGGGTATATTTCTTTACCAAAGCAAATAATATCAGTCGAACAGGAGTGGTAAGAGTTGCTGCTTGAATCAAACAAATAATGAGACACCTATCAAAAACTTTCCTTCCACTGACAATGAACCAGACCCAGTACTGCTCTGTTGCTCCTTCATCCTGATAGCTCTCAGAACTCTGTCCCTTTCCAGTTGCAGATTACATAAGCTAAACCACCAATTATGTTAAAGGACGTAGGGCTCCACAAAGATACTGTGGCCCTGAGCTCCCCCATCCCCCAACCCCCGGCCTCCCCCCCCCCGCCCCTCCACCCTCCAGCAATCGCCATCTGCCGCACCCCGCCCCCGGTCCAACAAGCTGCTGTGGGAGCTTGGTAATGAGAACCGGCCCCCAAAATGGACTGGGTCTCTGCTGGCAGGAATGGATGCTTAGAATTCAAGAGACAGGGTCGTCCTGGAAACTACTGTACTTGTTTTAAACCCACTAGAGTTTGGAGCATATGTACATGCAGTGGGAAATGATTGCCTTGTTGCTTTTTAAGAACATAAGAAATAGGAGAAGGCGTCGGCCATTTGGTCCATCGAGCCTGCTTCGCCATTCAATAAGATCATGGCTGATCATCTACCTCATCTCCACTTTCCTGCACTATCCCCATATCCCTCGATTCACTTAATATTCAAAAATCTATCGATCTCTGTCTTGAATATACTCAACGACTGAGCCTCTACAGCCCTCTGGGGTAGAGAATTTCAAAGATTCACCACCCTCCGAGTGAAGAAATTTCACCTCATCTCAGTCCTAAATGGCTGACCCCTTATTCTGAGACTGCGACCCCCCTTGTTCTAGACTCCCCAGCCAAGGGAAACATCCTCCCTGCATCTACCCTGTCAAGTCCTGTAAGAATTTTACTCTCTCCTATGTTTACCCTGAAGTTTTGAGAAAATGTAATACGAACGCCAATTATCGGTAAGCAAACCAACTTGATAAATAAGCTTTGTGAATCTCTTTTCTGAAAATATAAATGTTAAGTCTCTATTAATCAACATGCGTTCCTTTACTTTTCATACTGCCTTGCAAAATATACTCTTTCAATTCACAGAAGCCAGACTATAAAGCCCTCTGCTCCACTGCCTTCTGGAACAGACAACAGCATAAATATGCCTCCTCATAGAGAAAGGGAAAGGTATGCTTGCAAGCACATCAGTTTATCAAGATGAACTGAAGAATTCCTTAGTTAGGTTTGTAGTCCATGAGGAGACAAATAGCCGGAGGGCTGCATATAAAAAAATGCAGAATCTTCCTGAATAAAGGACTGACCTGACCTACCATTGCGTTCATGTCTGTCAAATTTAACAGTGTCTGTGCATATTGCAAATGCCACATAAAGCATCTCAATCTTTGTAGGTTGCTTAAAGCTTGCATTTTTTTTCTGATTAATGCAGAAACCAAACTCCAAAAAATATTAACTCCAAAGCACCTTTAAAAATTCAGTCTCTTGAAGATCATTTGAGGCCTTTTCATCATTGCCTGTTTTACACGGGTCAGCTCAGCGCACAGTGCAATTCAGGTCGAAGAATGGAAAGCTCACCTCCAGGTGCTAAATCCCCATTTTACATAATTTCCAGGTCCTAACCTTGTCAGAAGATCAGTGGAAACCCCATATAAACCGCGTGAACAGGTTTTCCGCCGAACTTCTGCCAAAGCTATGGTGGCTGATTGAGAGAAGCCCTGACCTGAGGAAATTCATGGCAAGCGAGAATTGCCTGCGGTACAGGCCCCGGAATAAAGAACTGTGAATCCATCAAGTTCAAAGACACAATAAAATATTTTATGGATAGAATCACTTAGCAAACAGATAACCAGGCTTTGCATATTTATTAATGCTTGGTCCATGTATAAAAAAGCTTCTGCATCTTGGCTAATTTACATATCAAACACAGGAGCTGAGTCACTTTACTGCCAGGTCTCCATCTTAAAGTGGGATAATGGGAGCCAGCTTTCATCATAAGTCTGGTTCAATTTTGTCCACTTCCCAACACAGAGAGACAAAGGAATTACTTTTTCAGCTATAGCTAGCGAAACAATTTTTCAAACAATATTACCCTTTTTATCTAAAATCAGCAAAAAATACATGAGATTTTTATTTTCCTTATTCGACATAGGCGATAAAAGCCCATGATATTCTGTCCTTTCAGAACGAAGCTTCTTACGGGGAACAGAAATTGTTGAAATGGGTGTTGCACTTTGTGCTCCTCTCTACTTCAGATTTGTTTCAAAGAATGGATGCCATGGAGGTTTATCTACACCAGAGGCAGTCAGCTTCTGCCCTGTTTACAGACCCAGGCATATCTATCTGGGGATTTTTGTATAGAATTGCTTGCAGAGGCTCTGGTTATCTGGGGCGACTGTGTCCGAGATGTGGTATTTACCAGAACCTGACCATCTGACAAACTCAGTCACGGGAACAGCACTGCAGTTGACAGCAAAGGTGACCACCACCCTAAATTTCTATGCCTTCAGGTCTTTCAAAGCTACTGCAAGGGCAGGTTGAGAAAGCAGTTAAAAAAGCTTATGGGATCCTGGGCTTCATGAATAGAGGTATAGAGTACAAAAGCGTGGAAATTATGATGAACCTGTATAAAACACTGGTTCGGCCTCAACTGGAGAATTGTGTCCAATCCTGGGCACCGCACTTTAGGAAAGATGTGAAGGCCTTAGAGAGGATGCAGAAAAGATTTACGAGAATGGTTCCAGGGATGAGGGACTTCAGTTATGTGGATAGACTGGAGAAGCTGGGGTTGTTCTCCTTAGAGCACAGCAGGTTGAGAGGAGACAGGAAGGAAAGGGAGGTGGGGTGGCTATGTTAATAAAGGATGGAATCACTGCAATAGTGAGAAATGATATTGGGTCAAAGGATCAGGATAGTGAAACAGTTTGGGTGGAGATGCGGAATAATAAGGGGAAAAAGTCACTAGTGGGCATAGTCTATAGGCCTCCTAACAGTTGTAACTCTATTGGTTGGAGTATAAATCAGGAAATAATTGGGGCTTGTAATAAGGGAACAGCTATAATCATGGGAGATTTTAACTTTCATATTGACTGGACAAATCAAATTGGGCAGGGCAGCCTTGAGGAAGAGTTCATAGAGTGCATTAGGGACGGGTTCCTTGAGCAGTATGTTACTGAACCAACCAGGGGGCAGGCAATTTTAGATCTGGTCCTGTGTAATGAGACAGGATTAATTAAAAATGTCCTAGTAAAGGATCCCCTTGGTATGAGTGACCATAACATGGTTGAATTCCAAGTTCAGTTGGAGGGTGAGAGAGTTGGATCTCAAACCAGCATACTAAGCTTAAATAAAGGAGACTATGAAGGTATGAGAGCAGAGTTGACTAAAGTGGACTGGGAAAATAGATTAAGGTGTAAGACGGTACAGGAGCAGTGATGTACATTCAAGGAGATATTTAACAACTTTCAAGAAAAATATATTCCACTGAGGAAAAAGGGGCGTGGAAGAAAAGACAGCCATCTGTGGCTAAGTAAAGTAATAAAGGATAGTATCCAACTGAAAACAAGGGCATATAAAGTAGCCAAATCTAGTGGGAGGATAGAAGATTGGGAAGTATTTAAAAGCCAGCAAAGAATAACTAAAAGATTAATTAAGAAAGGGAAGATAGATTATGAAAGTAAACTAGAAAAAAATATCAAAATAGATAGCAAGAGTTTCTAGTTATATAAAAAGAAAAGGGTGGCTAAAGTGAATGTTGGTCCCTTAGAGGACGAGACCGGGAAATTAGTAGTGGGGAACGTAGAGATGGCAAATACGCTGAACAAATATTTTGTATCAGTCTTTACAGTAGAGGACACTAAAAATATCCCAACACTGGACAAACAGGGGGCTATGGGGGGGGGGGGGAGCTAAACACGATTAAAATCACTAAGGAGATGGTGCTCGGTAAGATAATGGGACTTAAGGCGGATAAATCCCCTGGACCTGATGGCTTACATCCTAGGGTCTTGAGAGAAGTAGCGGTAGGGATTGCGGATGCATTGGTGGTAATTTTTCCAAAACACCCTGGATTCAGGAAAGGTCCCAGCAGATTGGAAAACTGCTAATGTAACATCCTTATTTAAAAAGGGAGATAGACAAAAGGCTGGAAACTATAGACCAGTTAGCCTAACACCTGTGGTTGGTAAAATGTTGGAGTCCATTATTAAGGAAGCAGTAACAGGACATTTGGATAAGCATAATTTAATTGGACAGTCAGCATGGTTTTATGAAGGGGAAGTCATGTTTGACAAATTTGCTCGAATTCTTTGAGGACATAACAAACAGGGTGGATAAAGGGGAACCAGTGGATGTGGTGTATTTGTACTTCCAACAGGCATTTGACAAGGTGCCACACAAAAGATTACTGATCAAGATAAAAAAAATCACAGGATTGGGGGTAATATACTGGTATGGGTGGAAGATTGGCTATCTAACAGAAAACAGAGAGTTGGGATAAATGGTTCATTCTCGGGTTGGCAATCAGTAACTAGTGGTGTCCCGCAGGGGTCAGTGCTGGGACCCCAACTCTTTACAATCTATGTTAATGATTTGGAGGAGGGGACCAAGTGCAACGTATCCAAGTTTGCCGATGATACAAAGATGGGAGGGAAAGCAATGAGTGAGGAGGACATAAAAAACCTGCAAAAGGACATAGACAGGCTAAGTGAGTGGGCAGAAAATTGGCAGATGGAATATAATGTTGGAAAGTGTGAGGTTATGCACTTTGGCAGAAAAAATCAAAGAGCAAGTTATTATCCAAATGGAAAGAAACTGCAAAGTGCTACAGTACAAAGGGATCTGGGGGTCCTGGTGCATGAAACACAGAAGGTTAGTATGCAGGTACAGCAGGTGATCAGGAAGGCCAATGGAATCTTGGCTTTTATTGCAAGGGGGATGGAGTTTAAAAGCAGGGAAGTCTTGCTGCAGTTATACAGGGTACTGGTGAGGCCACACCTGGAATACTGCGTGCAGTTTTGGTTTCCATATTTAAGAAAAGATATACTTGCTCTCGAGGCAGTTCAGAGAAGGTTCACTCGGTTGATTCCGGAGATGAGGGGGTTGACTTATGAGGAAAGGTTGAGTAGGTTGGGCCTCTACTCATTGGAATTCAGAAGAATGAGAGGCGATCTTATTGAAACATATAAGATTGTGAGGGGGCTTGATCGGGTGGATGCGGGGAGGATGTTTCCACTGATGGGTGAGACTAGAACTAGGGGGCATAATCTTAGAATAAGGGGCTGCTGTTTCAAAACTGAGATGAGGAGAAACTTCTTCACTCAGAGGGTAGTAAATCTATGGAATTTGCTACCTCAGAGAGCTGTGGAAGCTGCGACATTAAATAAATTTAAAACGGAGATAGACAGTTTCCTAGCTGATAAGGGAATTAAGGGTGATGGGGAGCGGGCAGGGATGTGGACGTGAGTCTAGGTTCGGATCAGCCATGATCCTATTTAATGGCGGAGCAGGCCCGAGGGGCCGTATGGCCTACTCCTGCTCCTACTTCTTATGTTCTTATTTAATACAGGTGTTCAAAATCATGAGGGGTCTGGACAGAGTAGATAGAGAGAAACTGTTCCCATTGGCAGAAGGGTCAAGAAACAGAGGACACAGATTTAAGATGATTGGCAAAAGAACCAAAGACGACATGAGGAAAAACTTTTTTATGCAGCAAGTGGTTAGGATCTGGAATGCACTGCCTGAAAGGGTGGTGGAAGCAGACTCAATCACGGCTTTCAAAAGGGAATTGGAAAAGTACCTGAAGGAAACAAATTGCAGGGTTATGGGGAAAGGGCAGGGGAGTGGGACTAGCTGAAGTACTCTTGCAGACAGCCGGCACAGGCTCGATGGGCTGAATGGCCTTTGTAACATTTGCATATTGATTTATCATTGGCCCGCTGGCATCTGTAAGGAATACCTATTATATTCACATGTGATCACATGCTGAGTTGTCATTGGCCTGCAGGCATCTGTAAGGACTGCTATTGTTTAGAAGACCCAGGGGTCTTGTCTCCATCTTGTCCACACGGTGCTGTATTGATTGAGAAAGCTTACAGACCTGATGCTTCATTAAAGAGTTTAAACTGTAATACTCCGTTGTCCTGCAATTTATTATTTTTGTACAAAGTGTGCAAAACAAGACATGGTGTCAGAACAGGGAGTTGAAATGGACATCGTTGCCCTTACCTCGAATGAATTGGGAATCTTTGAACTTACATAGAGAATGGTGCAAGTTCAAGCAACACGTGGAGTTAATGCTCTCGGGTCCGTTGAAAAGAAAAGGAGAGGAAGAAAAATGCAGCTACCTACTCTTGTGGATCGGAGAAAAGGGGAGAGACATTTTTAACACATGGTCTCTCACCGCAGATGAAGCAAAGGTACTGAAAAGTTATTTTGACCATTTTGAAGCATATGTGATGCCCAAGACAAATACAATATTCGCTAGGTACAAGTTTCAGGAGAAAGTACAAGGAGCTAGTGAGTCATTTGAACAGTTCGTGACTGAGTTAAAACTGCTGGTAAAAGACTGTCATGATGGTCAGAGACCGCGTCATGTTTGGAATACATTCAGCTAAAGTGAGAGAAAAACTTTTGAATGTTGGGTCTGGGCTAACGCTGGACAAAGCTATGGACATAACTAGATTGCACGAGATAGCCCAAGCACAGTTGAAAACCATAACCGGCGCCACAAGCAGCTTGAGTGAACAGACAGTGCACGCAGTTAATAGATACACACCAAAGAACACTGCCCAGAGAGCGTGTTTCAGAACAGAAAGAACAGAGAGAGTTCTAAAAATGGGTGACACAGACATAAAACGCTTCAAAAACTGTGGATATTGTGGAAACAACTGGCATGGAGAAAAGGAGTACTGCCCCACCAAAGGAAGGCAATGTACTAAATGTGGTAAACGGAACCACTTTGCTAAAGTTTGCAAGACTGTTTTCAGAAAAACAGTACACACAGTGAGTGACAGCCAAATGCCAGATAGAGAGCCAAATGCAGAGGAACTGTTTATTGATTCTGTGTCACAGAAAAAACAGATTTCAGGGACTGAGCAAGCCTTTGCCGCTATTGAGATAGGAAAACAGGGCACAGAGCTTAGGTTTAAACTAGACACTGGATCTCAGGTTAATGTAATTCCTCTGAGTGAGTATCACAGCTTGAAGGATGAGTGTGAGCTGCAGCCCACCTCACGCAGACTGACCGGCTATGGGGTGAGCAGCTCAATGTAAAAGGCACATGCGTGATGAAATGCAAGTACAAAGAAAGCGACATGATGTTGAACTTTTACATTATTGACACTCAAGCACCTCTAGTGCTAGGTCTAAAGGCATGTTTAGACATGGACCTCGTCAAGCTAGTGCTATCATTGACAGCACCAGTTGAGAAGCAGACAGTCATGGAGGAGTTTGCTGACGTTTTCAAAGGAATCGGACTATTCCCAGGTGAATGCACTATTCATCTTGACCCAGCAGCAACCCCTGTGGTTTGCCCACCAAGAAGGATACCCCTTGCTCTACGTAGTCACCTGAAGGAGGAGCTGCAGAGCATGGAGAATACAGAAATCATCGTCCGGGAAACAGAACCGACAGAGTGGGTCAACTCGTTAGTAGTGGTTGAGAAACCACGTACAGGCAAGCTCAGAGTCTGTCTCGACCCCAGAGATTTGAACAAGGCTATCAAATGCCCTCACTACCCTCTACCAGCGCTAGATGACATCACACCCAAGCTAGTGGGAGCACATTACTTCAGTGTAATGGACGCACGATCAGGATACTGGACTATCAAGCTCACGGAAGAGTCATGTAAGCTAACAAAGGTTCAACACACCATTTGGACGCTACCGATTTCTGCGTTTACCATTTGGTCTTATCTCAGCTCAGGATGAATTCCAGCGGAAGATCGACGAAACCTATGAAGGCCTCGACGGAGTAGTCGCAATCGTATACGACATCCTCATCTATGGCAGGAATAGAGAGGTACATGACAGGAACCTCCGTGTGATGCTACAAAGCTCAAGGGAGAAAGGTATCCGGCTCAACCCCAAGAAAAGCATAATCAGATCCACTGAGATCAGTTATTTCAGGCATCGCCTCTCAGCTGATGGCATTAAGCCGGATCCAGAGAAAATCTCCGCCATCAAGAAGAGGGAGCTGCCGAAGAACCGTGCCGAGCTAGAGACAGTACTAGGCATGGTTAACTACTTAGCCAAGTTTGCCCCGAGTCTCTCCGAAATCAGTGCACCCATGCATCAGTTGCTCAAACAATCCAACGAGTTCTTGTGGGACAAACAACATGACACAGCATTTCATAAAATGAAAGACCTAATCACCAGAGAACCAGGACCAGTTCTTGCCTACTTCGACCCCAACAAAGAGCTCAGACTACAAGTGGACGCGTCAAAGTACGGACTAGGCGCAGTATTACTGCAAGAAGGAAAGCCCATTGGCTACGCTTCCAGATCTCTCTCAGACAGTGAAATCAACTATGCTCAAATCGAGAAAGAGCTATATGCAATTCTGTTCGGATGTAAGCCTTTCCACCAGTACGTCTATGGCCGACAAGTCATTGTGGAATCCGACCACAAGCCCCTCGAGTCAATCATGAGGAAACCACTAGCCGCAGCCCCACCAAGGCTACAGAGAATGATCCTTCAGCTACAGAAGTATGACTTCACAATCATTCACCGTCCAGGCAAAGACATTCCTGTCGCAGACACGCTCTCCAGAAAGTCTCTTAGCTGCCAGGACAGCAGCCTCAGTGAAGACATGGATGTGCAGGTGCACATGGTGTACAACAGTTTACCTGTGAGTGACTCAAAACTGAAGGAGATCCGAGCAGGAACAGAGAAAGATGCACAACTCACACTGCTGAGCAAAGTCATACATGAAGGATGGCCTGAGGAAAGGAGGAACTGTCCTCAGAGCATATCTGAATTCTGGAACCACCGAGACGAACTGTCACAAATCAACGGAATCATCTTCAAAGGGGAGAAAATCATCATTCCTACCAGTCTCAGAGAAGAGATGTTGACAAAAATTCATGCTGGACATATGGGCATGGAAAAATGCAAACAAAGAGCACGTGACATTATGTTTTGGCCCGGAATGTGCAAACACATTGAGGACATTGTCAGAAAATGTTCCATTTGTCTAGAACGCCGCCCATCAAATGTCAAAGAGCCCATGATACCTCACCGTATCCCAGACAGGCCCTGGCAGGTCATCAGCTGCAAGCAAGTGCATGCAAAATGTGTACAGAGACAGCAACACCAAAAGAGATACTATGACAGGTCAGCTAGACTACTGCCGCCACTGCACAATGGAGAATCCATCAGAATCCAGGAGCATGACTACTGGAAGCCAGCAGTCGTCATCCAGCCAGCTGACACTGAGCGATCGTATCATGTCCGCACTCCAGAAGGACAGGTGTACCGCCGCAATCGCAGGCACCTCCTGAACACCAAGGAACAACACCGTCATTCCGACGAGAGGATCAGTTCAACAGAGTGTGATGAACAAAGCAATACACAAAACACATCGGCCTAGAAATTCGGTAGGCTTAGCGCCGCTTTTGAGGCGCTAGAGGGCCTAGCGCCGGAGTTATGGCCAGCTTGGAAATTGAGTGGGTCCCTAAATCGGCGTTAGGCCGTTAGCGCTGCGCCGGCACCGATGACGTCATCGGTGTGCGCAGCGTCCCGGTTGCCATGGTAACCCGCCCGAACTCCGAAATTGACTTGCGGCCGCCTCGCCCGTGGCAGCCGCAAGCAACGTTCTGGCAGAGGTGCCTTACTGGACTTTGCGCCGGCGCATTAAAGGCCCCGCGGCGGCCGGCCGCTTTCCCGCTGGCCGCCTGGCCGCAGCTCCCTCCCCGGACTTCTCCCCCCCCCCCCCCCCCCCCGGGACAGATGCAAGCCCAGCACTTGTCCGAGGTGCCGGGCTCATTTTTACAATGATTTTCGCGGGCCGCGGCCGGGTGCAGGCAGCTCCTCCTTAAGGGAAGGAGGAGGCCTGCACTTCCCGAACCTGCCGCACCGCAGCGGGTGCCGCAGCGCCGGAATAGCGCCGCAATTCAGCGCGTTGCGCCAGTTTTCAGGCGCAAACAGCTTTCAGCAGCGCCGGCAGCCGTTTGGGCGCAGAACTAGTGAATTTTTGGCCCGCCCAGCGCGACTTAGCTCCGGCACTAACTTCCGGCGCTAAAGCCGTCGCTGCGCCAAAACCCAATTTCTAGGCCCCCATACCTACCTGAACCTAAACCTGAACCGGAATTGTTGACCGATTCAGGAGCATGCTCAGTTCCATACCTCACAAGGTCGGGATGAGAGGTCAAGCCTAGAGTTATCCTTGACTTGTGAACTGCCAAAGGGTGTAGGCGGATCACTGCCCTAAAAAAAAACTGTACATCGTTATTGAAACGTTGAGATGTTTTCAGTGCTAGTTAAATGTTGAGTTTACTTATATGTTGATGCTACTGAGAACATTATGTAGAAGAAAGGTTCGAAAGTAATGCATAACATTTTTCTTTGAAAAGAAAGGGGATGTAACATTTGCATATTGATTTATCATTGGCCCACAGGCATCTGTAAGGAATACCTATTATATTCACATGTGATCACATGCTGAGTTGTCATTGGCCTGCAGGCATCTGTAAGGACTGCTATTGTTTAGAAGACCCAGGGGTCCTGTCTCCATCTTGTCCAAACGGTGCTGTATTGATTGAGAAAGCTTACAGACCTGATGCTTCATTAAAGAGTATAAACTGTAATACTCCGTTGTCCTGCAATTTATTATTTTTGTACAAAGTGTGCAAAACAAGACAGCCTTCTTCCGTGCTGTAACCATTCAATGATTCTATGATTCTGTGACATAAGCAGCATCAGCCAATCCACGGTACACACATGCATAAAGCAGGTCGCTGATCTTTTGTTCACCAGGGCAAGCTCCTTGATTAGTTTCCTCATGGAAAAGCAACAGCAAATGAAGAGCCTCTGCAATTCTTCTGTATCAAAGTATTCCTGAAAATCTAAGAAGTAACTGATGAGTACATGAGGCCATCTGGGCCCCTCCACAGATTGTCATGGGGCTTCTGAACTGAAAGGGATTCCAATCCATCAATGTTCAGGTGAGTGGTGACCGCAGTGCAGAATCATTCAGGTTAATGCCTCTTCCCAGGGAGCAGTCAGTCACAATTCTTTTAAGGCAATCCTGTGTATTTAGTTTATTTGAAGGAGAAGACAGATTTTATGGATGGCTCCTAGGAGACCAATGCTAGCTTCTACGGCCATGGTTAATAACATGCTTGCAAGAGCTATGGACAGACGGTGAATGCAGAAATAAGGAAGTGGCAATAGAGCAAACTATTGGCATCTTGTAGCAACGCTTCAGCTGCTGATACAAATAGGTAGTGTCTTGCGGCACAACTCCAGCCGTCTCCAAGATCATTATTGTCCTCTCCATGTTGTATACCTTTGCCATTCAAAGAGGCCTAACCATGGAGGAGGTAGAGGAGGAGGACGTTGGGTTTCCTTTCACTGGTCTCCGCCAGGGGGGAGGAGTGCACATCCCTTTAAATTTAAGATTTTATACATCAGCCTTAGACTATCTCACTGCACAAAGTAAAACCTGACAGGAAGCTATGAATAATAATGACCAGGCAAAATTGCAGGCAGTCAGCTCGCTGCACTGCTATCAAGCTTTGCACCAGTCTAAACATAGCACGAACCACCAAATCAGCCTAATAATAATTTTTTTGGGGGGATTGATTTAGGCTCTGGAGTAAATCTAACTTTAGTGGCATTGCAGGAAACAGTTTCAAGATCTCAAAGGTTCTAAGGAATATGCTTAAAATAAGAAAATATAGTCAGTTTTAAGATTACGTGCTGCCCTCTCCTTGCTCAAACTTACTCAGTAACACTCAAGTAGCAGGCATGCAGTTTATTTATACATTAGTAAGAGATGCTCCTTTAGCTGGGTTCAACTGTAATGTTGCTGGCTGTTCAATGCTTTTTTCCACAACAGAAGTACACAGACCTACATTATACATTTCACAACATCTGAGCAGCATTTTGCTGTCAATCATTATGTTGCCTCGAGAGTTCAGATAAGACCTTCTCTGGTAGAAAGCTAAACAATGCTTCGGATTTGTATTAGCGCAGGTATTCCTGGGCCCTCTTGCAGTAGATCAAACGAGGAATTTGTGTAGCCCCTGCAGCGATGATGTTTTTACTTCTGTGCTAGCAACGATATGAAGGAGCATGAGCTTGCACCACATATGGGGAAGGCAGAGTGAATTAAATACCCAACAGCTTCATCATCATCCATGGTGACTCAGAACTGATCATGTCTTTTATCTCAAAGGACTCCTCTCTGGCAGAATTTTCAAAGAAGGCTTTCAAGTCAGTGAGAAAAGGATCTATCAACAAATGCCATGATAGAATCTTTAAAAAGTGTGTTGACCAGACCGGATATCAACTATATCTGAATCTTTAGCCTGACAAGATTGCTCTTCATCTCCATACACCTCCTATTAAATCACAGGCACCTGTTTTGACTTTGGCATTGCTTGGACTCTCTTAAACTTCACTTAACCCTAATGGTTTCTTCTTTGGCCCATCCAGTGAGCACCAAATATGATAGCATCTGAGCTATTAGTTCCCTTCTCTACCATCATTTGATAATTCATCTGCCTGTTTAGGTACTTAGCAGTAGTTTGCTGGTCTTATCCTGGACAACCAATCAGATTTTCTTGTTCTGCATCTCTTTCCTGTGACCTCAGATATAAATTCCCTATAAATGGAAGATTTAAAATTCAAACGTTATTGTAACTCTTGTCACTTGTCTGGTAGTTTGGCCAATAAAGCCTCGTACATTGAATGGTGACAAAGGCAATCTATAATTCTGTGCTGAAAAGTGTAAGCATCCCGTCAGACTCAACACCATTATATTTTGGATCTAGACTATGCTTCCTGGTACATGAATATTCAACATTTGGGCTGCACTCCTTCACGCTGCTTATTTTATTAGAATTGTGACTTAAGGCCTCGATATTTATGGAGAGGCAGGTTTGGGGGGGAGGGCGGGGGTTGCGGATGTGTAGTGGCCGGGAAACCCGGATTTAGATTTAGATTTTTTGACTCTGCTTCCCGACTGGCAGCCAGCCAGATTGAGAGCGACAGATCGGGGCGGGGGTGACAGAGAGATCGGCTGTCCAATTGTGGGGAATAACTGGACAATCTCTGGTGAGTAGGTTAGTCACATCAAATGAAGGACTACAGAAGAATTATTCTTTAACACGGTGATCGGATACCACTGCGAATTATTGCTTTTCTATCCTTCCCAAGCTCAGTCATAGCTCTGAAAGCTTTTATTTCAGGTTACATTTCACCATCAGTATTAATTAGTAGGAAAATATGCCATTATAAAGGGGATCTTTCCCCTGACTCCAGTGACTATGAGGTTACGGCAAAGTAATTTTAGCATTGCCTGGTGGAACCTATTGGTTCACACATAGAAACATAGGAACATAGAAGATAGGAGCAGGAGTAGGCCATTTGGCCCTTCGAGCCTGCTCCGCCATTTAATGAGATCATGGCTGATCATCCAAATTCAGTACCCTGACCCTGCTTTCTCCCCATATCCCTTGATCCCTTTAGCCTTAAGAAATATATCTAACTCCTTCTTGAATATATTTAATAAGTTGGCCTCAACTGCCTTCTGTGGTAGAGAATTCCACAGGTTCACCACTCTCTGGGTGAAGAAATTCCTCCTCATCTCAGTCCTAAATGGCCTACCCCTTATCCTTAGCCTGTGACCCCTGGTTCTGGACTCCCCCGCCATCGGGAACATCCTTCCTGCATCTAGTCTGTCTAGTCCTGTTAGAATGTTATAAGTTTCAATGAGATCCCCTCTCATTCTTCTAAACTCTAGCGAATATAAGCCTAATTGATCCAATCTCTCTTCATACGTCATTCCTGCCATCCCAGGTATCAGTCTGGTGAATCTCCGCTGCACTCCCTCCATGGCAAGAACATCCTTCCTCAGATAAGGTGACCAAAACTGCACACAATACTCAAGGTGTGGTCTCACCAAGGCCCTGTACAACTGCAGCAAGACATCCTTGCTCCTGTACTCGAATCCTCTCGCTATGAAGGCCAACATACCATTTGCCTTCTTAATCGCCTGCTGCACCTGCATGCTTACCTTCAGCGACTGGTGCACAAGGACACCCAGGTCTCATTGCACTTCCCCTTTTCCCAATCTATTGCTGTTCAGATAATAATCCGTCTTCCTGTTTTTGCCACCAAAGTGGATAACCTATGGGTTTCCTCTAGGATGTTTTTATCTCCCTATACTGGTTAATGCCTTTCTACTTATTCTATGGATTGAGTTGATGCCAATATGTAAGGCTTTACTCTTATTGTATAGCAGTTTCAAGTTTAATGCTTGTTATTACTGTTTTTGCAAAGCTTACTAAAAGTGTTTCATCTGACTTGGGTGTGATTCTTATCTAACCTGCAATTTACATTGCTCCCTTATCTCTGTCAGGTGTAAGGCACTGCTCACAGCACCTTTCATGTTCATTACAGTTGCTTCATGGATTAATAGGTTCCGCTCATATATCATGTAATATGTGCACCACAGACTATGCAGGATAATGTCCCAGGTAAAAAACGATGTACTGCAAGAGTGATTTACTAGAAAAAGGGGTAACCGATTCAAAATTTCATGGCGAATACAATCGGCTGAAAATTCAGTAGCCTTAGCGCCTCATTTGAGGCGCTAGAGGGCCTTGCGCCGGAGTTATGGCCAGTAGTGAAATTCCCTGGGGCCCTAAATCGGCGTTGCTCCGGTAGCGCTGCGCCGGCACCGATGACGTCATCGGTGTGCGCAGCGTCCCGGTTGCCGTGGTAACCCGCCCGAACTCCGAAATTGAGTTGCGGCTGCCTTGCCCGTGGCAGCCGCAACCAGCGTTTTGTCAGAGGTGCCTTACTGCAGTTAGCACCGGCGCATTAAAGGCCCCGCGGCGGCCGGCCGCTTTCCCGCCGGCCGCCTGCCCGCAGCTCCCTCCCCGGACTTCTCTCCCACCCCCCCCCAGAACAGATGCAAGCCCGGCACTTGTCCGAGGTGCCGGGCTCATTTTTAAGCAGATTTGCGCGGGCCGCGGCCGGGTGCAGGCAGCTCCTCCTTAACGGAAGGAGGAGGCCTGCACTTTCCCAGCCTGCCGCACCGCATCGGGTGCCGCAGCGCCGGAATTGCGGCGCGAAACGGCAGTTAGCGCCCTTTTCCAGGCGCTAAGACCCTTCAGTAGCGCCGGCAGCCGTTTGGGCGCGGCGCCACTGAATTTTTGGCGCGCGCAGGGGACTTAGCGCCGGCACTAATTTCCGGTGCTAAAGCCCTGGCTAAGCCAAAACCCAATTTCTAGGCCAATATTTTTAACAGCGCATCACTGCATGGATTCACATTTGTGGGTTGAAATCACTTGTAACAAATGTATTAATGTGTTCATTTAAGGCTGTTAAACTGGTTAATACAGATAGGCTAATGCCCTCCTGAAAAGAGTGGACAAATGAATTTCATGTGGACGTTAATATTGGGCCAGAAATTCGCGGCCAGAAGCGTGAGTACGGTCGGGGTACTCACGCATCTGGCCGTTGGAAATGCCGGCGTTCAGCAGGAACAGCGCATGCGGGGAACGCCGGCATTTCCAGACCCGAGGTCTATTCACAGCGCATGCGACTGCACAGGCAGCGCTTGCGCAGTGAACTTTGTGGATTTCAATGATGGATTCAGTGAGGGTAAGTCCTTAGAAGTTACACTTGAAAAAAGCAAGTGTAAAGTTGTTCATTGGCTGCGGAGGAAGATATATTTTATCGTGGAGCTTCTGAAATGCAATATTTTTGTTTGGGAAAGGGAGGGAAGTTATTTTAAGAAATTTTAAGTAAGTTTTAAAGTTTAAATTTTTTTTTAAAGGGTTTTCAGAACGGTAGGTAGAAGGAGCAATTGTGGCTGTGTGAATGGAATGTGAGAATGAGTTATGTATGTATGTCCACATATATTCCTTTACGTATATGTATGTATGTTTTATATTCCTTTACTAATGTGTATGAATGTATGTTTTTAATTATGATTTTCCAATAAGTTACTTTCTCTGAAAGTCATAATTAAATAATACATTCATACACATAAGTAAAGGAATATATACATAACACGCAAAGGAATATATACAGACATACATACTTTCAGAAGCTCCACGATAATAAATATCTTCCTCCGCAGCCTCTGCAGCAACTGTACCCATGCTTTTTTCATGTGTAAGTTGTAATGACTTGACCTCACTGAAAGCATTAATGAAAGCGGTGAATTATACTGCGCACGCGCTGCCTGTGCAGTCGCACGCGTTCTGCCTCTGAACCCCTTCGTTCAGAGGACAGGAAATGCCGGTTTTCCCCACATGCACTGTGCATGCTGAAAACCGGCATTTCATCTGGCCAGATGCGTAAGTACCCCGACCGTACTCGTGCATTTGGAAGGGAATTACTGGGCCAACATTTTACATGTCAATAAAATGAAAAATTTAACAATTGCATGACTTGCCCCCTCGCATCTGCGACTGAGGGTCCAAGGAGGTGCATTGCGCAAGAGGTCATCATCGTACGTATCCTCACACTGTTCCCTTTGGGGAACTGTATGAAGTGGTGGAAGGATTTATGGCCGTGATTAACGCTCATTCCGTGACCGTAACCATCTTTGAACCAGCCATTAGGGTGGTTAGTCCTATGGCGGGAGGGTTTTACGGGCTCCCACAACCCATCTGAGGTTGGGGGGGGCCACCAACACCCACGGACGCAAGTATCCCGCTGGATGTCCACCCAGAATTTAAAGTTGGAGCTCCGACTCCACTTGCCGGGACTGTCTGGAGTGGGGTTCAAAACCCTACTCCTTCTGGCCCAGCGGCGGGGATGCTTACTGCTACGCAAAAGGCCCACTCCGCACAAAAGGTGACACCCATACGTTTCCTGCGCCTTTTCCCTCCCCGTGACTGGAGCCCTATGCTGCCATTTCACGTTGCTAATCGGATTGGGCCTTTGTCATAGCGGTAGGATCCCCACCGCTGGGCCAGATCAGGGTAGGGTTTCGAACCCCGCTCCAGACAGTCCCGGCAAGTGGAGTCGGAGCTCCAGCTCTAAATTCTGGGTTGACATCCAGTGGGATATTTGCGTCCGTGGGTGTGGGTGGCCCCCCCTCCTTGTATAGCTTGTGGGAGCCCGTAAAACCCTCCCGCCATAGGACTAACCGCCCTAATGGCTGGTTCAAAGATGGTTACGGTCACGGAATGAGCGTTAATCATGGCCATAAATCCTTCCACCACTTCATACAGTTCCCCAAAGGGAACAGTGTGAAGACACGTATGACGACGACATTGCTAAATAAATAAATGGAATTAAAAAAATTCTTTTAGGGCTTTTAAAAGTCTTTAAATTGCTTTAATTCTCTTTAAAACTACTTCAGATTACTCAAAATAATGTAAACATTTTAAAAAGTTTATAAAAGTTACCAAAATCTTCAAAAAACTTCCAAAAACCTATTTAAACTGCTGCTTTGCATGTAAAAATGCTTAGCAGCTTGACAGAAACATTGGGGGCGTGTCCAGTGAAACTGAGACCTCAAGGGGCGTGTCTCACTTACACTGCACGCTCCTGGCTTCGCGCTGGCTGCACTCCTGGGCGGCGTGACGTCATACGCTGCCCGGGATTCTTCTTTTTCAAACACCAAGTCCAGGCGTCCCTGGAGCTGATCGGCAGTAGCGCGGGGTAAGTGCATATACGGGGCTTGCACGCGCGGCAAGCCCCGTTCACCAATTTCTGGCCCAATTATGTGTCGATTACTAATGTCACACAGTGTAGTTTCAGCCCAGTGGTTAGGTTTCTCAGAATAGCCCTGAAATTCCATGGGGTTTCCATTGGCCTCCCTCTATAAATCTGGTGGGAGAACATAAGAACATAAGAATTAGGAGCAGAAGGGGGCAGTATGGCCCTTCGAGCCCGCTCCACCATTCAATAAGATCATGGCTGAACTTCGACCTCAGCTTCACTTTCCCGCCCCGATCACCCTTGATTCTAAACTAGTAGAACCCCGGGAAAATGGCAGACACCAGCTTATGCCGGATCTTGGCAGTTTCTGGGGAGTTTCCTCAATTGCATCCACCCATTACGAGACAAATGGTGGGCAGGGCCTGGGGCGAGGATACCCTAAGCAGGGAGTTCCCCACATCTAATCTTCAGTTGGGACCGAGCGTTTGTGTGGAGTCTGGTAAGCTGGCTGAGTGGAGGTGTGCTGACCTCTACAGGGGCTTAAGTGGACCCTAACAATGCATCTCCTCCCCCACTCATTTCCCCCCCCCCCCACCACTCAGGGGTGATTTTATTCTGTCTGCCACTCCATTCATGCTGAAAAGTGGGGCAGGGGGGTAGACAATATTTTTCTAAAAAACCTACCGCCTACTGGCCTGCCCGGCTCGCCTTTTGATCAGGCCTCAAATTAGCCAGCACTCCCTCTCGAAATAGGCAGGAGCCTTATTTAAATACCTATGCTGGTTGTAGCAAAACATCTTCATTGCCGGGATATGCCAAGCTTTAATAACAGTGCATTGACCCTACAACTGCTTCTGTGCCCATTCCACCAACGTATGCACAAAATGGTGGCACTAGCTCTGTGTCTGTGCTGCACCCTAATTAAAATACACTTACCAATGGCAATAGGTACAGGTGGAAAAGCAATTATTTTTTTGCTCGCAGTACAAGTATAAAATTCACGTGAATGGTTACACTCAATTTTTGAGTATATATTTTATTGGAGATGCAGGAGCACAAAAACCAAATGAGTATTTCTGACATTATACTTCATTTGCATTCCGTTATTTAATCAATTATTGATTAAGTGTTGAATTCCAAATCTATTACAACTACATGGCAGGGTGAAATTTTTGATTCATCTTAAGTTGTTCATTAAATACTTACATAATTGATAATTGATTTATATTTCTTCCCTTTATTCCCAAAGCAACAGAGAAATGTTTGTTTGATTTGAGAAGTCGTAATCAACTCCGGCTTTAATCAATGTCAAAACGTTTGCTGCTTACACAGACTCAGCTACTGGAACAAAGCAGATAGACACGGAAGAAAGTGGTTTTTCGATTCCGTTCTTTCATTTGCATGTAATGTAACCGTTAGTGGTAAAGATTTACAGGTTTTTTTAATTAAATGCACTGCACAGTATTTAACCACTCCTTTCTATTTACCATGTATGTCTACATTATTGTAAACCTGTGAGGATGGTGCTGGTAATATTTTTTCGAAAGGTCACTGTTTTTGGTTGCTTTTTTCGTCTAACTTGAAATAGAACAGATGTTTAGTGTTAAAATGCTTTGCTTATGCTACATAATAGGAAACAAATGTGCAACATCACTCCTACGTTACAGCACTCAACAACAAGTTGCATCTCTGTTGGAAATTTGCTGGACCCTGACTCTGGATTTTTTATGTTACACGTTATGCTGCATTATTGAGCATTCAGAAGAACCTGTGTCTCATCATAATGCTTAACATGCTTGCCACCCAAGGACTGTGCTACAGTGACTGCAGAGTATATTTTGATAGCTGCAAAGGATATTCAGTTCTCAAAGGACTAATGCTAATCAACATCACCATAATCATCAATCATCATTGCTTGGATAGGATTTATTATGAGGAAGTTGCAGCAGTTGTAGCATACTAGGGATAAACGTAAATCCAGGTCCCAAGATCTGAATGCATTTTAACTTGAATGGTTTTATAGGACTGAACTGAAACCTAAGTTTGTAGATTTGGTCTTGGGTATAATTATTATTAGAGGGTAAATTATCCAACTGCCATTGTGACAGGGCAGAATAAGAACATAAGAACATAAGAAATAGAAGCAGGAGCCTGCTCCGCCATTCGATAAGATCATGGCTGATCTTCTACCTCATCTCCACTTTCCTGCACTATCCCCATATCCCTTAATATTCAAAAATCTATCGATCTCTGTGTAGAATGGGTGTTGGGAGGTCACAAAATTGGGCTGTGATCGATTTTATTTATGTCTGCCCATTCGGCAGCGTGCACAAACCATGCCATTTGCTCCAGTCATGCCAGTCTGCTAGGTATTGCCTCATGAGTGGGAACAGGCATTTGGGCAACAGTGAGATCAGCTTCACTGTATTTCTATCCAAAAGCTGTTGAAACCAGAAAAGAGCGTCTGTTGTAAACTGGAGCGCAAGGGCCCCTATCGCAGTAGACTGAGCAATCACAAAGGTACTGCCACTAAAGTTAGGACCTCTGTCACCAGAGGATCTGGTGCAGATTTCTTTGGAGTTGCCTGGACTCAATTGTCATTTTATGGCTATAGGGGTGATGGACTCTGTCACACTTGCCCTCAGGCCTTGTAGGGTGTTTGGGACAATCTCTAATGACTGCAGAAAATGTTGCTACTTAGATAACATCCTTCTTTTAAATGCAAGTGTCATGAATCCTGGGCCCTAGGGATCTGCAGTTGAGGAAGCACATGAGTTGGCCCTTCAGCCAGCAGGGTCCCTGCTCTACCTCCATCACTTGCTACCGCTCAATAATTTACCCAAATCAAACTGACTACCTGGACCCCTCGGACTGGATACACCAGTGCTTGCTGTGGATGGACTGTAAAGTGCTGTCACTGGGGCCTGAGGCTTGATTTTTGGGGACACTTATAGAAAGAAAAGGAGACATATGTTGGAATGGTGGTTGAAAAGCACCTCTTGAAACAGAGTTGACATAGTTAAAGTGTGTCATGGTGCTTTCCTGCAGTGTAAGCATGAGGGAGTAAGCAAGTAAAGGAAGAGTAACAAAAGAAGAATATCAACAGCCTCCAGCTTCACCATGGCCCACTTACTCTATAAGGAAGAGTAACAAAAAAAAGAATATTATCAGCCTCCAGCCCACTTTGTCTATGTTCTCAAACCAAACCATTACCAGCACAATCTGTTCATACTGACTGAAGGCTCTAAAACCGTTCTGGTCTGCAGCCTCCTGTTACGCACCACTTTATCCTGAAAGTAAAGAATAGTGTTGAGAGTTAAAGGTTTGAGAAGCACACAGATAAGTGGCAGCCAAGTGGTCACCCTGCATCCTAGCTTGTGAACAAATGAAAATGCTTCATGTGGGTTGGTTATGAGCTTGTTTTGTGGGGGTCATTATTCCAACTGGTCACATGATAATAGTCCCAGTTTTAAGTGGCAATAGTAAAGTGCTTCAGTATAACCATTCATGTGAAGCTGGGAAAGATGTGTTCTTTAAGGGCTTAGCATGCAGGGTGAGAGGAAAATCACTGTGACCTGCATACTTTCCCCATCTACTTGATATAGGAAAAGGAAAAGTACCTTATATAGAATGATTCTATCTAGAGAAACAGAGAACTTGGTGTGCAGCGATGCACAGCGATTAGACCACAAAAAGGCAAAAAACATCCTGGATTTTGTATCTAGAGACAGAATACAGAAACAAAGAGGTACAAGATTTAAGTCAGGCTGCCTCTTCTTGCAGAAGATATGCTCACCTGCTTCATCTTGGAATTTACCAGTGAACTTTTTGAGGTTAGGTTTGGCTCCAAATTCCAGTTCCTCTGGCAAGCCTGCCCCAGAATTTCCCATGAAGGAGCGGAAATTCTACCCTAATGTCTTTACAAAACGGGTGCTTGTGGAAGAATTCACAAACTGTTGTTGAAACAGGGTTCATAAATATTTTTTAAAAGGGAATTAAATAGCTGCTTGAAAAAGTGGAATTTTAAAGGGTCTGGAGCATGAGGAGAGTGGGACTAGACAAAGTGGCTCGTGGAGAAGAGCACTGTGGATGAATGGCCTGTTTCTTGTTGTAACAATGGCCTGTATTTTCTGATCGGAGGCTTCCTGCGTGTGGAGGCCTCCGATCTGGAAAAAATCTACGCCCTTACCTGAGGGCTCCAGAGGTCCGGACATTTCCGATCCTGGGCCTCTCCACGACGAAATGTGCAGGGCCCAGGTATCCCAGGGGCGCAGGTGGTTCGCAAGTGCCCCTGGCATCATGTGGGCCATGGGGAACCAATGGGAGAAGGGAATCCCCCTTCATGCTTTTGAGAGGTCTCTCAGCTTAGACCTGTCAAACGTATGAATGGAAATCAATGAAAAAACACATCAAAACAATAAATACATTTTTTTTTAATTAGGTTTTTAAAATTAGTTAAAATTACATTAAATTAAATATTTTAAACAAAAATTTAATTTTTTGAAAAAAAATTAAAGTTTTTTACAGGGCTAAAAATAAACTTACCTTTTTAAAAGTATTTTAAAATTCTAAATGAGTGAAAAAGATTTTTTTTTAAACTTTTTTAAACTCTTATGCTTTACGCTGCTTTTACCAGGTGTAAGATTTTTAAGTGTTTTCTGTGGGCGGAGGTTCTGCAGAAAGTGGAACTCTTCACCCACGGAGGCCCTTCTCCAGGGCAGGCGTCCGATCTGTCAAGAGGATTACAGGATTCTTGACAGATCAGAAATGTTGGTTTTTAGCGCATGTGCTTCGCATATCTGAAACTGGCATTTGCGAGGTCCCTATGGGTGGGTACACAGCTCGTACACACCCATAGGTATCGGAAAATATGGGCCATTATATGATTCTAATGCAATGCTGGCTAGCCTTACCTTGGCCGACATCCTGAGCCTATTAACCTTTTCCCTCATCTGCCCGCCAACCTTCCCCCATATCCTTAGGATCTGTTAGCCACATGTTAAGCAGCTAGGATTTTTTTTTAACTTTTCAAAGTTTGGATGTTAGTGCTGAAGAACAAAACTCTTTCCATTTCAGGCACCCAAGTGTCAGCATCACGCACTTTCAGTTCCTATATAGCACAGCCACATTTAAATTAAACCCTGACCCAACAATGTGCCTTAGCCCCAGATTCTGAAGTGCACCCCCGCCCCCCCCCCCCGCCCCCACTTCCCACCACACTGCAGAGTGGGACAGTTTTTCATTTCCCACACCAGTCATCCCGTGGCCACTCAATGAGATTGCTAAATTAGGGGCAGTTTTTTGTGTTGTAGACCTGGGCTGACTGGGAAGTGGATTGAGGCTGTTCAAACATCTTTCACGGATTGCTTAGATCAGGATATTTGCTCTTGTGTACTTTTGCCTTGTGTTGTTATGTGCTGTGTGTTTATTCACCTCTCTAACTGTGTGTGTGTGCTAGGCCAATGTAGCAGAGCCTGGTCTCCAATCATCTTGGATCCCCTTGCCATTGGACCAAGACCTTGCTCTGTCAAGCCCGTGTTGTAGCTGGTGTGCAACGGCCACCCCACGTTAAAAGAATTCACGCACAGGCATCTTCCACCCTTTAAAATGAAGTTCGGGACCTGGAACGTCAGGACCCTCATGGACAACCCCAACAGTGACAGACCAGAACACCGTACACCCCACCCGCCCGCCCCTTCAGCCATCATCTGCCCCACCTGTGACAGAGACTGTGGGCTGGATTTTCATTGAGGAGTCGGGTAGGAGGCGGGACTACAACTTTCGGGGTTATAGTCCCGCCTCCATCGAGTTCTAGCCAACCCACACGATTTTGGCTTGATTGACCTTGTTGAGCCTGCCCAGCGGGCTCAGCAGGCCAATTAAGGGCCACCCGGCAACAGGTGATGTCACAGATTGATATTTCATCTGTCAAGACCTTTTGACAGATGAAATAGCAGTGTTTCACAGCTATTTGAAGCTGTCAAACACTGACAATCTGTACTCCAAGTTAATTCCTTCCTGTCAGGATGATTTAGAGATCTCCCCAGAACAGAAAGCCGAATGCTGCAATTTTTGACAGCTCGCAGCCATTCTGCTTTCTGTGCCGGTAAGATGAGAGACTCCCGAGACCTGAAGGAAGGAAGGCTGAAAAGGTAAGTAAAGGTATGTAAAACTTATTTAAACACTTTACACATACCAAACACACTTACCTTTGCACTCATGCACCCATCACTCACCTGAACACCAGACATCTCGACCCCTCCAAGACCTTCATCCCGACGGTCCACCTCCTCTAACTTGGCGTGGTTTGGAGCCATCGGGAATCCCACACTTCAACATTAAAAATAGGGATTAGGCTAAAAACTGCCTGTTAACTGCATGTTGACAGGCAGTTAATTGGCACTAATCCCCTTCCCGCCTCGGGGAGATGGGTCCCAGTGCGGGTCGGGTACCCGCCTCCTTTGAAACTGGCATGGAGGCGGGTTGGGTGCGGGATGGGTTCGTGCCCCCCAATTTCGGGATTTTAACCCCCCACACGCCTCCAATCCCAATGAAAATCCTTCCCTGTAGGTCCCGCATTGGACTCATCCGTCACCTGAGAACTCATTTTTAATGTGGAAGCACGTCATCCTCGGTTCCGAGGGACTGCCTAAGAAGAAGAAGAAGTATGAAGAACAAAGGCCTGAAGCACAGGAAACTACCAAGGTTGGAAGAGTAGTAGAGACAATGAGATAAATCAAGAAGTAATGATAAGGTGAAGCCAAGCTTGTAGGAGGAAGAAAAAACTGAAGGTTGAAATTCTGCTGAGTGCTATTTTTAGCACACTAGTTACTGCACTCGCATTCTTATGTGAGTTCCCTTAAAAAATGTATTTTAAATGGGATAATGGTTCATTTATTAGAACACATAGGAACTTTACATGAACACATTACCCCATATGCTAAACATAGCACTTAGCAGAGCCAAGACTCACCAGGAAAGACTGATTTTGAATAAGAGACTGTGTGGTGAGCATTGTTTCTGCTAAGTGCTATGTTTAGCACATGGGGTAATGTGCCCGTGTAAAGTACCTACATGCACTAACCTGCCTCAGGTAAGGAGTCCCATAGTTTTGAGGTCTTAGGAAAGAATGAGTTATAACCCTGCCTCGAACTGGGGGCCAGTTTTCATTGGGTCCGGTTTGGAGTCAGTTCAAATCTCACCTGCTGAAGCTCCCGGTCCTCATTTAAATGCCAGTGACAATTTCCCACCCGGTGGGTAGTCGGCAGGAGGCAATGTGCCTTAGCCCCAGATTCTGAAGTACACCCCCGGCTCCCCCACCAATGGAATTTGCACGCCCCTGAGGTCACCCGCCAAGCGGGTAAGATCAGTTGCCAAACCATCCACTGGGGGGGCTCCTGTGATCAGGGAGGCGAGGTTGCCTCAGGGAAGGCCTAGGATTTACTTGCGGGGTCCGTAGGAGCACCCCTGCACCTCCTGGCTCCACAGGGAAATTTAAACCAAAATGTAAACTTGCCCTTTTGGGCCTTTTCAGCCCTGATCCACTTCCGCACTGGGTTGGCCTGGTGGGAAACATAGTGCCATTTCCCTCTCAGGCCACCTAGTGAAAATTGCAATTGGGTCCCAATGACATGATCAGAACCCGACATGCATATGGTAAAAAAAACTCTCCCAGCTTTGGTTTGGATGTCCTTGCTGCCTGCTCAGTGGAGCAGGTTAAAACAGTGGCCCATAGCCACCGAGATCCTTCTTTAAATATGCAGGTCGGGATCTAATTACGTCATCATCAGGCCCTGAATGCCTTGGGCCTAAATGGGGAGCTCCTCTGTACCACACAAGAGAAGTTTAGGCCTCATTTGCCCCAGACTCCCGCTGCTTCCCTGCTGCGAGATTTCCCCTCCCTGCACTTACCTGAGTGCCAGTGGGCGGCCGTGGGCCACCCAAGTTACCGGAGACCAGCAGCCACTTCCCGCCTGTTCAGGGGGAGGGAAGTGGACTAGCAGCATATTAATGAGGCCGGGGAGTTAAAATAGCCCAGGCCTGCTTTCTGCAGCAGCAGGTGAGTTTTCAATTCGACTGCGCCCATGCAGACGCCCAAAACCTGCCAGAGTTAAAAATCGGGGTCCTTCGTGAGGATATCCATTTACCCTTTGTATGATAGAGAAAGATGGGTCTTGAACTTTCTCAGGGCAGGCGCCATGCCTTCGGCAGATCTCTGCCTTGGAGGTGACCGCAAATTCCAGGCCAACATTCCTCTGCTGCTGCTTCTCACTGTTGTACTTTTCCTTCTGCCAGGATGACAAGGCAGTCTGGTCAGTGAGGTGTTCTGGGTCATCTAGTAAATTTGTGTCCAAATAGCAGCCAACAGTTCAATAAAAAAGGGCAGTTCAGTTGCATTCTTGCCCCACAAGACCAAATGCTCTAATCTTCCAACTGTATCATTGTTGCATAAAAATCATGGGGCAAAATATCCCTGACCCTGTTCCGTCGCCATAACTATGGTGGAGCGGGACCTGACCCCTGCTGGTGAGCTGTGAGCCTGACCCTGCTGTCGTTTCTGTCGTCTGGGTCATTTGCATAAAATATGCGGCGCACCCGCATCAATATTGACAAGTCTTGGGCGCTCGCTAGAGGGGTTGAACAAAATGTGATGATTGCAAACCATGTGGGGGGCAAAGCCAACAGTACCTGTGAAGGAATAAGCAATATGCCATGTTCAGAAAAATACACCATTCTATGAAATATGCTGACTTTATTAAAACATGACATACTGGGTTTGAAAATCTGGAAGCCTCAACAAGACTTTTGAGACAAGATAAGTTGTTGACACTGAATCAATAGCCTTATTGAACCAGAAGGTTAAAGGTTCCAGAAAGTCTGAAGCCTTGGAAAGAACACAATACCATACCCTGTTAAAGTGTCTTAAACCAACACTTCGGAAAGAAATCACATAAATTAAAGAAACATATGCCTTTGTAAAAATAACATCAAATGAAACATGGAGACACGAGTCTGTGTACAACCAACTGAGCTAACTAAGAAGACAATGGTGTACCCGGTCGAGGTGTTCTAAATGCAAAAGATACAAACAGAAGACCTTCGTAAGAATTACATCAAATAGATAGATCTGCTCCACACCATTTTTTATGATAAGCTTTGAACACCTAAAGGTGGAGACACAAGTCTGCTTGCTACCAGCTGAACTGATTGTAAGAATAGCAGGGGTCAACAGAAAAATGACTAGGGATAATTAGCTTACATCAGCAGAAAACTTCAAAGGATATACCACTGAGAAAGAGTATAAAAATTGGACTTTCAAATGGGAAGACAGATTCGCTTGAAGGGGCAAAGAGATTCTCAGGCTTCAGAGGCAAGCTCTGTAAGTCTTCAACTCTTTGTATCTCGGGGATCAAAGTGCTTGTATTTGATTTTGGTGGATATCCTGGAATAAGACTAAGAAATGTAAAAATGTAACAAAGTTAAGATTTGAGAATAAGGATCTCTGATAATAAGAACTGTAAGATTTTTGTTTTTGGAATTGTTAAAGTTGCGATTGAAACACCTACTGTAATTACATGTCAGTTCTTTAATAAATATATATATTTTTAGAATTGTCTCAGATAGTACTTCTGTATCAAACTCGCGAACTCAATCTCTGTACACTCTTTGGTGAGGAGTTGCAGAATTCTGGGGGAGTTTTCTGGACCCTCATAATATCCAGAAGGTTACAATCTAGCTAAACTTATTAAAAGTGCTATCTGGAGGATGGTAACATCTTCAGGCTGTTCCTTTCCTTTAGGGAGAGATAGTCTGGACCTTTAGACCCAATTAAGCATCTTTAGGATTCGGCTACCTCTAACTTTGGTTGAAGATGAACGTCTGGGGAATACGCCTGATCCAGGGTAGCCCTACAGGGGCTAGGACTAGTAATAATCTCTTTCAGACCAGCTGCAAAAAAAACCACCTTAAACCTAGAAATCAGCCCCTTTATGTAAAAGAAGCAAACTCAATCTGGCAGCCTGTCCTCTTCTAACATTTTCCAGGCCACTCTTGTGAGGCCCATTGGTGCTGGTGCATGCGTTTTGGGGCAGAGGATGGGGAAAGCAGTGGGAATTCCAGCAGAAGAGGTGCCCCTGCGTGCTCACCCCTCCTTTTTGAATGCCAAACTTCCGGGGGCCTGGGACAGAGGCCTAATTGAAACGGATCAGTCCATTTCTTTTACCCCTGACAGGTAAGCGAAAAGTATCCCTGCTGGCCCTGAAGTACGCTCCGCATGAGGCTCTCGCAATCCCTGTGTCGAGAACTTTGGGTTTTCCGACCTTCAATTCAATTCAACCGAGTATAGTGGGCTCCCCTTGTTCGAAGGGCTGTGACGTCAACAGGCTGTCTAAGCAGCCAATCAAAAGGCAGAATTCTCACAGACAGTGGGTAAGCCATAAAATTCTAACTTTTTAAAATAGTTAGAGAGAGCAAAAGGAAGATTGGGGCTCTCACATGGGGAAAAGGAAAACCAGAAATAAAGATGGTCTTGTTAAAAAAAAGAAAAACTTTTTTTTGATAAGTTTCTTAAAAATCTTATTTTTTATTAAAATAGACAAATTTCAAACTGCATAAAATTAAAATTTGTTTTCCAGGCCCTTAGCATTTGTTCAGCAGTCAATATGCTGTTAAACCCCAGTTACACCTCGTCCCTTTGGATCTAACCTTTAGTGGGGAATTTAACAGCGTAATTACTGCAGAGGAGCTGAGGTTTTCGTCAGTTTGAATGATTTGGCTGATTGCACCGACTGCCAGCTCTGAGGGCGGGGCGGGGGTGTGGTGGGGGCACAGCACAGCCATTCAGAGCTCATTGACTGAGTTCAACTTCGGACGCGTCTGTGCCTAATCCCGAAGTTGCGGTCAGTTTCAATGTCAGAATGACGGCGATCGCTGCCAGTTCCCCGTCAACCCGATCACAAATTCCGGGCCCATATGTTTACACTGGCAAATATATTTTTGGCAATGTAACATAGCTGAGATGTTGCCTTTGACCACGGATTAGTGCCCCAGAACTGATTGGCAGTCCAAGTCATGAGCTTTAATGTATAATGGCGCTTCTTAGCTGCGTTTCTATAGGAGGGAGGTCTACTGGAAGTGAAGTTGTCTTAAATCAAGAAGGCATTCTTTATATGCATGAGACATGGTAGCATTTGCTTCAGAACTGACACAAAACAAATCTGCAACCTGTCAGCCCATCCTCCCTGCTGTGTAAGAACAATATTCCGTGAAGAAAAGAAGACAAATTGAGCAAAACACTTTTAGAAGCAAAGCTTTCCAAAGTCCATTGCAAGAAGAGGACAGCAGTTAACTGAAACTGCTGTTTTAAAAAAAAACTTTATATAGCACATTTCTGTAAACCAGATGTTTCTGTGCCTATTTGAAACAGCGAGACTCTTCTCTTGCCCAATACCTTTACACTCCACTGCCTTGCACGAACGTTAGTGTTTGCAGTGACCTTGATTAAATAGAAACAAAAGATTTTATTGGTACCATCTGGGCTCTTCTATTTAGGGTTTCATTACAGCTGATGACTGCCTCCAGGGAGAGCCTACTGGAGATTTCCTTCATTTCAGACATAACTCGAGAAATATGGTCTGTTTTCTCTCAGAGCAAAAATTATGACCAACAATTGCAGTTATTCTCTGGTCTACGTTCTGAATAAAGTTTTTGGACAGAACGTGGATTTTACAAATGACGCTGTTGATTTCCTCGTTCCCTTTCGGGCTTGTGCTTGGCATGGGCGCTCCACAATTTTGAACACCATCACTGAAAGGGAAAGGGCCGACATCGGTTCCGCTCCCTGCCACGATCTATTTGCAATGACTGGTATGCTTGGAGATGCGTACTGCAGACCTTTGCTGGGATCACTTCAATTGATCACAAAAACTTGCAGCTGTCAGCAAGATGGGGAATTGATTTTTTTTATGCAGTCAGGAAACGTATCTGATTAACAATTACATTTTACAGAGCTTGAAATCCATGTTAACACAAAACCGACCACGTTCTGCGCACTTGATGATGTCTCACAAAGTTAGTCAAACTGCCTTAGTTTAAAAAAATAAATAGAATATAGAGAGCACAGCAAAAAAAAACGCTCTTGATACAATTTCCATTGTCTGGAGAATGAGAGCCAGTGTTCAGAGTGCATACTACTGGTGGGGAGCCTTGCGCGCCTATTGGGAAATGGCGGGCACAATGCCCATGATTTTCAAAACCATAATTAAAGGCCAGAAAATCATGGGTATCAAGCCTGCTTTGTCCTGATGTGAGATCCCGGTGGGTGCCTGGAAGAAACATGTGGCATCGGCAATTTTGGAAGTGTTGGAATCCTCAGAGCTGCACTAAACACCCCATTCACTCCCTGCACCACCGTGGCTGCAGCATGTACCATCTGCAGGATGTACTGCAGCCACTCACCAAGGCTTCTTCGGCAGCACCTCCCAAATCTGCGACCTCTTACCACCTAGAAGGCCAAGGGCAGCAGGCGCTTGGGAACACCACCACCTCCAAGTTCCCCTCCAAATCACACACCATCCCAACTTGGAAATATATTGCTGTTCCTACATTGTCGCTGGGTCAAAATCCTGGAACTCCCTCCCGAACAGCACTGTGGGAGTATCTCCACCACACGGACTGCAGCGGTTCAAGAGGGCAGCTCACCACCACCTTCTTAAAGGCAACTGGGGTGGGCAATAAATGCTGGCCTTGCCAGCGACGCCTATATCCCAAGAATGAATAAATGGTCAAATAGACTGTAAGGCTCGCAAAATTACATACTTTCCCCCAAAGTAAGAAAAGAAGAGATATTGGACTGTTTGAAGGAAATATTGGGCCAAAGGGATTTAAAAATCAAAACCCCAGGAAGATTTGGCTTGTTTAAAAGGCATGTTCAGACCTGCGAAAAACTGTGACAAAGGAAGGTGGGATGGGCCCCCGAGTTTGGATATTGGGCCATCTGGGAATGTCCTGGGCCACCCCAACCTTTACATAATGATGATAAAACCTGTTCCCACCAAAACTCGCAGAGCCCCAAAGTACATGAATAAAACAGTACATGCCCACAGCAACACTAAAGAAAGAACATGGCCCAACAGGAAACAACAATCAAACAGCAGTCCAAAACCAATCAGAGAGATTTACAAAATGTTTTACATTTTTAAACTGGTTTCAAGGCAATCCCGAAACCAGTTAAAGGCCAATTAAGAATAGATGGACCATCCCCGAAGCTCGTTAAAGTTAGATGGGCCATCCCCGAAGCTCGTTAAAGTTAGATGGGCCATCCCCGAAGCTCATTAAAGTTTTAAAACATATTAAAAATAATGAGCCCGCCAAATTTAACAAAGAAACCAGAGATTTGGCGGTCAGATAAGCCAGGCCTCAAACCAGTATAATTGAGGCCTGCTTTTTCAATGAAACAGCACAGTTCAACGGATCATCATCAGAAGCCAGCACGTTCACGCTCACAGTACAATTCATCACCAGAGAAGAAGAAAAGGAGATTGTGGCAACCAAAGGCTTCAAGAAACCAACAACTACCAATATTACCACTAACCAGGTAATAATGGGCCACCGTGACCGACAAGAAACCAACCACTGAAAATTCAAAAATCAAAGACTTGTTTCCACGCTACAGGCTAGTCTGACTTACCCCTGGGTAGGATTTTGACACAAAAGACCCTAAAACTTAACCTAACCAAAGAAAATTGGGTACTTATCCAATACATCCAAACTACGCAGCTAACCGCATCAGTGGACAAACCCAAACTGAAGACCCAACGCAGGTGCAGTCTTCTACCACGTCCGGGGTACGGCAGGCCCCAACCACCACAACTAAGGAGAACCCCGAAATCGTGAACCTCTACAATCTGTCAAGAAAGTCGTTTGGTGAGTATTTCCTGGTCCTCTGGATTTCAACCTAGTTAGGATAGTGGGGTTGGGAGGGTAAGGGATTTTGTCTATTGTAATTCTCCCTCACATATTCCAAGTGTTCCCCACCCTTTTAGAGCATAAGTTTTATTGTATTGTATATTTTCCTGTCTCAAAATAAAGATCTCAATTCTTTTGACCAACCCAGGTGTCTGTTGCAAGTTTATTACAACCCCCAAATAAGTTCAAAGTCTAGAACAAAAAGGGAGTGGGAGCGATTCGAACTGCTCAAGGGAATCAGAGGTGAAGCTGACCAAACCCCCACACACCACCCCTTACATAGACAGGAGACTATTTTCTCATGGTATTACAACCCTTTTACTCATGTGGTTAAAATAATCAAACAGAGGAAAATATAGTTCATTAAAAATATGGGTACAATTTTTAATATTGCCACTAATTGTAACTGTAGAGAACTTAATTAGATTCCACATCATTCGGGAGTCTACAACTGCAACTGTAGCAACATGAACAATATTAGTGGTGAACAAAACAGACCAATCTTACTGGGATGGTACAGAGAAAGGGAAAGTACTTCAGTTTGTCAACTGGGAGTAGGAGACAGCATAGTATTAATTCCTGTTTCAATAACCAGAAAGCACTTGAATGTCAAGATAGGTGGGATCAATAAGCTCTCAACTGCACTCACCACACATCTCAACTGTAAACACATTTGCAGATATTACCCAGTTATGCGGCAGACTAACATGTTTTGGAGGAAATACAAATTAGTCAAAGAGACTTAGCAATTGCGCAGATGAATCACAAATGGAATTTAATAGCGAGAAATGTAAGCTGATGCATATTGGTAATAATAGCAGCAAATTTTATTACAAAGTGAAGGTTTTATTTAATAAAGTGAGTCACAAAGAAAACTTACTTAGATGATTGAATACTGAAAGTTTCTTCACTGTATAAAGCAGCAACTGCAGAGGGAAATACCATGAGGGTATACAAGTAGGTCAATGGAGTATAAGGGCAGATAAATAATATTAACTCTATAAAAGACAAATGAGATAACAAGAATTGTATCCAGTCATGGTGGCAGTACTAATGAAAAGATATGGATAAATATTTGAAGCAGAGGAAGGCACAGGACTATGAGGAGAGGAAGGCACAGGACTATGAGGAGAGGAAGGTACAGGACTATGAGGAGAGGAAGGTACAGGACTGTATGGTTTGAAAATCCACAACCACGTTTTATTGGAGCCCTCTAAGGGCAAGGTGACCAAAATTGGATTGCCCTATACAGTTTAAAACCAACATTTTCGGCCAATGCAGTGGTCCCGAAAAGCAGGCTGGGATATCTGAATACAGGGGACTGTGGCTCAGAAGCGAGCCATAGATGTCGGCCAATCGAAACAAAGTGCATTCTCAAAGGCCAATCAGGGGACTGAGTCGGGCCTGAAGCAAGGAAATCCCCGGCCAATGGGGACTACCCAGCCCAGGTTTGAATATGTGACTCACCCCTAATCGAGCTATGAGTACAGGCCATCATCACTTTAATCAACTCGGACTAGGGACAATAGTTTTGGGATCACTACAGTTAAGAGGTGGCCCAAAATAATCAAGTCCCAGGACTGACACAATGGGACAGCAGACTTGGAGGAGCCGCTGTGCACTCAAAACAATACCCCTGCCCTCACACTTGTAAACACCAATTTAATTGGGCGCGAAAAGGCCGAAATGGAATTGGGTATAAAATACAGAACCAAGAGATTATTAGAAAAAGACCAGAAGAAAGAGCAGGAGAGCGAGTTAAGAAGCTGAGGGAGAGACGAGCTGGGGTGAACTACCATCTAAAGAACTCCAACCACGCTGATGAGAAGATCCACCATCAGGCCCCAGACTCAATCGGCATACTGAAAGTTTACTCCACTACCAGACGGCGCAACATCACCGCAAGAAACCGCACCGTATACAGACTCCCGTCCCGGCTACATCAACAAGAAGACACCAACGACCAAAGTGGCTGTGGAAGACGGCATTCACTCCCGCTATTTCGGGAGCCTTTTCCATCAAGCACAAACCAACCAACAACAGCAACAACCCAACAACCGCACTCAAAGTAGGCTGTGAGTATAATCCAAGGGCCTGCAACTGTCAGTCTAATCTAGGTAGGAAAGTGGGTTGGTGGGATTGGACTTGGTAAAGTTAAAACAGTGTAAAACATTTTCGTTATGTCCGTTTCTCTCCCATATTTTATTTATAGTTATAGAGTGTGTGTGTTTATTACGTTTGTGGTAGAACCAAATAAAATTGGTTGTCACCTGTTTTTTCCAAGGACTACTTGTCTCCGAGTGTCTATTTAAAGTGCATCGTTCTCCATCCAAATTCTGGAGTTAGAACCAGATAGGGGCATTAGGGCGCTTCGAACCCGCCAAACAAGGGAACAGCAGGCTAGGGAAAAAGAGAGAGGACTATAGGAGCCCTTGGGCTCAGGAGTACCCCGCAGATTAGGTATAAACTGTGTGGGTCATCACCGTATTCTAGTCCTCCTCTATAAGCTGTTGTTCTCTATCTCCTTAGAGGGTGTTTAGTGACACCCGACCTGCAGGCTAACATAAGCTGCAAGGGTATAAAGGAGACAGAGGCCCAATACATTAACAGGCACTAAAGACCCCTGTAATTGGGCAGAGCAAAACCCCCTACAGGACTATGAGGAGAGGAAGGTACAGAACTATGAGGAGAGGAAGGTACAGGACTATGAGGAGAGGAAGGTACAGGACTATGAGGAGAGGAAGGTACAGGACTATGAGGAGAGGAAGGTACAGGACTATGAGGAGAGGAAGGTACAGGACTATGAGGAGAGGAAGGTACAGGACTCTGAGGAGAGGAAGGTACAGGACTATGAGGAGAGGAAGGTACAGGACTCTGAGGAGAGGAAGGTACAGGACTATGAGGAGAGGAAGGTACAGGACTATGAGGAGAGGAAGGTACAGGACTATGAGGAGAGGAAGGTACAGGACTCTGAGGAGAGGAAGGTACAGGACTATGAGGAGAGGAAGGTACAGGACTCTGAGGAGAGGAAGGTACAGGACTATGAGGAGAGGAAGGTACAGGACTATGAGGAGAGGAAGGTACAGGACTCTGAGGAGAGGAAGGTACAGGACTATGAGGAGAGGAAGGTACAGGACTATGAGGAGAGAGCAGGAAGTAGGAATCATTTGGATTGTTCTGGTAAAGGATTGCCGGCAGGAAGTCTAGTTTGGCAGCAGCACATTTTGGAAACTTTTTTTTTATTCCTTCATGGGGTCTGGGCGTCGCTGGCATGGCCAGCATTTATTGCCCATCCCTAATTGCCCTTGAGAAGATGCTGGTGAGCTGCCATCTTGAACCGCTGCAGTCCGTGTGGTGAAGGTACTCCCACAGTGCTGTTAGGTAGGGAGTTCCAGGATTTTGACCCAACGACGATGAAGGATCGGCGATATACTTCTAAGTCAGGATGGTGTGTGACTTGGAGGGGAATTTGGAGGTGGTGGTGTTTCCATGCGCCTGCTGCCCTTGTCCTTCTAGGTGGTAGAGGTCACGGGTTTGGGAGATGCTGCCGAAGAAGCCTTGGTGGGTTGCTGAAACGCATCTTGTAGATGGCACACACTGCAGCCACGCTACGCTGGTGGTGAAGGGAGTGAATGTTTAAGGTGCTGGATGGGGTGTCAATCAAGCGGGCTGCTTTGTCCTGGATGGTGTCGAGGTTCTTGAGTGTTTTTTTAATTTGTTTTTATGGGATGTGGGTGTCGTTGGCAATTCCAACATTTATTGCCCATCCCTAATTACCCTTGAGAAGGTAGTGGTGAGCGGCCTTCTTGACCCGCTGCAGTCCGTGTGCTGAAGGCACTCCCACAGTGCTGTTAGGTAGAGAGTTCCAGAATTTTGACCCAGCGACGATGAAGGATCGGCGATATACTTCTAAGTCAGGATGGTGTATGACTTGGAAGGGAACTTGGAGGTGGTGGTTCCCATGCGCCTACTGCCCTTGTCCTTTTAGGTGCAAGAGGTCCGCGGGTTTGGGAGGTGCTGCCAAAGAAACCTTGGCGAGTTTCTGCAGTGCATCTTGTAGATGGTACATACTGCAGCCACGGTACGCCGGTGGTGGAGGGGGTGAATGTTTAAGGTGGTGGGTAGGGTGCCAATCAAGCGGGCTGCTTTGTCCTGGATGGTGTCGGGCTTCTTGAGTGTTGTTGGAGCTGCACTCATCCAGGCAAGTGGAGAGTATTCCATCACACTCCTGACTTGTGCCTTGTAGATCGTGGAAAGGCTTTGGGGTACGCATGGAGCATAATTTTCTGCCCATTAACTTAAATGGTTGGAGAATCATGTGCAGTGTGTTCCTGAGTTCCTGATATGAGCGAAGCTCCCTGCCAGCAGTATAAAGTCGGAAAATGACCCCTATAGAGGCCATGGGAAAAGACTCAGAGAAAGGCAGCAAAATGGCTGCAGGTTTTGGCTACAAAGAGAGGCAAAGGAAGCTATTGTCACTGGATTATTAATATGATGCAAGGCCGGAAGCAATACCAGGTTCACTTGATTGCCAGACATGATAGAATTCATGGAGCCATGGAGGTCCAGCATGCCTCTTGCCAAATTGTGTAGCTTGAGTTGGTTGGTGTCTGTAGAGGGAGGGAGGGAATAAGGAGAGGAAGCATGAAAAGCAAGGAATGGTACAACTATAAGGCCTCCAAGCTCCACCATTCAGCTACTCCCTCTATTGGTTCATACCTAAAGCCTCCAGGAGCATTTCCTCATAAGGAGTCAATGGTTGCAACTTATGTGACTACCTCCTGTGCTAAGGCCAGGGCAAGCAAGTAGGGACATATAGTGGAAAAAGCAAGATGAGTGTTGATGGAGCATCAAGAATGTATTTAAATATGCTGGCCTCACATTACAGCTGTGGGCATACTGCAGGAACACAGACACACTTGGTGACCCACGCCACATTATTGACCCCATACATCATGGTGGGCCCACTAACTATCTGAAAATCACCAGGAGCTCTATGATCTTCCTCCACCTTATTAATGTTCAGGCTTTTCTTCAAAGGAAAAATATATAATTATGTAGCTTCTCACAATGTAATTTCAGAGCTTACAAATCTCCTACAATCTGACAGTGCTCATTATTTTTAAAATATATACCCATATACATCTCCTTAAAAATAGATAACCGTGCAAAATATTGCACCAGCATTACTCCTCTTTAAAGATACATTTTAACATGTTTGAAAACATGTAATACTGCTCATTGAATTTCATATTCATGTATGCAAATTAAGATTGCTATCTGGTCTTACCTAGATTTTGTTTTGTGAAACGCAGCATGAAAATTACCTATGTTAATCCTGGTATTCCAAAGGTATGAATCCCTGTCTATGGGGGGACATCAATCTTCACATTATATTGGATATAGAAAATTGAGAATTCGAGCCACTGAACACGCAGGGATTTTATATATACATCACTTGAGGCTGTGATTCAAACCTGAGTTCTTTGAACAGCAGTGAAAAATATACTTCACTGTCGCTTATCAATAAAAAAGTAATAGCAACCACTTCCATTAGGTATTTTGGGCTACATTTTCCTCTGCTTGCTAATTTTAGCAAAAATGCAGACAGTAAAATATAACAAGGGACTATTAGGCAGTGTTTAGTGCTGCTCTGAATAGATCTACCCCATCAAATATGTCTTGGTGAACATTAGCAGAATTTCAGAAAAAGTCAATTTGTGCTGATTGAGGCCTTGTTAAAGACCAATCATCAAAAATCTCTGTACAATTACACAGAGGATGGAAATAATCAAAAAATGAGTACTCCATGTTCGACACAATATTAGTGAGTTTATTGACGGGCATGATTTCAAAGCATCACCACAGTAGGAAGGAAAGTGAATAGTATAGAGGAGGTTTCTGCATATGGACATTGGTTCTATTGCTGGGTTTCTTGCAGTTTGGCAGCAGAAGGAGTGTGAGAACAATCTGAGAGCACAAGAGGTGCACACTTTATCCCAGACAGCAAGGCTAGCAGAGTCAGCTACCTGAACATGATGGAGGGGCCGTGCACAATGAAGCTCAGGTTGAACGTGGAAGCTGTGATTGAGGTCTGACACTTTTCCCATGAGGGAGGTCAACCACCCTCACCAGGGGCAGTGAAAGACACCAATGCCTTCAAAGTTCATGCCACAAGGTCTTTCCAAACAGCCATATGGGACTTTGCAAGGGTTAGCTGCTTTTCCATGCTCACTCCATTTAGGAGAATCTGAAGCCCTATCCCACCATATATCCACCTTCATGCATTTAGCAGTGACCTGTGGCAGTAGTGGAAACCAAAATTCTTCCAAGTAACTATATATCCCAACATACAGGGCAGCATTAACTATACAGTACATAGGTGACAATTTGTGCACCCACCAACCCTAGCCTGTCCCTACTTTCCCTAATGGTGGGCCTTCTCCTTGGACCACTGCGGTCTTTGTAGTGATAATGTTCCCATCATGGTGTTAGGCAGAGAATTCAAAGGATATTGACCCAGCAACATTGACGGAATGGCAATATATGTCCAAATCAGGTGTGTGATTTGGAGAGGAACATGAAGATGATGGTGTTCCCATGATCCTTCTTGGTGATAGAGGTCACAGGGGTAGGAGGTACTGTCGAATTAACCTTGGCGAATTGCTGTTGTGCATCCTATAGATCATACCACAGCAACAGTGCACTGGTGATGGAAGTGGTAGATATTCAATCCAATGGTGGGGCAAGCAAATCATCCAGTCGCTTGGATGGTTTAGAGCTTCTTGAGTGTCGTTGCAACTGCACCCATCCAGGTGACTGGTGTGTATGCCATCGCAATCCTGACTTGGACCTTGTAAATGGTGGAGAGGCACTGAGGAGTCAGGAGTTGTGCACTCATCACAGATTGCCCTGCCTCTGCCCTGCTGTTGTAACCATGGTGTTGATATGGCTGGTCCAGTTAGTCTTCTGGTCAATGGTGACCTCCAAAATGTTAACGATGGGGGACTCAACAATTGAAGATCGGGGAGAGGGTTGGGCTTCTTGTTGTTGGTGATGGTCATTGTCTGGTAATGATGTAGTTCGAATGTTACCTTTCACTTCACAGTCCAGGCCTGGGTGTTGTCCAGGTCCTGCACTAGACTAGCACGGGCAGCTTCATTATCAGAGGAATTGTGAATGGAACTGAACAGTGTGGAATCATCAGCCAAAAGCCTCAATTCTGAGCTTATGGAGATGAGAAGGTCATTGATGAAGTCGCTGAAAATGAGAAATTCCTGCAGCAATGTTCTGATGCTTTGACAGCCACACCATCTTTCTTTGTGTCAGGTACGGCTCCAGCCACTTTAGGGTTTTGCCTTAGATCCCCATTGACCTCAATCCTTTATACTAATGATGATGGGCCTGCGCCTGTTCCACCTATCCAGGAATCCTCCAGATAATCTGAGGCACTGTACTCAGGCCAAGGACCTTTTTTTTAAATTCGTTTCTGGGATGTGGGCGTTGCTGGCAAGGCTGACATTAATTGCCCATCCCTAGTTGCCCTTGAGAAGGTGGTGATGAGCCGCCTTCTTGAACCGCTACAGTCCGTGTGGTGAAGGTACTCCCACAGTGCTGTTAGGGAGGGAGTTCCAGGATTTTGACCCAGCGACGATGAAGGAACGGCGATATACTTCCAAGTAAGGATGGTGTGTGACTTGGAGGGGAACTTGGAGGCGGTGGTGTTCCCATGTGCCTGCTGCCCTTGTCCTTCTTAGGTGGTAGAGGTCGCAGGTTTGGGAGATGATGCCGAAGAAGCCTCGGTGAGTTGCTGCAGTGCATCTTGTAGATGGTACACACTGCAGACACGGTGCGCTGGTGGTGGGGGGAGTGAATGTTTAAGGTGGTGGATGGAGTGCCAATCATGCGGGCTGCTTTGTCCTGGATTGTGTTGAGCTTCTTGAGTGTTGTTGGAACTTCACTCATCTAGGTAAGTGGGGAGTATTCCTCCTTACTTGTGCCTTGTAGATGGTGGAAAGCCTTTGGGGAGTCAGAAGGTGAGACACTCGTCGCAGAATACCTAGCCCTTATAGTCACAGTATTTATGTAGCTGGTCCAGTTAAGTTTCTGGTCAATGGTGACCCCCAGGATGTTGATGGTGGATGTTTCGGCAATAGTAATGCCGTTGAATGTCAAGGGAGGTGGTTAGATGCTCTCTTGTTGGAGATAGTCATTGCCTGGCACTTGTGTGGCACGAATGTTACCTGCCACTTATCAGCCCAAGCCTGAATGTCATTCAGGTCTTGCTGCATGCGTGCATGGACTGCTTCGTTATCTGAGGAGTTGCAAATGGAACTGAACACTGTGCAGTCATCAACAAACATCCCCACTTCGGATCGTATGATGGAGGGAAGGTCATTGATGAAGCAGCTGAAGATGGTTGGGCCTAGGACACTGCCTTGAGGAACTCCTGCAGCGATGTCCTAGATCTGAGATGATTGACCTCCAAAAACCACAACCATATTCCTTTGTGCTAGGTATGTCTCCAGCCAGTGGAGAGTCTTTCCCCTGATTACCATTGACTTCAGTTTTACTAGGGCTCCTTGATGCCACACTCGGTCAAATACTGCCTTGATGTCAAGGGCAGTCACTCTCACCTCACATCTGGAATTTAGCTCTTTTGTCCATGTTTGGACCAAGGCTGTAATGAGGTCTGGAGCTGAGTGGTGCTGGCGGAAACCAAACTGAGCATCGGTGAGCAGGTTATTGGTGAGTAAGTGCCGTTTGATAGCAGTGTCGACAACACCTTCCAGCACTTTGCTGATGATTGGGAGTAGACTGATGGGGCGGTAATTGGCCGGATTGGATTTGTCCTGTTTTTTGTGGACAGGACATACCTGGGCAATTTTTCACATTGTCGGGTATATGCCAGTGTTGTAGCTGTACTGGAACAGCTTGGCTAGAGGTGCGGCAAGTTCTGGAGCACAAGTTTTCAGCACGACAGCCGGAATATTGTCGGGGCCCATGGTGTTTGCTGTATCCAGTGCGCTCAGCCGTTTCTTCATATCACGTGCAGTAAATTGAATTGGCTGAAGACTGGCTTCTGTGATGGTGGGGATCTCAGGAGGAAGCTGTGATGGATCATCCACTCGGCACTTCTGGCTGAAGATAGTTGCACTCACGTGCTGGCCTCTGCCACCATTGAGGATGTGGATGTGTATGGAACGTCCTCCACCCGTCAGTTGTTTAATGGTTGTAAGGGTTTTTCCTCGAGAGGTTTCCCTGAGGTTTCTCTCTCTAGAGGCCTCTCTCTCTTGCACAGTAAAACCTTGAGTGGTTCGACCCACTTGCCACTTAGATTCTATACTCTGGACTTAGGCGCAGGAACTACAATGTAGAGAAAACTCTTGTAGACCAAGTTTGATGAAACAAAATGAAATTTTATTGCATAAGGAAAAATATCAAATCAAATGCAAGCAGATAAGGGAGTACATGGGAGGGAAAAGCACACAAACAAATCATAACGACACAGTACTAACTAAAGCAAATACAGGCATCTTATACTCTACAAAGATGATCATGAAATAAGGAAACACACGGAACATCGAGGGACAACAACTCATGTTAATTGTACCCTTAAATCCACCCCCTTATTAAACCTATCTAGATCTGATTGTGAAGGGCCAGAAACATGCTCACCAATCCCACTAGGAAGTGCAAGGTTTTGAAATCGAATCTGTGTTTGGTCCTTTCAGGCGTTTCGTCTCCACGTGGATCGTGGAGCCCCTGCGAGCTGCGCCATACCTCTCTCCTGAGGTGGGGGTCGGGGGCGGCTGGACACTGGCGGGCCTGGATGTCGGCGGGGTCGAGGATCGTCGGCTTGACCCTGGTTAGAGGAGCCTTGGGCTGGCTCCCATCGCTTCTTCAGTTTTCTTTTCTCTCTTCTCCCGAGCCGGGGTGGCTGGAAGGTTTCTTCTCTTGGGACCTTTATTATTTTGTCTCTTCTCCCAAGTTGGGTCGATGGCCTCTCATTCCGGCAACGGCCCGGGGATGGTCGATGATCTCCCGATGTGCTTCCCTGGGGCGGAACGCCGGTTTCGAGACGGCCTTCTCGATGTTGGCTTTCTTCTTCCTCCTGCAAGTGCCTGCCTCTTCTTCTGGGTGTCTGGATTCAAGCTGTGTGTCTAACTGCCGAAAAGTCTTCCAGATATACTTTCTTCCAGAAACCTCTGTCTCCCGCCCAAAATCAGGTTAGTCTTTGTTTTACTTTTGGCGGGCTGGGAGCACAGTGGGGTAGTCATTATATTTTAAAATGTCTTAAACGGCTGGTAAAGGCCCATCTCTGGTCTGGAATTACCTTCATTGTTTTTAATGTCCTGCTGATCTCGTTATCTAGTCCTGGGTGCTGTTCTCATGAATATGAAATTGGCCCCTTTTGTCTGGGTCAACATTTTGATGGCCTCTGTCTCCAGGCCGATCTCGACTAGATCTGCATCTAATCCATATGCATATGTGTGGGTCTGGTTTCGTTCTCTCAGAAACGGCTTCCAGAACTTGCTGTAGGTTGAATCCACAAAGCTGTCTGAGGTTGCACAGGAACCATTTTAAAGTGTCCCAATAAGCTGGTCACATGGTATGGCAGCCATTTTGTATGCCCCCTTTTCTGGGCTTCTTTTAAAACAGTCTTTAAAATCACGGCCTCTTCTGCCATTTGACCCTTATTAATATAAAGTCCAATTTTGCAAATCCTACACTCCCCCCTGATGGTACTGTAACTTGCTTGAAGTGGGTGAGCAAAATTTTCTGACCTTCCACAATCTAACCACGTTTACCTATCTATGACCCCACGACACATGCATTTCCCATTTCAGAAAAGTCTAGTGTACATCAAGCATCTATAGATGGCAATACCTTGGAGTTAAAATCTAACAACTTCCTTGCAGGCATGGAGGGGTTCCTTATACCCCTACATCACCTGGTGCATACACATTACCTTCTAATAATAACATCACATCTAATAAAACTTCAATAATAAAAATAAAGTACATACACGAAAAATTCAAGAACACATGAATACACATCAAAAAAATACAGAGGAGGGAGGGAAAACTTTAACTTTATACAAAGCAGCAAAATCTAAACGGGTGTCTCTTCTTCTACCCGCACATAATGCTCCCTCCATTCCCCTCTATTCTCATACTTTTGAGAATGTTTGACCTTTTTACAGTGTACAAACAGTAAATAAACTACAATGACAACCTAACACACTACAAGAATGTGGGAGGCTATCCTAATCCAGGAAGGGACTTCTATATTAGTGAACAGGTACCACCACGGTGGGGTCACTATATCCAATATGTCTGCCCCATCTCTAAAGTCTTCTGCTCCAGTGTGTAGAAGTGTTTCTGTGAAACAACAACGGCTTTTAATATCTTGGTGAGGTGTTCAGGGAGAGAGGGAATGATATATCCAAAATGTGCAACGAAACGCTGCAAATCGGTGAAATTCTCTTTCACAGTGATGTGAACAGTGGAAGGTTCAGGAATGGGGACAATTCGCTCTTGGGCCACTTGATCTTCTGCCCTGGGCTTGAAACAGAAGCTGCTGTCACTGACCGGACACCAACCGTGCTGTCTATGTTGGTAGTGGGGCGCTGCAGTGGTGACACAGTATGTCCCACCTCCTATATATGCCGCCTGCGGGGGCACATGGCCTTGTACCATTGCTTCCATGGTGCAATTTATAGGCTTCGCGCCAGCAGTTCTGAACCCGCACTGTGGTTTTGAATGGGCATTCAAGTGCTGGGGACACAGGATGATGTGTGCTCCCCGGCTCTGGCACCCCGAGAGGTCGGTACCCGTCATTGCATGCTCCCATCGAATGACGTAAGGTGGGACCACCGTGTAGCGAATGCGCGCAACCCCCTGAATGACTCCAATGTTCTCCACCCTGTATACCGGGGCGGGTTTTGCTGTCTTTCCCATCACCGGCATTCTTACCACTATACCCATAATGGTGTGATTAGACCGTCCACAGTCCACTGGGACTGGGTAGGCCTCTGAAGCTAGTCTGAGCTGGCACGGGCTCAATCTATTCTCAAAAGGGTGGAGGGCTGTGAGGTGCATGTTGCTGATCCAGGAGGGGACTAAACCTTGTTTTAAGTCCTCCAGATTACTGCGGACCTCGCCCAGTAACCACGCCCCGTATAGCACACAAGCTTCGTTCTGCGCAGCCTGATCGGATGCATTCCGATCCTCCCTGATAAGAGCATTTGCCGTTGTGGCGTGTTTCTCCAGCTCAGCTATTATCTCTTTTAAGTGTAGTCTCATGGCCTGGTCCTCATGTAACTCAGAACCCACTACCTTATTCTCATCAGTCAGTATCTATCTTAACTGAGTTTTCAAACCATTGATCTGGGTTTGCAGCTCCACATCATCCAGTGTGTTGATGACGGAAGTTCCTGTATTAAAAGCTGTGAAAATATCATTTACTGCACCCCTTCTTTGCCTCCCTATTTTGTCCAAGACCTCATGTGGTGTGGTGTACAATTCGGCTCTGTCGACATTGGCAAAGTCGAATTCGTAAAACTGTTTAAACATGTTTGTTAACAGGGCCTGGTACAATTGCTTCATTTCCTTGGGGCACCACGCTGGCAATCTTACCTCGGTGAGATTTAAAATCACTGAAGCCACCACGTAGTGGACCCCTTGGTATAGTACCTGATCTGTGGGTACCAATACCAATCCGTTCCCGGGTCCCTTTGTCGTGGTGGGGCACCCTTCCTTGAGGGCTTTAGTTACCGGAACTGTGGGCAGGGGCTTGCGAGGTCGGGTGATGAGCTCAGTGGCGTTTACTGGGATCTGTGAGTATGGCCCATGTGCTGACGTCCCACCTCATTCCTTGTCCAGCATCCTGCCACTGTCTTTGGAAAAAGACGGAGATGCCTGTGGGGCAAGCGCGTTCTGAACCCCACAAAGAGATGTAGATCCCCTCATCTGGTTCCCACCATTTGTCCCAACAGACACTCAACCCCCCGTGAGTTCCCGTTATTGTCCGATGGGTGTTATTACCCAATCTCTCCCATTCCACCGTCGAATTCTTCATGGTGCTGCTCAACTTGCGCAGCCACCACCAGCGGTCCAAAGGTACATGTCCCAAACAAACAAGGCAAATCTTCTTGCCCACGGTGACGCTGATCCTGGGCGCAATGATCCGCACCCTGGGGCACATCAGAGACGTTTCTCTGTAAGCAAATCCCATCTGGCTGGAGTATTCAGTAGAGTTCGACCCCAGCCAGCCTGGCCATCTCCCTTCATGGAAGTAGGCCGCAGTCTCTTCAGCGTCCCGTGAGCCGGTTCCATCAGTCGCGATGGGGCCTCTATTTCCAGAGCACCCATAAATCGTGGAGTCCTTGGTGTGGCCCCGATAGGCCCAGCTCCATCCGACCATCACGAACGCGATGAGGATCCCTCTCATCTTTCTCCTGGTTCCTGCAATAAATCAAACAATATAGCCAGGCTCCCGAGAGATTCTCGCTTAGGTGACGGCATGATCGGGTCTTTCGACCTCGATCCAAAACACACACATACTGGGCAGATTTAAAACTACTTAAACTCTAATCATTTTAATATTTACACACCTTAAACTTAAATCTAAACTTATGTACAGCGCCGCCCGTCCCCGGGCGGCTTGCCTAATCCCTGATTGGACTGCAGCTTGCCGCTCCCTGTGGCGGGGCTGCAGTGACCTGTGGCTTGGGTTCCCAGCAGCCTTTTGCTGTTAATCGGGGGCTGTGTTTTTTCATGGATTTCTGAAGTCGGCGTCTACTGGGGGTGGGGGACTCGGGCCAAGGTTTTACAGGCTGAGGCGTTCGGGTCGACCTGCGAAAAGGTACTTTGGGCGTGGCTCCCTTAGCGAGTGGACCTTCGGGTGGGACCTTAGCTCTCACAGCCCGTGGCTCTTCCACGACTGTGGGCTTCGGCTCCCTTCCCTCAGGCTCCGCCCCTTTGGGATTTGGGCAGGCTCCCTTGGCGAGTGGACCTTCGGGTGCGACTTCAGCTCTCACAGCCCGTGGCTCTTCCACGACTGTGGGCTTCGGCTCCCTCCCCTCAGGCTCCGCCCCTTCGGGAATTGGGCCTGTGGCAGACGGCTCCTCCTCACCTGTCCCTACAGGTGGAGAATCTCTGCCCCCAATTTCTACCTCCCCCACGCTTGAGTCGAGGGCGGAACCTCCGTCCTCTGACTCCACCTCCTCCAGAATCGTGTCGAGGGCAGGACCTTGTTGTTCGGGCCCCTCCTCGTCTGAGTCCCAGGCCATCGGGGAAAGCTCCCCCCAGGTGGGCGGGACAGCGTCTCCTTCCAAGCAGGCTACTGTTCCAGCTTGTGTGGTCTGTGACTCATCGCACGCCTCAGGCTGAGGATCTTTATCCTCAGACCTGGCTTCGGTTGCTGGTACTTTTGCACCCGGCTTAAACAGTTTGCACTGATTGATGTGAAACCATTTACAAGCCCTTAGCTGACCCTCTAAACTGCCAGCCCTCGCTGTTAACCTAGCGTTCTCCTCCCTTAAAGCCTGCTCAACTAACTTAGCCTCCCCAACCTGGCACCGCAGGTATTCCTCCATTTTACAGGAAGTCTCTTCCTGTGCGTGTCTTTCTGGGGGACACAGGTTGACAGGCTGTGCTGGCTGTAGTCATTTGGGCACAACGGTTGGGTTTTCGGGCACGACAAGACCAGTGGTGACGGCTACTTTCCCCCGTGAAATCATCAGAGACCACATCATCTCTAAAATTGATTCAATCGCAGCGGGATCCATAACTGCACCAGCTCCTTGTGCTGGGGCAGGAGCTACGGCTTGAGTTTGGGCTGGTGCTGGGGCGGCGGTCTGGGCTTGGGCTTGGGCTGCGGGAAATTTCCCTTTATTATCCTTCCACGGATTTCTACAGTCTTTGCGCCAATGTCCATCCTTCCCGCACCCGTAGCAATTGAGCTTGGCTTGGATGGGGCGATTCCCCTCCTGACACCACTCCTTCTTGCTTGGGGCGGCAGGTTTTGCCTCATGCACCTTTCCCTTCTGGGGAGGTGTTTCCTGACCTCTACAATTCTTGTATGCCACATTAAGCTGACGGAGTACCGTCTCCTCCATGACACCGGGACCTTGGCGATCAAACCATGATCTGGCTAGGGCCCGTATCTCTGGCAAGCTGTTGGTGACCAAGCAATGGAGCCAATGAACCCGCTGTTCATTGCTCATTAAAGCCCGTTCAGGCATACCCGGACAGCTGCGTCGATATACTGGCCACAGCCTTTCTGCGAAAACCCGTGGGGGTTCTCCAGATAGCTGCACGGTCCCTTCTACACGGTCGAACGGACTACCGTCGTCCACTCCCATTACTTCTAAAACTTCCTCCCTGAGATCCGCATACCCTTTCCGTCCCCTTTTACCATCCTCTGAGAGGCACTGAAGGATTGTGGAATCCAGGGAGAAAAGCAACAGTTTGACCTGTTCCTGATCATCACAGTCATTGATTGCTGCTGTTTCCTCTATCTCTCTGAAATGAATCGAGGTATCTCCCTTCACTGTGAGTCATGTGAGGTGGCTCACTATGGACCTTAATTGCGGGCCAGCGTAGGGCACCACGAGTTGGTTCTGGTGGGGTCCGACACTGCCATCGGTAGCGTTGGGACCGAACCTCTGGTGCCGAGCGGGACACATCAGTGCCGGTCCCAGCTTTGCTACCAGTGGTTCTTCCTCACACTCCACCTCGGCTACCTCCTCTTTCGCTACCCCCTCCTTTTCCAACCAAGTCTCACTATAGCTCGGCAGTGCTGAGGGCTCGGTGGCTGGTACCACAATTACCTCAGCTGGAATCGGCTGTTTTGATTACTTTAAAAAGTCCATGTGACTGGCTTTCGGGCTGACGAGACACACCATGCCTCTTGCCTTAACCAGGGCCATTCTTATGTCCTCTATGGTCTTTTGGCAGGGGCCGTGGTCTGTGCTCTCAAACCCGTGCTCGAGGGCCAGCTTGTAAGCTGCCTTAACCTCCACTACTCTCTCCTCCTGCGCTCTTAGCTGTTGTGCGAGGCGGGCGCTTTTCTCCCGTATCCTCGTTTCATTAATCTTTGCCTCAGTAACCTGGCATTCCAGGTACTCTATCCTAGCCTGATGTTGACTAGCTACCACTTGGCATTCCTGATTCAGCGCATGAAGCGCTGTGATGAGTTTTTCCCCACCCATGGCCTTTTCCTCTATCTCTGCTGCCTGGGTTGTGATCTTGGCTGCCTGTGCTGCAATGACCCGGTCCAAGATCTGGACCTGCTTCTTGTAACACATCAGCCACACTGCCTTTTCCACTGACTTCTTATGCTCTTTGCTCTCTGTCTACCTGATGGCTGCGTCCACCGGACGCCCATCCAGCAAGAGATCGGAAATCCACTGTTTAGTGAGATTTACCTTGCCAAAGACATAATCCGCTATCCTCTCATCCATTGCATTTCAAACATTCAAACTTGGATCTACTGCATTGCAATCCTGCTGCCAGAGTCCTGCCGCGGTCGCCATTTTCTGTAAGGGGTTTTCCTCGAGAGGTTTCCCTGAGGTTTCGCTCTCTAGACGCCTCTCTCTCTTGCACAGTAAAACCTTGAGTGGTTTGACCCACTCGCCCCTTAGATTCTATACTCTGGACTTAGGCGCAGGAACTACAATGTAGAGAAAACTCTTGTAGACCAAGTTTGATGAAACAAAATGAAATTTTATTGCATAAGGAAAAATATCAAATCAAATGCAAGCAGATAAGGGGGTACATGGGAGGGAAAAACACACAAACAAATCATAACGACACAGTACTAACTAAAGCAAATACAGACATCTTATACTCTACAAAGATCATCATGAAATAAGGAAGCACATGGAACATCGAGGGACAACAACTCATGTTAATTGTACCCTTAAATCCACCCCCTTATTAAACCTATCTAGATCTGATTGTGAAGGGCCAGAAACATGCTCACCAATCCCACTAGGAAGTGCAAGGTTTTGAAATCAAGTCTGTGTTTGGTCCTTTCAGGCGTTTCGTCTCCACGTGGATCGTGGAGCCCCTGCGAGCTGCGCCACACCTCTCTCCTGAGGTGGGGGTCGGGGGTGGCTGGACACCGGCGGGCCTGGATGTCGGCGGGGTCGAGGATCGTTGGCTCGACCCTGGTTAGAGGAGCCTTGGGCTGGCTCCCATCGCTTCTTCAGTTTTCTTTTCTCTCTTCTCCCGAGCCGGGGTGGTTGGAAGGTTTCTTCTCTTGGGACCTTTATTTTTTTGTCTCTGCTCCCAAGTTGGGTCGATGGCCTCTCGTTCCGGCAACGGCCCGGGGATGGTCGATGATCTCCCGATGTGCTTCCCCGGGGCGGAACGCCGGTTTCGAGATGGCCTTCTCGATGTTGGCTTTCTTCTTCCTCCTGCAAGTGCCTGCTTCTTCTTCTGGGTGTCCGGATTCAAGCTGTGTGTCTAACTGCTGAAAAGTCTTCCAGATATACTTTCTTCCAGAAACCCCCGTCTCCCGCCCAAAATCAGGTTAGTCTTTGTTTTACTTTTGGCGGGCTGGGAGCACAGTGGGGTAGTCATTATATTTTAAAATGTCTTAAACGGCTGGTAAAGGCCCATCTCTGGTCTGGAATTACCTTCATTGGGCCAGAAATTCCAGAACGGGGCTTGCAGCGTGTGCAAGCCCCGTATTTGCACTTACCCCGCGCTCCTGCCAATCAGCTCCAGGGACGCCTGCACTTCCAGAAACTGAAACAAGAATCCCGGGCAGCGTATGATGTCACGCCGCCCAGGAGTGCAGCCAGCGCGGACCCAGGAGCGTGCAGTGTAAGTGAGACACGCCCCTTGAGGTCTCAGTTTCACTGGACACGCCCCCAATGTTTCTGTCAAGCTGCTTTGCTTTTTTACATGCAAAGCAGCAGTTTAAATAGGTTTTTGGAAGTTTTTTCAAGATTTTGGTAACTTTTATAAAAAATTTTAAATGTTTACATTATTTTGAGTAATCTGAAGTAGTTTTAAAGAGAATTAAAGCAATTTAAAGACTTTTAAAAGCCCTAAAAGAATTTTTTAAATTCCATTTATTTATTTAGCAATGTCGTCGTCATACGTGTCTTCACACTGTTCCCTTTGGGGAACTGTATGAAGTGGTGGAAGGATTTATGGCCGTGATTAACGCTCATTCCGTGACCGTAACCATCTTTGAACCAGCCATTAGGGCGGTTAGTCCTATGGCGGGAGGGTTTTACGGGCTCCCACAAGCTATACAAGGAGGGGGGGCCACCCACACCCACGGACGCAAATATCCCACTGGATGTCAACCCAGAATTTAGAGCCGGAGCTCCGACTCCACTTGCCGGGACTGTCTGGAGCGGGGTTCGAAACCCTACCCTGATCTGGCCCAGCGGCGGGGATCCTACCGCTATGACAAACGCCCAATCCGATTAGCAACGTGAAATGGCAGCATAGGGCTCCAGTCACGGGGAGGGAAAAGGCGCAGGAAACGTATGGGTGTCACCTTTTGTGCGGAGTGGGCCTTTTGCGTAGCAGTAAGCATCCCCTCCGCTGGGCCAGAAGGAGTAGGGTTTTGAACCCCACTCCAGACAGTCCCGGCAAGTGGAGTCGGAGCTCCAACTTTAAATTCTGGGTGGACATCCAGCGGGATACTTGCGTCCGTGGGTGTTGGTGGCCCCCCCCCCCTCAGATGGGTTGTGGGAGCCCGTAAAACCCTCCCGCCATAGGACTAACCACCCTAATGGCTGGTTCAAAGATGGTTACGGTCACGGAATGAGCGTTAATCACGGCCATAAATCCTTCCACCACTTCATACAGTTCCCCAAAGGGAACAGTGTGAGGATACGTCCGATGATGACCTCTTGCGCAATGCACCTCCTTGGACCCTCAGTCGCAGATGCGAGGGGGCAAGTCGTGCAAGTGTTAAATTTTTTATTTTATTGACATGTAAAATGTTGGCCCAATAATTCCCTTCCAAATGCGCTAGTACGGTCGGGGTACTTACGCATCTGGCCGGATGAAATGCCGGTTTTCAGCATGCACAGTGCATGTGGGGAAAACCGGCATTTCCTGTCCTCTGAACGAAGGGGTTCAGAGGCAGAACGCGTGCGACTGCACATGCAGCGCGTGCGCAGTATAATTCGCCGCTTTCATTAATGCTTTCAGTGAGGTCCAGTCATTACAACTTACACATGAAAAAAGCATGGGTACAGTTGCTACAGAGGAAGATATTTCTTATCGTGGAGCTTCTGAAAGTATGTATGTCTGTATATATTCCTTTGCGTGTTATGTATATATTCCTTTACTTATGTGTATGAATGTATTATTTAATTATGACTTTCAGAGAAAGTAACTTATTGGAAAATCATAATTAAAAACATACATTCATAGTAAAGGAATATAAAACATACATGCATATACGTAAAGGAATATATGTGGACATACATACATTCTCACATTCCATTCACACAGCCACAATTGCTCCTTCTACCTACCGTTCTGAAAACCCTTTAAAAAAAAAAAAAATTTTAACTTTAAAACTTACTTAAAATTTCTTAAAATAACTTCCCTCCCTTTCCCAAACAAAAATATTGCATTTCAAAAGCTCCACGATAAAATATATCTTCCTCCGCAGCCAATGAACCACTTTACACTTGCTTTTTTTCAGTGTAAGTTCTGAGGACTTACCCTCACGGATTTCATGAATGAAATCCACGAAGTTCACTGCGCAAGCGCTGCCTGTGCAGTCGCACGCGCTCGAGGTCTGGAAATGCCGGCGTTCCCCGCATGCGCTGTTCCTGCTGAACGCCGGCATTTCCAACGGCCAGAAGCGTGAGTACCCCGAGCGCACTCACGCTTCTGGCCTGGAATTTCTGGCCCATTGTTTTTAATGTCCTGCTGATCTCGTTATCTAGTCCTGGGTGCTGTTCTCATGAATATGAAATTGTCCCCTTTTGTCTGGGTCAACATTTTGATGGCCTCTGCCTCCAGGCCGATCTCAACTAGATCTGCATCTAATCCATATGCATACGTGTGGGTCTGGTTTCGTTCTCTCAGAAACGGCTTCCAGAACTTGCTGTAGGTTGAATCCACAAAGCTGTCTGTGGTTGCGAAGGAACCATTTTAAAGTGTCCCAATAAGCTGGTCACATGGTATGGCGGCCATTTTGTATGCCCCTTTTTCTGGGCTTCTTTTAAAACAGTCTTTAAAATCATGGCCTCTTCTGCCATTTGACCCTTATTAATATAAAGTCCAATTTTGCGAATCCTACATTGTCCAGCACCATTCATGACTGGATGTGGCAGGACTGCAGAGCTTTGATCTGATCTGTTGAATGTGGGACCGCTAAGCTCTGTCTATAGCATGCTGCTTCCATTGTTTACCATGCATGTAGTCCTGTGTTGCAGCTTCCCCAGCTTCACATATAGATATGTGAAGAGAAAAAGATTGGTGAAGTCAAGCGATTGTCCCTTGCCGTCAGAATCAGGGGAATTTATAATGGGGAACAAAGAAATGGCAGACCAATTAAATACATACTTTGGTTCTGTCTTCACAAAGGAGGACACAAATAACCTCCCAGAGATGTCGGGGAACATAGGGTCTAATGAGAGGGAGGAACTGAATGAAATCAGTATTTGTAGGGAAATGGTGTTAGGGAAATTGACGGGATTGAAGGCCGATAAATCCCCAAGGCCTGATCATCTACATCATAGGGTACTTAAGGAAGTGGCCCGAGAAATAGTAGATGCATTGTTGGTCATTTTCAAAAATTCTACAGATTCTGTAACAGTTCCCATGGATTGGAGGGTAGCTAATGTTACCCCACTATTCAAAAAAGGTGGTAGAGAGAAAACAGGGAATTATAGACCGGTAAGCCTGACATTGGTAGTGGGGAAAATGCTAGAGTCCATTATAAAAGATGTAATAGCAGAGCACTTGGAAAACAGTGATAGGATCGGACAAAGTCAAACTGGATTTACAAAAGGTAAATCGTGTTGACTAATCTACTGGAATTTTTTGAGGATGTAACTGGTAGAATAGATAAGGGAGAACCAGTGGGTGTGGTGTATTTGGACTTTCAGAAGGCTTTCGATAAGGCCCCGCATAAGAGATTAGCGTGTAAAGTTAAGGCACATGGGATTGGGGGCAAGGTACTGACTTGAATAGAGAACTGGTTGGCAGACAGGAAGCAAAGAGTTGGAATAAACGGCTTTTTCCGAGTGGCAGGCAGTGGCTAGTGGGGTACCACAGGGGTCAGTGCTAGGACCCCAGCTATTCACAATATATATTAATGATCTAGACAAGGGAACTAGATGTAATATCTCCAAGTTTGCAGACGACACAAAGTTGGGTGGGCGTGTGTGCTGTGAGGAGGATGCCGAGAAACTCCAGTATGATTTGGACAGGTTGGGTGATTGGGCAGATGCATGGCAGATGCAGTATAATGTGGATAAATGCGAGGTTATCCACTTTGGTGGCAAAAACAGGAAGGCAGATTATTATCTGAATGGCAATAGATTGGGAGAAGGAGAAGTGCAATGAGACCAGGGCGTCCTTGTGCACCAGTCGCTGAAAGTAAGCATGCAGGTGCAGCAGGCGATTAAGAAGGCAAATGGCATGTTGGCCTTCATAGCGAGAGGGTGTGAGTACAGGAAGAAGGATGTCTTGCTGCAGTTGTACAGGGCCTTGGTGAGACCACATCTTGAGTATTGTGTGCAGTTCTGGCCGCCTTATCTGAGGAAGGATGTTCATGCCATGAAGGGAGGGCAGCGAAGATTCACCAGACTGATACCTGGGATGGCAGGAATTATGTATGAGGAGAGATTGGGTCGATTGTGTTAAGTCTGTGTGTTCTAGTTGTAATTACTAACACAGACTACAAGATTAAAGTTCAACAGGTCTTTACTGGTTGGAGGTCAGGACTACTACTAAATACAATATTACTACACAGTGCTTATATACCGGTGGTCACCACCGGTATTACGTATACAGCAGCCAGAGAAAGTAGTACATCTCTTAAGGTGGAACAGACTTAAGTTCTCTTAAGGTGGAACAGGTTACATACACCACAATCCTCCCTTTTTAGCTTAACAGTCATATCCCCATTTAACATAACATAATAACATATATAACTTCAGGTATAAACAGTTCAAAGGTTCAGTCTCTCAGGAGGCCTTCTGATTCGGTTTGGATAACGCCTTTCAGTGGTCTCTGATTCCTGTTGCTGAGGTGACTCCTCTAGTTGGTCTCCCATGCATTGGGTGTTATCATCATCAGGTACATTCCCTGCTGAGGTAGATGCTTCAGGTTCATTAACGTCTTCCACAGTTGTCTCTGTCGCAACCATGGGTTCAACCCTTGCTCTCGATTCTACCAGTTGATCCGCATGACGCCTTATCACATTGTTACCAATATCTACTGTGTACATCAGAGGTCCTTGTCTGGCCCGAATTGTTCCGGACTGCCATTTTTCATTTCCATAGCCCCTTGCCAACACTGGTTGTCCTACGTCGAAACTTCGAGTGGTCTTGTTATTAATATGCCGGAACTGTTTGTTTTCCACTTCCCTCCGCACATTTGGTTTTAACAAGTCCAACCTGGACCGCAACCTCCTGTTATAAAACATCATGGCAGGACTTTGGTTAGTCACTGCATGAGCGGTGTTTCGATATGCCATTAGGAAATTGTCCACCTTGTGCTGTAACGGAATCTGATCATCGTTCATGGCCTTTATTGCCTTTTTGAATGTTTGGACAAATCTCTCGGCCAACCCGTTTGTCGCCGGATGATATGGGGCAGAGGTATAATGTTTCACCCCATTCTTCTTTAAGAATTTTTGGAATTCTTCCGACACGAACTGTGGTCCGTTGTCCGAACAGATCTGTTCTGGCAATCCGTTCCTTGCGAATATTGTTCTTAACACCGCAATTGTCTTTTCTGAAGTAGTGGTATTCATCTTGATCACTTCTGGCCATTTGGATGGACCAGCAAAGTCAATATGTATGCGTTGCCATGGGGCTGAAGGCCATTCCCATGGGTGTAGTGGTGCGATCGGAGGTGCATTTTGCACTTTTTGGCACCCAGCGCAGCTTTTCGTCAACTCCTCTATGTGTTGGTCAATACCCGGCCACCATACATAAGCCCTAGCAAGACTTTTCATCTTAACTCCCCCCAGATGACCTTCATGCAGTTCTTTTAGAACTCTTTCCCTTAACTTGGGAGGAATAATCACTCTTGTCCCGTACATCAAAGTACCATGGCAGACGGACAGCTGGTCTCGCCTTGCCGAGAATGCCGGTAACAGAGGATCACCACGTGTTGGCCATCCTTTCACTGTCACCTCGTAGACTCTGGACAGTGTCGGGTCATTCCTGGTTTCTCTTTCAATACTTGCATTGGTGACTGGTAAACACTCGATGATGGTCGAATGAAATAACTCAACAGGGTCAACTTTCGTCGTTTCTTCTTCTTCAGGTAGTGGCAGGCGCGACAGCCCATCAGCATTGCCATGCTGCTTCGTACCTTTGAATTCTATTTGATATTGATGTGCCCCTAGGAAAAGGGACCATCTCTGGAGACGCTGTGCTGTCATCACTGAAACACCCTTCTTAGGGTTAAAAATGGATACCAACGGCTGATGGTCTGTCAGAAGTGTGAATTTTTGGCCCTGCAGGTAATGATTAAACTTCTTCACTCCCCATACAAGGCTGAGAGCCTCCCTATCGATCTGCGCATAGTTGCGCTCAGCGGAGGTCAATGATCTGGATGCAAACGCGACTGGCCTTTCCGTGCCATTTGGCAACTTGTGTGAGAGTACTGCCCCAATACCATATGGAGAAGCATCACAAGCCAACCGAATAGGCAGTGTCGGGTTGAAGTGAGCCAACACTTCCTCTGAGGTGATCAATTCTTTGTTTTTGCGAAATGCCTTCTTACAGTTTTCGCTCCATTCCCATGGTACCCACTTCTGTAAAAGAGCGTTTAGCGGGTGCAGTACCGTGGATAGATTTGGCAGAAATTTATGGTAATAGTTAATCAATCCTAGAAACGACCTCAACTGAGCGACATTATCCGGAGCGGGAGCCTTTACAACTGCCTCTATCTTGTCAGGAGACTTATGAAGCCCCTCCCGGTCAATGACATGACCACAGTACGAGATCCGCTTCTGGAAGAACTCACATTTCTGCCGATTAACTCTAACTCCATACTCTTTCAGTCTGTTGAGCACCAGTTCCAAGTTTGCGAGGTGTTCTTCATCACCATCACCTGTAATCAGAATATCGTCCAGGTAACATTGTGTGCCTGGAATTCCCTGTAATACCTGCTCCATGGCCCTCTGCCAAATTGCTGGAGCCGATGCCACTCCAAAAACCAGCCTATTGTACCGGTACAAACCTCGATGCGTGTTGATCGTGAGGTATTGGCGTGACTCTTCTTCAACCTCCATCTGCAAGTACGCCTGCGCCAGGTCTATCTTGGTGAAGTGTTTCCCGCCAGACAACGAAGCAAAAATATCCTCAATCCGCGGAAGCGGATACTGCACCGTGTGAAGCACCGGATTAACGGTGATTTTGAAATCTCCACAGATGCGAACCTTCCCTGGTTCTCCTGGCTTGTTGCTCGAAGGACGTTTCATAACGGGAACAATGGGCGTAGCCCACTCACTCCAATCTACCTTAGACAGTACACCTGAACGTTCTAGCGCTTCCAGTTCCACTTCTACAGTAGGGCGTATTGCATAGGGTACCGGTCTGGCTTTAAAAAACTTTGGGTGTGCATGTTCATCAATCTTGATGTTTGCTGTAATTCCTCTCAGTGTTCCCAGTCCCTGCTGGAACACCTCTTTAGCATCACCCAATATTTTGGACAATCGTTTAGGTTTGACATCTGTTTCCCCGGAATCTACCGTTAGTGCCTTCAAGGAGTGCCAGTCCATATTCATTTTCCTAATCCACTCCCGTTCCAGTAGTGGTGGACCTCCTTCAGGTAGCACATATAAGTCCATTACTTGGCTTTCTTCGCCCTTGTGGACCACTTTTACCTCTATCTTTCCGATGGGGTACACTCTTTGCCCCGTGTATGTTTTCAATATAATCTCCGTATCCCATAGGGGAATATGTTGGAATAACCTTTTGTAATCTTTCTTATTCATGACCGTCAATGCCGATCCAGTGTCCAATTCCATCTTTACTTGGACTCCTGCTATCTGAAGGGTGACCCAAATTGTCTGGAGATCTGCATCCTTACCAACGTTGTGTACTCTTAAGCTACCCAGTTCATTACTGCTAGCGTCTGAATCTGACTTCTGTTCGGTCGAACTGTTCTTTGTCACCTTGTGTACCTTTATGTATTTTCCTTGCGGTGACTTTTTGTTGCTGGTCTTCTTTCCTGACCGGCATACTTTAGCTATGTGGCCAAGCCTGCCACACGTTCTGCATTCTTGGTTTTTAAACCAACACTGGTTCTGATCGTGCATTGTCTTTCCACAACGATAACATTTTACAGTACTCAAACCCAATTTATTTGTACTGAGTTCCGGTGACCGTAGCTGCATTACTGCCGTGCCTCTCGCTGCGGCTTCGTGTGCTGCTGCCATAGTGACCGCTTTCTCAAGCGTCAGCTCATTCTCCTTGAGCAGTCGCTTTTGTGTATCTTCTTTTAATAAACCACACACAAATTTATCTCGTAGCGCCTCTGTCAGTCTCGTTCCAAACTGACAGTACTTTGCTAGCTTACGCAATTCCATTAAATATTCAGCATTGTTTTCATCCTTCAGCTGCCTTCTGCTGTAAAATTTAAATCATTCCGCTAGCATCAGCGGCGTGGGGTTTAGATGATTTTTCAGGACAGTAACAATCTCCTCGAACGTCTTACCCGCCGGTTCATCTGGTGATAAAAGGTGTTTCAATTGCCCGTATGTCTTCGCACCCATTAAGTTTAATAATGTTAGTGCTTTCTCTTCATCTGGGATTTTATTTGCTTTACAATAATTTTGTATGCGTTCTACATACATGGCCCAATCTTCGATGTCACTATCAAAGGTATTAATGTTCCCATGTTTAGGCATCGCTGCAATTTAATTTATTTTTATTTTTATCCAAGATGGCAGCTTCCCGCTCTTGTCTTCGTCCTCTGCCTACAAAATGGCGGTTTTCCCGCGCTTGGCGGTCTTCACCCGTCCCCCGACGCTGTCTCCACTTCACCGTGGCTCTCGCACCTTCAGTTGCCCCAGACGCTGCGCCTTTTTAGCCCGAATGCGGCCCAGCCCTTATCACCAGCCGCGATCAATGTCCCCGCGCTGCGCCTTTCGGCCCGAATGCGGCCCGGCCCTTATCTCCGGTCGCGATCGATCTCACCGCCCTTATTCCTCCGTCTTCCCTCCCCGTCTGTACAGCCAACGCGGCCGACTTTCTGGTCGCGTCGCTGCCCGGCTTACCCACCACCAAGGTAGAAAGAAGATAGCTGACAGCCGCTGATGGAGGCTTCGAGTTCAGGATGTCTTCTGCACTCTGGTTTCTCGATGTCTGCCGCGCGACGTGTCTTCCAGCAGGGTGATGAGGGTGGAAGCCTCTCTTCGACATCCATTCTGTGGACAAAGCCGCCGTGGATATAAACTGCTGCAGGGTAAGAATCGGACTCGTCGCCACTGTTAAGTCTGTGTGTTCTAGTTGTAATTACTAACACAGACTACAAGATTAAAGTTCAACAGGTCTTTACTGGTTGGAGGTCAGGGCTACTACTAAATACAATATTACTACACAGTGCTTATATACCGGTGGTCACCACCAGTATTACGTATACAGCAGCCAGAGAAAGTAGTACATCTCTTAAGGTGGAACAGGCTTAAGTTCTCTTAAGGTGGAACAGGTTACATACACCACAGATTGGGCTTATACTCACTGGAGTTTAGAAGAATGAGAGGGGATCTCATCGAAACTTATAAAATTCTAACAGGACTAGACACTGGAAGGATGTTCCCGGTGGTCGGGGAGTCCAGAACCAGGGGTCACAGTCTAAGGATAAGGGGTAGGCCATTTAAGACAGAGATGAGGAGGAATTTCTTCACCCAGAGTGTGGTGAACCTGTGGAATTCTCTACTAAAGAAGGCAGTAGAGGCCAATTCATTAAATATATTCAAGAAGGAGTTGGATATATTTCTTAAGGCTAAAGGGATCAAGGGATATGGAGAGATGGCAGGAACAGGGTACTGAATTTGGATGATCAGCCATGATCTCATTAAATGGCAGAGCAGGCTCAAGGGGTCGAATGGCCTACTCCTGCTCCTATCTTCTATGTTTGCTATGTTTCTTTGTTCTGTTCCCCATTGCACATTGTGGGATTTGAACCCACAACCATCTGACTCAAAGGAAAGAGTGTTATCACTGAGCCACAGAGAGTGTAAGCCCTTGCAACAAGAAAGCCATCCAGAGAGTTGTGAATACGGCAGAAAAGATCATCGGGTGCGCACTTCCGTCCATCGAGGAGATCTTCCAGACCAGGTGCCGGAACAAGGCCTGCTCCATCATCCAGGACCCCAATCACCCTGGGCACAAACTGTTCCCCCTCCTGCGGTCCGGACGTCGGTACCGCAGCATCCGAACCAGGACCAGCAGGCTTAAGAACAGTTTCTATCCACAGGCAGTACGCCTACTGAACTGCTAATCGCACTGCCCCATATATTATAGTTATATGTTTATGTAAATATATATATTATACTCATATTACCATATATTTATCATATTACATTATTATTATTTCCAGTGGTAATTGAGGCTTTTTTGTACTATTCATCATATCCTGCAACTTGGACTGTTATTGCTATACTTTTTGCTTATTTGCTTATTGTTTTTATTTATACTTGTTTTTATTTTTTTGCTTTTATATTATATGCTTGTATTGTGGGAGTGAGTGGGGAGTAAGCATTCCATTGTACTAGTTACGTATGGCAATAAAATGATCTTGATTCTTGATCTCTTGAAGGCAGTGGAGTCATGTGAAGGAGCCTGCCGGGCAAACATGGGTACAGTTAATGATGCCCTGGACTTGGGGGAATCCTGCAATCTCCCTGCTCACCCCAGAGCCCTAGCATGTTGCTCCCGGCTATTCATGTGTGTTGCCAAAAACCTCTTAACAGTTCATAACGTTGTACATCAATGACAAGCACTTTAAAACCGTCTAAATGGCAGAAAATCACTATCTAATAAAGCAAAATGACTTCCAAACTTTTGCAGCATTTTAGCTGAGCAGGCAAAGATCCCTTTAAATATGGTTGGAAATGGCCGTCTCCCGATGTGTACTGACCATGGGTGTGGACGGGTTGATGGACAGGCGGTAGCAGCACGGCTAGAGACAGAAGTGGCGTTAATCGCACCGTTTGACCCCAACCTGCATGTATTAATAAGGCCCCCACCTGTTTGTGCTGGCAGCTCTGGCTGCTCAAATCGAGGCCTGCCTGCAAATCAGAACAGGTGGACCTCCAGCAGCAAGGTGTGACTTTGGTCCCACTATTGCCCCTTTTAAGACGTAAATGGGACAGTAGCGAGATGACAATCAGCCCCCCCACACCCCCTTTTTTGAGCTGGAACCTGACAAAACAAGAATCCACCACTCGGTGCCCTTCACAGCCCCATGACATTCTTGTGTTACACACATGATCAAAACCAATATGTATTACCTATAGCTTGAAAATTACGCTTCAGTATGGCAACACCTTTCCTTTAAAGTAGGCAATACCTGCAGAGTCATGATGTAGGTCTTAGGAATTACCCTTTAATAGCCTTTAAGAAGGACAAAGGATCTGAAGAGATGAGCACTTTTTTGCTGCACGCCAGCCTCTGACAGTTCAGGACCATACAATGAATGACTTGCTATCACATTCAACAAACGTTCGCTGTCATTTGAATTGGAGCCTCATTTTGCATTTCTCTTTTATATAATTAGGGATGCATCAGTTACTTGATAAATAATTTGTTAATTGACTATAAGTGTAGTCAGCCAATATTTTGATAATTCCATCATATTATACCCTCTAGCTTTACAAAGTAATTGATTGCATTTGGTTTTCCTGCTAATTTACCATTAAGTCACAGGCAGCTGGTATCATATGCTTTGCAAAAGTTATTCAGAATCTCGAAACACAACGTATACAAATTGAAAGCTGTTGGAAATATTTCCTGTGCATAGGAATATCTTATGTGAACTCCTTACACAGTTTTCACCATTCCTAATAAACAGAGGACTAGGAACAGGAAATTCTCTTTCACATTTATTAGACCTTAGAGAGAATCACAGCCGAGCTTGATCATGTCCGCACTTGGTAGCCAAATGCATTAACTCAGTGTAAATGTCTTTTTTGTATCTCTCGTCTCTTTCTACAAGATTAGAAACATTCAGTGCTTTGATCAGATTCTAAGCAGCGATGATAGGCTCAGGATGAACAGTACGACTAACTTGGAATCAGGTCTGGCTCTTCCTATTCAACTGTGGACCTTCGAACTCCATTAAAAGCAATGCAGCTAGCTAAGCAGACACAGCTACCAAAATTAATTTTATAGAACTTAAAACTCCCAAAATAGAATGTTGAAAAGCTGTTGCAGTTAAATATTTGCATGCTAGTAGTTGGATGGATCTTAAAGTTGGCTCTTTCCCATGAACACTGAAACCCCCCGGGAGTTCTCCGGGTCTCTTTAATGGAAGAATGCTGGAACCGTCAGAGAAACAGTGTCAATGGCAGAAAATGACCACTTAACCCCATTCCTCCAGGGCTCATGCCAGCTTCCCACTGGAGTTATGGGAGGAGATTGGGAGAGCCCTCATGGAATCTCAGGGCCTGTTTGTGTTGCTTCCAATCCAGGGAAGCCTTTGACACTAGTACGTCTTCAAGGGAGTGGGGTAACATGGAAAATGACCAAGATTGGTGCGAAGGGAACCAAAAACAAAATAATGAGTGGACATCTGTCTCTCACTCTTACAAAAGCAAAATACTGAGGATGCTGGAAATCAGAAATAAAAAGAGAAAATGCTGGAAACACTCAGCAGGTCAGGCAGCATCTGTGGAGAGAGAAACAGAGTTAGCGTTTCAGGTCGATGGCCCTTCTTCAGTACTGGAACAAGTTGGAGATGGAACCGGTTTTAAAGCAAGTGTTGGGGCAGGGAAAGGGGGGAGGGGAGGAAAGAACAAAAGGGAAGGTCTGTGATAGGATGGAAGGCAGGAGAGATTAAGAGATAAAAGGGATGATGGTGCAAGTTAAAAACCTGTTCCAGCTCCAACTTTTTCCAGTTCTGACGAAGGGTCAGGGACCTGAAACGTTAACTCTGTTTCTCTCTCCACAGATTCTGCCTGACCTGCTGAGTATTTCCAGCATTTTCTGTTTTTATGTCACTTACTCTTGACAGTTTTGGAAGATCAAAAGGGTATAGAAACATAGAAACATAGAAGATAGGAGCAGAAGTTGGCCATTCGGCCCCTCGAGCCTGCTCCACCATTTAATGAGATCATGGCTGATCATCCAAATTCAGTACCCTGTCCCTGCTTTCTCTCCATATCCCTTGATCCCTTTAGCCTTAAGAAATATATCTAACTCCTTCTTGAATATATTTAATGAATTGGCCTCAACTGCCTTCTGTGGTAAAGAATTCCACAGGTTCGCCACTCTCTGGGTGAAGAAATTCCTCTTCATCTCAGTCCTAAATGGCTTACCCCTTATCCTTAGACTGTGACCCCTGGTTCTGGACTCTCCTGCCATCGGGAACATTCTTCCTGCATCTAGTCTGTCTAGTCCTATTAGTATTTTATAAGTTTCAATGAGGTCCCCTCTCATTCTTCTAAACTGTAGCGAATATAAGCCTAATGGACCCAATCTCTCTTCATGTACTATGTCTACTTTGAGCTGGTGAATACACCTCGCTAGTGCAAGCAGTTGTGTGTGTGCACTCGTGTATGTGTGCACGTGCATGTGTGTGTGGATGCAGCATATGCTGTATAACAACAGAAAATGCTGGAAAAACTCAGCAGGCCAGGCAACATCCGTGGAGAGAAAATAGAGGCAACATTTCAGGTGAAAACCCTTTGTCAAGACTAAAGAAGCACAGGAAATGAAATAGATTAAGAGGCCAGGCTGGGAGAGAACAAAAGAGAAGAAGAGACATTAAGAGGTATTCAAAACGAGACAAGATGGTGATAGGACTAGTGGAGACAAAAGACGGCTCTAGATTAGGTGTGAAATGTGCTGGCAGAATGGGAGACAGCTGCCATGTGGGAGAGAGAAAAAAAAAGAAAGGGGGTGTGGGGGGAAGGCCAAAACAAAGGTGTGGATAAAAAATATAAGTAAAAATGTAATGGGGCCGAGGTTATGATCTGAAATTGTTGAACTCGATATTGAGTCCGAAAGGCTGTAAAGTGCCTAATCGGAAGATGAGGTGCTGTTCCTCGAGTTTACGGTGAGCTTCCATGGAACAATGCAAGAGGCCGAGGACAGTGAGGTCCGAGTGAGAATGGGGCGGTGAATTAAAATGGCAGGCGACCGGAAGCTCAGGGTCACCCTTACGGACTGAATGGAGGTGTTCCGCAAAGCAGTCACCCAATCTGCATTTGGTCTCCCCATTGTAGAGAAGACCACATTGTGAGCAGCGAATACAGTATGCTAGATTGCAAGAAGTACAAGTAAATTGCTGTTTCACCTGGAAGGGGTGTTTGGGGCCCTGGACAGTGGGAAGGGGGGAGGTACAAGGGCAAGTGTTGCATCTCCTGTGCTTGCACAGGATGGTGCCAGGCGAAGGGGAAGGGGTGCTGGGGGTGATAGAGGAGTGGACTAGGGTGTCTCAGAGGGGGCGGTCCCTACGGAATGCTGAAAGGGGAGGGGAGGGGAAGATGCGTTTGGTGGTGGGATCACTTTGGAGGTGGCGGAAATGGCGGAGGATGACCCGTTGAATGTGGAGGCTAGTGGGATGAAAGGTGAGGACAAGGGGAACCCTATCATAGTTCCAGGAGGGAGGGGCAGGGGTGAGGGCAGAAGTGCGGGAGATAGAACGGACACGGTCGAGGGCCGTGTCAACCACGGTAGAGGGGAATCCTCAGTTGAGGAAAAAGGAAGACATGTCGGAAGCACTGGTGTGGAAGGTAGCATCGTCAGAGCAGATGCAGCGGAGACGGAGAAACTGGGAGAATGGAATAGAGTCCTTACAGGAGGCTGTAGGGGGTGGCGGGTGTGGTGCATGCGCCCAGTCAGTTATGCCCCTGACTGTTGGTGAGCGGTTCGAATCGCTCCCACGCCCCTGGTTCTAGACACCGGACTTAAGTACAGGCGGCGATACAAAAAAACTCAAGTAGACAAGTGGTTTGGATGTAAGAAAACCAAGATTTTATTAAAACAGTCTTATGAGAAGTTACCAGTATAAAAAAATACAGGCAAGTACAAAATAACTATACTTATACAGGGAATGGGGAACACACGGCACATCGAGGGAAAACAAATTACATTAACAATCCCCTTATCCTTATCACACCCCCTATACCTAACTAGATTAAGCTATGAGGGGCCAGAATTCATGCTCACCAATCCAAAGCAAAGCCAACTGTTAACGAGTCAGGTTTTGAGGTTTGGTTCTCTGTCCTCTTAGGTACCCCGTCGCCACTTGGTCTTCAGGGGCGCGGTGCTGGAGCTGCTGCTGTGACACACCTTCTTCCCCTCCGCTGCCGTCATCGTCTCGTCGCGATGGGTTCGCCTCTTCTTCTCCCTCGGGCGGTCGGCGGCGGCAACGTTGTGCCTACAGGGCAGCTGGCAGTTTTTACTGCCTAGATTTTCCTACCCAAGCGTTAAAACGCCAGTATATTCGTCATGGCGTGGACACCTGCATTTTCGCAGTGTTCAACAAGATGTTCATCTCACCAAGCGCCAGCTTATAACTAGATGCTTGGCCTCATCAATACGGCTTTCGCTGCCCTGCTCTGTGAAAGGATTCGCAAATTTCATGTCTTCCCCGAAGATTTACTTTTGGTTTATTAAAGAAACCCTGGTTGGACTGAGTTTAAAATCTAGGGCACAACAAGATGGCTGCGGTCAGCCTCATGGCAAAAGCCTGTAAGTTTCAGTTTGGACTGACAGCTTGTATTCTGATGACTGTGAGAAGGAACTTTCCAGAACTCAAATGCAGACAGACCTTCTGCATTTATGCATTAGAAGCAAACCCAGTGGCATTCGGGCCTTTGATTAAAAGCCATCAAGGTTGTTTGCACAAACAATCAACAGCAGTCAGGGCCTATTGAATATGTAGTGGCACAAGCTCAGCAGCATTCAGGCCTTCGTTTAGAGAACATCAACACTGTTTACAAACGATCAACGGGGCATTCAGACTGGAATGGCCCCATCACGAAACCAGTTGGACAAAGGGGAACACTGATGAGATCAGTAAAACTGATTACCGGCCATCCAGGTCGATGGGCCCAGATCGGTACCTTTTGTATAAGTTTCAATACGTCCAGATTAGACAAAAGAAATGAGCTGATCTGGCGGGAGATAAGGGCTACCGGGAAGGGTATAACTAGTCCTTCGGGAATCCGTATCTCTCTCTCTCTCCTGCCTCGCCTCCGGTGCCCTGCCTTATCATCAACCCAGCAAAAAGGACCGTCGACGAAGAGCCCGTCCAGGGAAGTAGAATACCCGCAGTTACGTTTAAATTACTGGGGTATCTCTGCTTTGGGACGGTGCAAACCTAAGACATTGGCAGGCAACAGGGCACGGAGCAGGCGTTTCAACATCCTAGACTGGTGAGCATCAATTTTCTGGCCCATCACAAGATAACCTAGATAGGTGTAAAGGGTGGGAGTTAAGGGGAATTGCTAAAGTGTCATTTTAGTCATTTTCCCTCGGTGTGTCTGTTTCTCCTCCCCCCGTTAAGTGTAATTGTGTTGCATCCATAGTGATTTTCACTGTATAGTAATTGTTCTCTATTTTAATAAACATTGGTTTTCTTTGCACCGAACCAATGGTCTCGTTTGTCTATGTCGCTACTTGTAAATAAGTCCGGAGCTCAGAACCAAAAAGGGGAAGCGATTCAAACCGCACGGGGCTGGAGCAGCTCAGACACATGACTGACTGACCAGACACAAACCCCAAACCAAAAACCCCCTACGTCTGCTCTTATCGAGTTGTTACCGTCTTCTTCGTCTCTTTTCGTCTCGTCTCGTTCGGTTACGATACAAGTCCTGGACTGCCTACTCACTTTTGTCTCACCCCCTTTTGTGGCCTGGGCGTCCTGGATGGCTATGGACTCGGGTCTCGTTCCCCTTACCCTGGTGTAATTGGTTGCTGAAAACTCTGCTACGGAGGGCGAGGAGAGAACCCGCCACGAGGCCAGGGCACGAGTACGAGCGGCGGCAGCCCAAGAGGCCGGAGCCACGAGAGCAGGAACAAGGGCAAGAGCAAGAGAGAGATTGCTACCCGGGGCCTGCAGTTATACTCCTTTCGAAGCCCCTTATCTGCGTGCCAATTCAGGTTAGTTCATTGTTCCAATTTTGGCGGGCTGGTTTAAATAATTATAGCAATCTAAACTAACTGTTTTTAGATGGCCGTTTATCGCACCTAATGGCCTGATGTCCGGGCTGTATTGTTATTAATGCATTCTAATCGGCCAGTCCAGCCTTGACGGCTCCCATAAGCTGTTTCCAATTATTTATGCAGACAACTTGATGGCCTCAAGTATAGGCCTAACTGGTTCTGGTCTGTCTATGATCTGGCTTAATGCATATTCAATGTTTGCTGTCTGTTTTCCAAAATACAAAGTCCTTTTTCACAGAAACTGCATTTTAGGTTTCGATTTCCCCAAAAGCTGCCTGTGCTGCCACAGAGTCCAAGCTTTAAAAAACCTTGCAGGCTTTTGGTCACGAGGTGCGGGCGCCATCTTTGGGGTACCCTTTTTAAAATGTCCATGCAGTATCCCTTTTATTAATAACTTTGGGGGAATGTGGGAATTTTGCGAATCTTACACTCCCCCCGTGATACTAAAACTTGCTTGAAGTATCATTCTTACAAGGTGAGCAAAATTTTCTGACCCTCCATAGTCAACCTTCCCCTGTAATTACCTATCTAATATACCCACGACACATGCACTTCCCATTCCACGAAAATGTAGTGTACATAAGCATACATAGAATAAATTACAGACTTTTACACACAGCCAAGCATGGAGGGGTCCAACACCCCTGCACCACTTGGTACACATACATCTTTATTAACCGCGTCGCAAAAAAACAAAAACTTTATTAAAAACAACGAACACAAAGAAGCAACAATCTTTAATCAAAAATACAAGGAAAAGACTCAAACAGGCGTATCTCCCTCCATCTTCACATAATGTTCCTTCTAGATTTTCTGGTTTCAGAATTCTAACAACTGACCGTTTCCCTTACACTGAATGCAAACTAGATACAACACTATCCCTAATGGGAAAACCACGAGAATGTGGGAAGCCAGTCTGATCCATGAATGGACCTCTATGTTATTGAAAATGTCCCACCAGGGTGGAATCACAATATCCAATATCTTAGTCCCTATCTCTACTGTTTTCTGCTCTAGAGTGTAAAAACGTTTCTGCGAAACTATGACGGCTTTGAGTATTTTGGCAAGGTGTTCAGGGAGAGGGGGGATTTCGTAGCCAAAGTGCGCTATGTACTTTTGCAAATTCATAAAATTCTCCTTCACAGTGAGGTGAACAGTGGAGGGTTCAGGAATGGGGACAATTCGCTCCTGGGCCACTTGAACTTCTGCCTCGGGTTTAAAACAGAAACTGCTGTCACTAACCGGACACCAGCTATGCTGTCCATGCTGGTAGTGGGACGCACCAGTGGTGACACAATATGTCCCACCTCCTATATATGCTACCTGCGGGGGAACATGGCCTTGTGCCATTGCCTCCATGGTGCAATTTATAGGTTTCGCGCCAGCAGCTCTGAATCCACACTGCGGTTTTGAATAGGCATTCAAGTGCTGGGGACACAGGATTATGTGTGCTCCCCGGCTCCGGCACCCTGAGAGGTCAGTACCTGTCATAGCGTGCTCCCACTTTATGACGTAAGGCGGGACCGCTGTGAAACGAATGTGTGCACCCCCTTGAATGACTCCAATGTTCTCAACTCTGTATACCGGCGTGGGTTGGGCTGTCCTACCCATCACCGGCATCCTAACTACTACTCCCATTATTGTGTGGCTGGACCGTCCACAATCCACGGGGACTGGGTAGGCTTCGGAAGCTAGCCGGAGTTGGCACGGGCTTAATGCATTCTCAAACGGGTGGAGGGCTGCGAGGTGCTTGTTGCTGATCCAGGTGGGGACTAAACCCTGTTTTAAATCCTCCAGATTGCTGCGGCCCTCGCCCAGCAACCATGCCCCGTATAGCATGCACACCTCATTCTGCGCAGCCTGGTCAGAAGCTTATGAGAGCATTTACAGTCTTTGCATGCTTTTCCAACTCCGCTATGATCTCTTTTAAATGGACCGTCATGGCCTGGTCCTCATGCAACTCTGAGCCCACTACCTTGTTATCTTCCAGTAATATCTTTCTTAACTGTGTTTTTAAACCGTTTATCTGGGTCTGTAGCTCTATGTCATCCAAACTGTTGATGACAGAGGACCCAGTATTAAACACAGTAAAAGCATCATTCCATACTCCCCTTCTTTGCCTCCCTGCGTTACCCAAAAACTCTTGGTGTGTGTGGTGTACAGTTCGATTTTGTCCACATGGGCGAAATCAAACTCATAAAACTTCCTGAACATGTTCTTTAATAGGGCCTGGTATAGCTGCTCTGTTTCTTTGGGGCACCACTCCGGTAAATGTACCTCGGTGAGATTTAAAATCACGGAGGCTACCGCGTAGTGTACCCCCTGGTACAGCATCTGATCGGTAGGTACTAGTACCAACCCATTCCCTGGTCCCTTGGTGGTGGTGGGGCACTCCTCTTGGTGTGTCCTTGCTGCCTGAGTCGTGGGCAAGGGCTTTCGGGTGTGTGCCACTAGCTCAGTGGCTTTAACTGGGGCTGGGTATCGTGGGACTATGCATGTGTGTAGGTGGGAATCCCATTCTACCTCCTTCCCCTTATCCTGCCAGGCTGCAGAGAAGATGATAGATATGCCCGTAGGGCAGGCCCTTTTTGACCCCCACATACAGACATAGATCCCCTGTTCCGATTCCCAGCACTTGCCCCAACAAACACTCATCCCTTCTTGGGTCCCGGCGACCATTCGGTGGGAGTCGTTTCCCATCCGTTCCCAGTTGGCAGTGCGATCCCCCATGTCCGTGCTCAGCTCCCTGAGCCACCACCATCTTCCCAGGGGAGTCTGTCCTGTGCAAGTCAGGCACACGCGTTTCCCTTCAGTGACCCCGATCCGTGAGGCCACAACCTGTAGGCTGGGGCAGGGGAGGGAGTCTTCCCCATAGGTGAATCTGGTCTGGCTGGAGTACCCGGTGGAGTTGGAGCCCAACCACCCGGGCCATCTTCCCTCATGGGCGTAGATGGCAGGTCCCTCTGTGCCTTGTTCGCTGCTCCCGGCAGTCACCACTGGAGCCTTTTCTCCCGAGCACCCATAGATGTGGGAGTCCTCCACATCGCCTCGCCTTCCGCCGCTCATCCCCATCAGGGCGAATAGGATTACGATCCCCTTCATCCTGAAAGTCTTTCTGCAAAAAGATACAAAAACATGCAGCCAGGTCCCCAAGAGATGCTCTGGCTTGGTGAAGAATAGTCGGGTCCCGCGAACTCGACTCAAATACACACTCTTGGCAGATTACTACTTAATTAAAACTACCCATCACCTTACTTAACATAAGCTAAAACACCCAAACTTAAGCTAAATACCTAAACTTAACAATATAAACTTACATTACCTAAACTATATACATCCACCGCCCATCTCCGGGCGGCCAGGCTAATTCCTGGTTGGACTGCGGCTCACTGCTACCCCCACCGTGACCACACCGTCCTTTGCTGTTGGTCCCTCGCAGCCCGTGGCTGCTGGCTGAGGGCCTGTGTCCTTGGACCTCTCCCTGACTCGAGGGGCGGCCCTTGGTAACTGGAGAGCTGGTGACCATGGCTTTCTCGGCTGGGGCGTCCATGGGGACCTGCTAGGGGCCTTGGTGGGTGGGGCTTTCTTGGCCGATGGGCCTTTGACTCGAACCGCTGCTCCCTCAGGCTTGACCTCTCCCAAACCTGGGCTAGCGGCAGGTAACTCCTCGTAGCCTGTTGCTGTAAGCTGAGAGTCTCCGCCCCCAGGTCCCATGGCTGGATCCGGGGCGGGGATTTTGACCTCAGGTCCCTCCCCCTCTACACCTGGGTTAGGGGCGGGGTTTTCACCCTTAGGTCCCTCCCACACGTCTGGATCCCAGAAGAGTGGAGGAGTGTCCCAATCGATGGGTGGGATGACCCCTCCCTTTAAGCAAGCCACAGCGCCTGCCTGTGCAGTCTGTGAACTCGCTCCTGCTGCAGGCCGAGGATCTTTATCCTTAGACCTTACCCCAACTGGCTGTTTTCCCCTTTCAGGTTTAAACAGCTTGCACTGGTTGATATGAAACCATTTGGTACGCTGGGGCAACTCCACGGCGTATACCATGGAGCTGGCTTTATCTACAATGCTGTAGGGCCCCATGTATAATGGTTCCAAACTCCCCACTCGGGCATAGTTTCTTACCATAACCTGATCTCCTACCTCCCACTCGTGGTGCTTTCTCGGTTCGAGCAGCAATCGGTTACTCCGATGCTGCCTTCCCATGTTCCCAGCCGCCTGCTCATGGACCTGATTCAGGTGCTCAAAGAGGTTTCGGGCAAACCTGTCCCAGTTTACCTCTCTGAGCTGACCCTCCGTGAGCACCGGGGCTGGTACATGGGTGGGGTCCGTATAACCCTGCCGGTCATTAGCTCGTACGGGGAGTACCCCATGCTTTTAGACTGGTTGGCCCGGATCCCCATCAAAACCAACGGTAGGAACTCGGCCCATTTACGGGGCGAGTCCACCGTCTCCTTCCTCAACCTTTCCTTTCGGGTCCTATTCATATGTTCCACAATCCCTGATGACTACGGGTTGTGGGCCACGTGCCATTTCCCCTCAATGCCTAACAGCATAATGGAGTTCTGCATCACCTGTCCGGTGAAGTGGCTCCCTTGGTCGGACTCCACATACTGTGGTGGTCCCCACCGGGAGAACACATCCCGGACCAGGATCCTGGCAGTACCCAGAGCTGTGGCTGTTCTGCAGGGAAAGGCCTCTACCCATTTGGTGAACACGTCCACCAGGACTAGGCAGTACATATAGCCTCCCTGGGCGGTGGGCAGGGGCCTGATGTAGTCGACTTGTATCGACTGCCATGGTCCCTCTACCCTCCTGACGTGTCCCATAGGTACCTTCCTTTTGTGGGGGTTGGGGTTATCTGCAGCGCACACAAGACAGCCTGCACAGTACTCGCGGACATCTTCCCTGTGTCCCGGCCACCATCCCGCCTGTTCCACCCTCTGCCAGGTGGTCTCAGGCCAAGAGTGTCCCGCTCCTGGACCCTCATGGGCCAGTTGAAGGAATTCCCTCCGGTGCTGCTGCGGCACAACCCACTGTTACTCCCGGAACAGCATACCCTCTTTGACGGAGAGGGTTGCTGTGCCGTACAGACCCTCTACACTTTTTCCCTCAGTTACTGTGCTGAGGACTGCTTTGAGGACCGTCTTAAGGTCCGGAGCTAAAGCTACCCCTACACTCCCTTGGGTCCCGTCCCTACCCCTGACCGCCGCCATGGGTCTGGATCCAAATGGGTCCCAGAAAGTGCCTGTGCGGGCACCCTCCTTGGCAAGCAAGTCAGCCTGCTGGTTGCCTTGGCCACGGGGTTCTGTGGAGGAATGGGCCTTCACCTTGTGGATGAAAACCTACCCTTCCTCCCCCACTGCTGCCAGGATCTTTTCCAGCAGGGGTTTTACTGTGGTGGGTCTCCCGTCGGCGGAGGTGTATCCGCGGCGGGACCAGATGGCCAGGTACTCCATACACGAATTGCACGTGAACATGCTGTCCGAGCAAATTGTGTAGGGGATGGGGAAGATTTCGGGGTGTGTAACAACGTACACCACCGCAGACAGTTCAGCCTGCTGGGTGCTCATGGTGCTGGGGAGCTTAATCACCAGGGCAATGTTTGCCGCTGGGTCGTAAACTCCACACCCCATGAGACACTCGCCAGCAGATAGCGTGCTGGAACTGTCTACCTAGATCTCGCGGCCTGTGGGATGTATCCTGGCCCGTAAACCTATGTTTACTTCCCAAACCCCTTCAATGGAACACCGGTGGGCTGTTCCAGGATATACCAGGTTGGCTGTGAGCTTTGGCTCGCAGAGACCCTTCACTCTAAGATCCATCTACGAGAGGAGCAAGGTCCAGCAGGCAATGCGGGCACTGCTCACTGTCCCATCCTTGATCCTCCCGTCCAGAAGCATCTGGGTGGGTGTGTGGTGGGTGAGGAGGGTGATGGGAGAGGTGCCTGTGAAGATCAGTGATCTTGTCACAGCCCAATGTGTGGCCAAAAGTTGCCGCTCACAGTTGGATTAGCTCCTCTCCACATCCGTGAGTATCCTGGAGGAGTAGACCACCGGCCGCAGCCGGCCGTGCCGCTCTTGGAGCAGCACAGCACTCAGGCTGTCCCCGCTGGCTGCTACCTCCATGAAAAACTCTTTCCCCCCAGGTATGGCCCCTAGAGCTGATGTGGCCTACAAGTCTTTCTTGAGGCTGACAAATGCTGCCTGGCCGCCCTCATCCCAGAGCCACTCCACTCCCTTGTGTAGGAGTCGGAGCAGAGGGGCTGCGGTGGCTACATAGTCCTCAATAAAGTCTGTGCAGTACCCGGTTAGCCCTAGAAATGACCTCACACCCGTTACTGTGTTGGGGACCGGCAGTTCTTGTACCGCTTCTCTCCTAGCCTTATCTATGGCCCTTCCTCCAGCGCGCATGGTCAGGCCGAGGAATTTCACCTCCTGCTGGCCGATCTGCTCTTTCTTGGGGTTTACCTTGAAACCCTTCTGCCCTAGCAGCTCCAGCAGTTCGGCCAATAGTCGGCCATGCTCCTCTTTCAAATCGGTGAACAGGAGCAGGTCATCCACATATTGGACCAACTGTCTGGGCTGGCTAAAATCCTTCAAACTGTTTGCCATGCACTGATGGAAAATGCTGGGGCTGTTGTGGAAGCCCTGAGGTAAGCAGTTCCACGTGCACTGTTGCCCTTTAAAAGTAAAGGCAAACTTGTACTGATCCTCCCTCCTTACAGGGATTGACCAAAACCCGTTGGAAATATCCAGTACCGTGAAAGTGGTCACGGACGCTGGAATACTTCCTATCAGGTCGGCACCTGCTGCTACTGTGGGTGCACAGGCTGGGATGTTACTATTGAGTGCTCGATAGCCCACTGTGGCCCTCCAGGAATTGTCCGGCTTTCTAACGGGCCATAACGAAGAATTCACGTGGGTAGCTATCGGCCTCAGAACTCCCTGCTGCACTAACGAGGACATGGCTGCTTCCATGTCTGGCTCTGCTTCCCTGGGGAAGTTATACTGTTTCTGTGGTCGGGCCATGGGGTTCCCGTCTACGCGGACCTCAAGCCCTGTGACCCTCCCGCAGTCGTGTTTGTGAGTGGCAAATGTGGCCAGGTGGGCCTGCACAAATGCCTGGAACTTTTGTGGGGTGTTACTGACCATAAGCTCGAGGTTATAACCCTCTTTTGGCTTCATGGTGGTTAGGGTCCCCTTCCCTTCCTTTCCTGGGATTACTACGATCTCACCGTTCTTCACCTTACCCGCCCACCATAAGCAATGGTTCCTCAAATCCACTAGGATCCCGTGGCCTACAATAAAGTCAGCTCCCAGGAGCCCTCTTCCACCCTCCACTTCCCATTTCATCAGGACACAGGACCACTTGTAGCGGAGCGGTCCTAACCGAATGGCGAGCTGGATGGAAAACGAGCCAGCCTGTTCTTTACCTGTGAACCCCGACAGACTGTATGGGACCCCGTTAGAGAGAGGTGAGGTGGTGGGGTTAACTGAGTAGACCATGGTGCATGATGCCCCCGTGTCTAACAGATAGGTCCCCGTCACCTTTTCTACCTCCATCTCCAAAAGGGGTCTTTTCCATTCATCATACCGGAGAGAACACAGGTAAACAGGCTGTTCTGGCTCTAGTCATGGCTGTGGGTTGGCTGGGGCTGATGGGGTCAGAGCACCGGTGGTGGCTGCTACTCTCCCCTGGCCAGTCAATAAGGACCTCATGGTGTCCAAAAGTGACTCGACCTCTGCGGAAAGGATTCCTGCCCCGCCTTTTGGGCTGGGGCTGTGGAATTCTTTCCCTTGTTATCTTTCCAAGGGTTCTTGCACTCCTTCCGCCAGTGACCATCCTTCCCACACCAGTAACAATTGGTCTTTGTGTTGGGGGGGTTACTCCCTTCCTGGTGCCACTCTTTCCTTCCCGGTCCGGGTTTTACCTCATGCACCTTTCCCTTGGGTGGGTGTGCATCGGCTCCCCTACCGTTTTTGTCGGCCAAAGTTAACTGCCTAATCACCGTAAGCTCAGTGGTCTGGGTATTTTTGGGGTCGAACCAGACTTCTGCCTTGGCCCGGACCTGTGGCAAGCTGTTCGCCACCAGGCAACAGAACCAATGGGCCAGGAGATCCCCGTTCAGGAACCCCAGTCCAGTGTCCCCGGACAGGCCCTCCAGTACACCGGCCACAGCTGGTCCGCAAAAGCCTGTGGGGTTTCCCCTGGGAGCTGGACCGTCTTCTCCACACGGGAGAAAGGACTTCCCTCATCCATCCCCATGGCCTCCAGAACCACATCTCTAACCTCCTCGTACCCGCTCTGCCCCCTTTTACACTCGTCAGAGAGGGATTGGAGGAGACTACTCTCCAGGGAGAATAGCAGCATCTTGGCCTGCTCAGCGCCATCGCAGTCATTGACGCTGGCTGCCTGCTCTACTTCCCTGAAGTGGATCGAGGGGTCTCCCTTCTCGGAGAGCTTCGGGATATAGTTGACCATAGCCCTAAGCTGTTGGGTGTTAAAGGGTAATACGAACTGGTTTTGGAGGGGTCCCTCATCATCGCCATCGACGGGTGGGCTGAGCCTCCGATGCCGTGCTGGGCACATTGGTCCCGGCTCCAACTTCACGGGCGGGGGTTGCTCTACCTCCGACTCCCCCTCTGGCTCCACTCCTCGCTCCACGCCCCCTTGCTGCCAAACCTCGCTGAAACTTGGCGCTACGGGTGGTGGTCGTGAGATCTCCTCTCTCTCAACCGGGTCATCCCTGGGCACTACCGGGGATGTTGGAACTGTCCCCCCCTCGTTCCCCATAAAATCCGCCTGACCTGCCTTTGGGCTTATGAGGTATACCATGCCCTTTGCCTTCCGGAGGGCCCTGCTCAGATTTTCTATCCGCTCTTTACAGGGGCCGTGGTCTGCCTCCTCAAACCCCTGTTCACTCGCTAGCTTGTAAGCTGCCTTTACCTCCTGTACTTTCTCTGCCTGTTCCCTAATCTGCCTTGCCAAGCTGGCGTTCTTCTCCCGCAACCTTAACTCATTTCCCTTGGCCTCGGTGACTTGACACCGTAGGTATTCCAACTGGGCCTTGTGTTCTCCCATTAAATGCACTCTCTCCTGATTCAGGACCTGCAAAGCTACTAATAACTTCTCCCCTGCTAGAGCCTTATCATGGATCTCCAGGGCTGACTCCCTTAACTCGACTGCCTGTGCTGCAACGAGCCTGTCCAAAAGCTGGACCTGCTTTTTAAAACACATCAGCCAAACTGCCTTCTCTAAGGACTTCTTGTCTTCCTTTCCCTCTGTCCACTTAGCTGCTGCATCTACTGGACGCCTAGCCCTTAACAGAGTGGTGATCCACTTCTTAGTGATATTCACCTTGCTAAACACATAATCAGAAATCCTTTCCTCCATTATGGTTTGCTCATCCGAACCATTGTCTACTGTATCGCAACCTTGTTGCCGGTGTCTAGCCGCGGTCGTCATTTTCTGTAGGGGGTGGCGGGTGTGGCGCGTGCGCCTAGTCAGTTATGCCCCTGACTGTTGGTGAGCGGTTTGAATCGCTCCCACGCCCCTGGGTTCTGGACACCGGACTTAGGTACAGGCGGCGATACAGAAAAACTTCAGTAGACAAGTGGTTTGGATGTAAGAAAACCAAGATTTTATTAAAACAGAAAATAAAACAGTCTTATGAGAAGTTACCAGTATAAAAATGTAGGGGTTCGCAAAATTCCCCTATTTTCCCTGAGGATCGGGAAAAATTGGTCCACATCGTGGATGAAGAATTATGTGTTTTGAATTGCCTCTGGGTTGGATCAATGTTTTTAAAGCATACTCAGAGCCACGAAAGACTGCTCTGAGATGGACAGCACGTGGACAACACCAGAATCGAGGAGCTCTGTGGAAAATATTCACACACCTTAAGACAGTACTTTTATTAATAAAATTGTTCCCTGGAGTTTGGTCAATCACAAAGATTTTAAAATGGCTGTCAGAGAAAGCATTGGACAAGAACAATATGGCTTGGATAAGCAGCCCGTGATGTCTGTGTATAATGTGGGAGGATACAGTGGCAGTCAGACCTGTCAATCAAACCAGGGAGCTCCCTTTTGTGGAGAGGCAAGGTTTGTTTATACGAAACTGCAGGATGTTTATTTACTTAAGGGATTAGCCCACTTGAACCAAAACCGCAGAACAATCAGCTTCTATTTACACAGAAATCCAAACCCATTCAAAGCACGTACACACAATGGATACATCTAAACTCTGGAAAAAGGACTTTTGTTATGCAACAGTTTAGGAATGAATGGGTTTTTGAATCACCCAATTCTAAACAATAAGGCAGTTGGATTCCCTTTTGTTAGCCCAGGTGAACTCTGGATATGGGCGGGTACACTCTGGCCCCAGAGTGTAGACACATTAAATCACTCCAACCACTTTGAATCAGCCAATCACAGCCTTTCTTTTGCGTATTGGAACTTTTGGGCGTGAGCTTTGCACACAGACCTTTTTCAGCGCCAAACAGGAGTTGGCAGGATATAAAAGATCGCTCCTGAGAAGCTATCTCTCTCTCACTTCGCTGGACCACAGGTGAGCAGGGTTTCTGACTCCTCAGCAAGGCAACCTAGTAAGGAGTTAGGGGGTGGTAGTTAAGGGGAAATTGCTAAGATTGTTTAATCAACATTGTAGCCACTTACCCCTCGTTTTGCCATCTGCCTTCCCCCATTTAAGCAATTTTACTGTAATTACTGTGTTCGTGTGGTATAGTTCAATATTTGATTATAGTTTCTTTAGTTTAATAAAAGTTTGACTTTCTCACACCCAGACCAGTTGTCCGTTTTAATATATCATTAATTATAAGCCCTCTAGTCAGATCTGGAAGGTGGGGTAGTGATTCGAAACTGCTGTTTGGAAATTGGTTTACAGTGTAGCAGCAAAAGGCTGCTGACCAGGTGAATTACCATAAACCAGGTAAAAGGTTGGAATTGGTCAGAGTGCAGGCAAAGCTGCCTGACCAGGTAAATTACCGTAAACCAGTTAAAAGATGCACCCCTACAAAATGGTGACCGCGGCAGGACTGGAGACAGTTCTTGATATGATATGTGGTCTGGATCTGGAGAAAGCATCAGCTCTTGCTTTTCTTGCTTTTAGTCTGTGGGCAGTCCTGCGGAAGGTAGTGGCAGTGTATAAGCTGGCCTATTATAGTATAGGTGGCCAGGTTAAAGAGGCCAAGGATCGGGAGTCCCAGCTTGAAAAATGCCAGGCAGAGATAGTGTGCCTTGTGCAGGAAGTCACTGAGGCCAAAGATAGCAAGATGAAACTGCGGGAAGAAAATGTCCGCCTCATCTCAGGAGTTACAGCAGCTTATAAGCTGGCCTGCACCCAAAGGTTTAGTGAAGCAGATCATGGCCCCTGTAGGGCAGGGATAGAAAGCCTTAACATGGCTTTCAAAGCAGCAAAGGGGACAATTTGTGTGATCAGCCCAAAGGCAGTTCAGCCGGATTTTACTGGCAGCCCAAACCAGACTGCCCCACAGGCTGGATTGGGAACTAGAGATCCCAAGACCATAGCTCACAGCTCCGAGTCTTGAGGAGCTCTGGCAGCAAGGAGGGGTGGACAATGGGGTGGTGGGAGAACACCAGCAGGCCCCGCTAGGCAGGCGGGGACCAGGACCAGTGTACCCCCTCCAACAATGGAGGTATGGTCCGCCCGTGAACGATAATAACCCAGGGGCTGTTCAGCATACCTATATGGTGCCCTATGATACCCTACAGCTCAGAGGCATGGTGAACCATATTCCCATGCTCTCTCAAAAGGGAGACCCCTCAATGCACTTCCAACAAGTAGACCACGCAGCCGGCGTTAATGGCTGTGATGATGAAGAGAAAGCCAGAATGTTGCTTTTCTCTGTGGATAGCAAGCTCTATCAGACCCTTTCAGATGAGGCTAAGAGAGGGCAGAAGGGTTTTGAGGACCTGAAGGAGGAAATACTGGAAGCCATGGGTGCGAACGATGGCAATCCATTCGATCACGTAGGGAAAACCCTGCAGAAGGAAGGGGAGACCCCACAGGCATTCGCAGACAGGCTGTGGCCAGTCTACAACTGTGCCTGTGCAGGGGGACAAGATAGGGCACGACTGAACCAGCGGCAGCAGACCCAATGGCTTCGTTGCCTGGTGTCCAATTGCCTGCCCCAGATGAAGGTAAAAGCTGATACCTGGTTTGACTCCCGAGACCCCTTAGTACTGAAGAGACTGTAATCCGGCAGCTTACGGTAGCATACAGGAACGGGAGGAATAGTGAGACCCCCCAGCAAAAGGGTAAAGTCCACGAGGTTAAACCTAGGGCTCAATATCAGAAAGAGTGGCGCCAGGAGGAGAGCCGTTCCTCCCAGAACAAGATCACTTGTTACAGGTGCGGGGAGGATGGTCACTGGCGCAGGGATTGTAAAAGGCCTGGGAGAGACGATAAAGCCTGGAACCCTGCAGCCCCAACTCAAAGTGTAGAGACAGGAATTTCCCCCGCCTCAGTCAAGTCGCTACTGGAGGCAATGCAGTCTCTCCTGACCAATCAGGGAAAGGTAGCAGCCATCAGTGGTGCTGCACCCCCATCGCCCACCTCTGCCTCCCCACAATGACTGGCCGATAAGCTGGTCAAGGAGGGTGCACGTGCAGGCACTTTCTGGGACCCATATGGGTCCGGGCCAGTGGCAGTGATTCCAGGCAGGGATGGGACACAGAGAAATTTAGGAAAATTGTACAAATCTGACAAGTCAAGTTCAAGTTCACCGCCTGTAAAGACAGGCACTGTGGCTTGTTCCCAGGGAAAAGTTGTCCAGCCCACAAATTGCGACACTTCCCCGCCCCAGTGGGACCCTAGTTTTGCCCAAAGTTTAAATTTGAGCAAGTTATGTGGCTCAAAACCAGAGAAACAGCAACCTGAGATTAGAAATCTGCAGGCTGTTGCCAATCCATTCACAGAAGATCGCTTGGAGACTGCCTGCGCATGTGCAGTCATTGGTCTGGAGACAGGAATCCCCCAGTCTTCTGTACAGAAGGTTCGTGCAGGCGCAGTCGTGCGCCTGAGGGGAGAGGTTTCCCAAGATCAGGTTCGCGCAAGCGCGGTTCCCCGGCCCGTACCCCAAGCGGCTCTTCCTCAGTTTTTCCATGCAGGCGCAGCCGCGCAGCTGAGGGAAGAGGTTCCCCAACACTGGGCTCACGCAGGGGCAGTTGCGAGCTTGGTACCCCCAGCGGATCATCTTCAGTTTTCCCACGCAGGCGCAGCCGCGCGCCTGAGAGAAAAGGTTCCCCAACACCGGATTTGCGCAGGCACAGTCGCAGACCCGGAACCCCCAGCGGCTCTTGCTCAGTTTGAGGCTGAGCGCGCAGGCGCAGTCGGCCGTTTAAAAATCCCCGCTTCCCAAACTATACGCGCAGGCGCAGCGGCCTGCTTGGAGTACTCAGCGGTTCTTCCAACCCTTTTTGGAGAAATCGAATGCGCAGGCGCGGTTGCCTGTGCTAGTGTAGCAGTTCCCCAGCCCTTTAACGAAATCAGACGCGCAGGCGCAGTTGCCTGTGGGACCCCAGCGGCTCTTCCTAAGATTTCCCGTGCAGGCGCAATCGCCTGTTTGAAGCCAGAGGCTTCACAGCCTCTGCCGAGGGACTCCGAAAAGATAGTTTGTGCAGGCGCAGTTACCGGCAGGCCCACAGCGGCTCTTTTTCAGGAGGTTTGCGCAGGTGCACTCGCCTGCTTGAATACAGAGGCTTCACAGCCTCTGCCGAGGGACTCTGGGGAGGAGGTTTGCGCAGGCGCAGTCGCCTGTTTAAAGGAACAAGCTTCCCAGCCCGCTTCTAGAGTGGTCCCCCCCATGATGTGGGACCCTGGGGAGGCAGGGATAGCAGTTCCTCTTGCAGGGGAGCTGGTAACAGGTTTTGGACATGGGGAGGAAAATTTTCAGCTACCAACAGCGGGTGGTGAGGGAATACCTGTCCCCAGCACAGGAGTGGGCAGGGAAAAGCAGACAAACCCGGAGTACCGGCAGGCTGCCAGGTATCTTATACAGTGCGGGCTGTTTGTATCAGGGGGAGAAGGTTCCCAGCCAGCTAGGGCTGTGGCCCAAGCTCAGGGTCCACCAGCCAACGTTTCCCCCACGGAGACGCCCCTCATAAGGTCTCTTCAGGTGCCCAAGCCCAAGAAAAGATGGTCACCAGGGTACCTGCCACAAAGAGCAATCTCCCAAACCGGGGAGAAGCCAAAGGGCAGAGGTCCCCAACCAGCAGCCATAAGCTGCGAGGGACTAGAGGCTGGAGGCTGTCCAGCTTCGCTGCAGCCAGCAGTAATCTGCGACAATGCCAGAGATTAGCCTGGCCATCCGGAGACGGGCGGCATTTGTATTATAGCTATGTGTGTGCATATAGCTTGCTTTAAGGTGTATATTGTAAGTTTAGAATTAACTGTTGTAGTTTAAGTTAAAGTTTAAGTTTACAAGTGTGCAAAATGTTTCTATTTTGGTCCGAGTTCAAGGGACCCGACCATGTCTCCACCTAAGGCAGCAGGTCAGTGAGACCTGGCTGCATGTCCTTTTAAGTTTTGCAGGAGAGTGGAAGATGAAGCAGCCCTGTTCGCCCAGCCCGAGCTGGGCATCGAATGAAGATATGGATACAGAATGTTGGTGATCACCTCGCCACTGGACAAATCCAGAGGGAAACCCCACAGCGACCTTTGGGAGAAACCGGACAGGGTCCGGAGGAACTTGCCTACTCCTCCTACACGGAAGAGATGGCCCCAGCTGGGTGGGGCACAGCTCCCAACCCAGCATTATCCTGACCAAAGTTCACTTGCGGGAGACCTCGCTGTTGAGGAGTCATGGTGGGGAAGCGCGGGCGCCTTGTCAGATAGGGACTCGTTCCCCGGGAGTGGGTGGTGATGGCCCAGGAAAGATTGTAAAGGGGAGGGGGAGGCCCAAGAGTCACGTGGGTGCATTCGGGGAAGGGAGGAACTCACCCGGGGGCCCATGGGCAAAGTTAGTGTAAGTGTGGCTGGGGAGGATGAGTGGGTGGCCGGATCTGGGATCCAAGTTTGAGTGTGGGGCCAGGGAGAGCCGCCACACAGGCACCCAACATTTTCTGCAGCCAGTCGAGGGAAGACGGTAGGGGGAAGGACTGGGAGTCGCGATCCCATACTCCCCGGTCTCGGTCTGTGCCAAGGTAATCTTAAACATGAGGGGTACCCCGCCTCCACAAAGGGACAAGGGAACGGCTCGGGGCTGGTGGAGCAGGCTGGTCTGTAAATCCATTCTGCCTGTTTTAAAGCTTAAGACAATCAAAGTGGGGTGGAAGGTACATTTACTGCCCGGGTGGGAGGAGCAATACCCACTCGAATTTCACGACCCATCATTGGCACATGATGGTCGGGGTTTGTTTAAGCATGTTGTTCAAGATTTTTTGTATTTTGTGTTACAGCCCCAAGTTGAGCAGAGGTGTAGGATCCTCTCCATGCTTGGGATCATTTTGTGACAACTCCAAGTTGAGCAGAGGCGTAGGACCCTCTCCATGCTTGGGATCATTTGGATTACATTGTGTAACTAAGATTGCAACATTTTGTAATAAGTTGTAATGTAACAAGTGATTGTAAATTTTGATGCATTGTATAATGTAACAAGTGACGCAGGGGTATCAGACCCCTTATTGTAAATTGATGCCTGCCGTACCACGGTTTTTTCCCTTGTATTTGAGGGGAACAGATGGGATGGGGATCAGTGGCAGGTAGCTGTTAGGTAAATACAGGGGATGGTTGTTTGTCGGGGGTCAGAAAATTTTGCTCACTCCTTCGAGTGGATACTTCAATCAAGTTGGGAATATCAAAAGGGAGGAATGTAGTGGTTTGCAAAATTCCCCTATTTTCCCTGAAGATCGGGAAATATTGGTCCACATTGTGGATGAAGAATTATGCGTTTTGAATTGCCTCTGGGTTGGATCAATGTTTTTAAAGCATACTCAGAGCCACAAAAGACTGCTCTGAGATGGACAGCATGTGGACAACACCGGAATCGAGGAGCTCTGTGGAAAATATTCACACACCTTAAGACAGTACATTTATTAATAAAATTGTTCCCTGGAGTTTGGTCAATCACAAAGATTTTAAAATGGCTGTCAGAGAAAGCATTGGACAAGAACAATAGGGCTTGGATAAGCAGCCCGTGATGTCTGTGTATAAAGTGGGAGGATACAGTGGCAGTCAGACCTGTCAATCAAACCAGGGAATTTCCCTTTTGTGGAGAGGCAAGGTTTGTTTATACGAAACTGCAGGATGTTTATTTACTGAAGGGATTAGCCCACTTGGACCGAAACGGCAGAACAATCGGCTTCTATTTGCACAGAAATCCAAACCCATTCAAAGCACTTACACACAATGGATACATCTAAACTCCGGAAAAAGGACTTTTGATAATCAACAGTTTAGGAATGAATGGGTTTTTGAATCACCCAATTCTAAACAATAAGGCAGTTGGATTCCCTTTTGTTAGCCCAGGTGAACTCTGGATGTGGGCGGGTACACTCCGGCCCCAGAGTGTAGACACATTAAATCACTCCAACCACTTTGAATCAGCCAATCACAGCCTTTCTTTTGTGTATTGGAACTTTTGGGCGTGAGTTTTGCACACAGACATTTTTCAGCGCCAAACAGGAGTTGGCAGGATATAAAAGATCGCTCCTGAGAAGCTATCTCTCTCTCACTTCGCTGGACCACAGGTGAGCAGGGTTTCTGACTCCTCAGCAAGACAACCTAGTAAGGAGTTAGGGGTGGTAATTAAGGGGAAATTGCTAAGATTGTTTAATCAACATTGTAGCCACTTACCCCTCGTTTTGCCATCTGCCTTCCCCCATTTAAGCAATTTTACTGTAATTACTGTGTTCGTGTGGTATAGTTCAAAATTTGATTATAGTTTCTTTAGTTTAATAAAAGTTTGACTTTCTCACACCCAGACCAGTTGTCCGTTTTAATATATCATTAATTATAAGCCCTCCAGTCAGAACTGAAAGGTGGGGTAGCGATTCGAAACTACTGTTTGGAAATTGGTTTACAGTGTAGCAGCAAAAGGCTGCTGACCAGGTGAATTACCATAAACCAGGTTAAAAGGTTGGAATTGGTCAGAGTGCAGGCAAAGCTGCCTGACCAGGTAAATTACCGTAAACCAGTTAGAAGATGCCCCCTACAAAAAATACAGGCAAATACAAAATAACTATACTTATACAGGGAATGGGGAACACACGGCACATCGAGGGAAAACAAACTACATTAACAATCCCCTTATCCTTATCACACCCCCTATACCTAACTAGATTAAGCTATGATGGGCCAGAATTCATGCTCACCAATCCTAAGCAAAGCCAACTGTTAACGAGTGCAGGTTTTGAGGTTTGGTTCTCTGTCCTCTTAGGTACCCTGTCGCCACGTGGTCTTCAGGGGCGCAGTGCTGGAGCTGCTGCTGCGACACACCTTCTTCCCCTCCGCTGCCGTCATCGTCTCGTCATGATGGGTTCTCCTCTTCTTCTCCCTCGGGTGGGCGTCGGCGGCAACATTGTGCCTACAGGGCAGCTGGCAGTTTTTACTGCCTAGATTTTCCTACCCAAGCGTTAAAACGCCAATATATTCGTCGTGGCGTGGACACCTGCGTTTTCGCAGTGTTCAACAAGATGTTCGTCTCACCAAGCGCCAGCTTATAACTAGACGCTTGGCCTCATCAATATGGTATTCGCTTCCCTGCTCTGCTCTTATCGAGTTGTTACCGTCTTCTTTGTCTCTTTTCGCCTCATCTCGTTCGGTTACTATACTAGTCCTGGACTGCCTACTCACTTTTGTCTTGCCCCCTTTTGTGGCCTGGGCATCCTGGATGGCTATGGACTCAGGTCTCGTTCCCCTTCCCCGCGATTGGTATGGTGTAATTGGTTGCTGAAAACTCTGCTACGGGGAGCGAGGAGAGAACCCGCCACGAGGCCAGGGCACGAGTACGAGCGACGGCAGCCCAAGAGGCCGGAGTCACGAGAGCAGGAACAAGGGCAAGAGCAAGAGAGAGATTGCTACCCGGGGCCTGCAGTTATACTCCTTTCGAAGCCCCTTATCTGCACGCCAAATCGGGTTAGTTCATTGTTCCAATTTTGGCAGGCTGGTTTAAATAATTATAGCAATCTGAACTAACTGTTTTTAGATGGCCGTTTATCACACCTAATGGCCTGATGTCCGGGCTGTATTGTTATTAATGCATTCTAATCAGCCTGTCCAGCCTTGACGGCTCTCATAAGCTGTTTCCAATTATTTATGCAGACAACTTGATGGCCTCAAGTATAGGCCTAACTAGTTCTGGTCTGTCTACGATCTCGTTTAATGCATATTCAATGTTTGCTCTCTGTTTTCCAAAATACAAAGTCCTTTTTCACAGAAACTGCATTTTAGGTTTCGATTTCCCCAAAAGCTGCTTGTGCTGCCATAGAGTCCAAGCTTTTAAAAATCTTGCAGGCTTTTGGTCACGAGGTGCGGGCGCCATCTTTTGGGTGCCCTTTTTAAAATGTCCATGCAGGGTTACTTTTATTAATAACTTCGGGGGAATGTGGGAATTTTGCGAATCTTACAAGGCAGGGTGGGAGGAAGTGTAGTCCAGGTAGTGAAGATATGCTGTGCCTGTGTGCTGTGTCTGGGCGCACACATGTGTGCTTGTGGGCAAGGGTGTATTTGTGTATGGGTGCATGTGTGTAGGTGTGTGGATACATGTGCGCATGGGTGCATGTGTGTGTATGTGTGTGAGAGTGTGTGTTTGTGTGTGTGCATCCCTGATTACGCTTACCCTCTGGTCTTGGTAGCATTGGAAGATTAAAGGTGTGTGTTAGTCTACATGTGTCATTAAGCAGTGTACTGATTTCTCCAGCACTCTGAGGTTTGATAAAAGAACCTACATAATCGCACTGGCCACTGCTCAGAATTGATGTGTGTTTACACAAAAATACTGACTAATTTAGCCCACCCAAAATGTAAACATAAACTTACATAGAATTACATGTGGGGAGAAGTTCAGTTGCTTAGCATCTCCCATTAGTGCCTGGCGGGGGCGCTAACGGGGTACTAATGAAGTAGCGAGGCGAATCCAGCGCCGCACGCCAAATCCAATCGCCCCTTAGTATCCCCGCTAACAGTTAGCGCCTGGGGCTTTAGCGCCAGGCAGATCATGACGTCAGTGAGCATGCAATGCTCACTGAGCGCCCGATCTACCAAATTGATTATTGCCCCCTGCCTTAGCGTCTCGTCCCAACAACAACAGGAAGAGGAGGCGTGAAGCAGACGGATGGCGGCTCCAGGAGCAATATTTAAAGGGATGAGTCACAGCTGTCAGGTTAGCGGCGCTGTTTCACTGCTTCTTTGTCAGTTTGCAATTGTGCAAGAGTTTAATTCAGTCATTTAATGATTCTTTAGTAGCAGGAGTGTTGTGGCTACTAAAGACTTATTACATTTATTCTGACAAAATTTCAAAGTTCTACACATCGTTACATTAATGGGGGCTGTACTGGCAGTTGACCTCGCCCTCCAGAATCTACTGCGGTGGCAGTGGGGGCAGCGAGAAAGGTTGGAACGTGTGGCTAGAGGGAGGAGGAGGGCCATCAGAGATCTCAACAGGAGTCCTTACCCTCCGAGGGTATTCCGAGAGCACTTCTCTTACCTTCAATTAAGTGAGGAGCAGTGTATTAGAAGGCTCTGCTTCGCCAAGGTGGTGGTCACAGAACTCTGCCACCTCATGTAACCAGACCTCGAGCCTCAGATCAGGGCGACCACGGCTCTCTCGGTGGCAGTCAAAGTCACCCTCACCCTCAATTTCTTCGCCAGTGGTTCCTTCCAGTCTGCAACAGGCACAGTTCGCCATCCATCACTGCATCCGGGAGGTCACAGAGGCTCTCTGCAGTAGGAGAAGGGATTACATTTCCTTCCCCATCAACAGCGAGAAGCAGGACGAACGTGTATGTGGCTTTGCCAGGATAGCAGGGGCTTCCCCATGGTGCAGGGCGCCATTGACTGCACCCACATGGCTTTTCAGGCACCTCATAACAATCCTGAGGTCTTCCGTAACCGCAAAGTCTACCACCCACTTAATGTGCAGTTGGTGTGCAACAACAGAAAGCCAATCCTCAATGTGAATGGCCACTATCCTGGCAGCAGCCACGATGCCTTCATCCTGCGCCAGGCCGGTGTGCCAGCACTCTTGCAGCCACCACATCAAGTTCGTGGCTGGCTGGTCGGAGACAAGGACTATCCAATCTCCACCTGGCTCATTACTCCCCTCCGCAACCCCAAAACTCCTGGCCAGCACTCATCTAATGAGAACCATGCTGTCACCATGAACATCATCAGGCAGACCATTGGGGTGCTCAAGCAACGGTTCCACTGCCTTGACCATTCGTGAGGAGCCCTCCAGTACTCGGCTGAGCAGGTGTCCCATTTCGTCATGGTCTGCTGCATGCTCCACAACTTGTCCATCATGAGGGACCAGCCCTTGTCACCATGGATTGTGGGACCACCTCAGGAGGAATATGAAGGAGAGGCGGAGGAGGACACGGAGGAAGAGGAAGATGAGGAGGAGGAAGAGGAGGAGGAACAGAAGCGAAGGAGGAGGCAGCCACTCAATCGGCCTCATCAGATTGTGGTTCCAATAAATTAAAGCCCAGATCCCCGTTGCTCACCACATCCCCATCATTCTATCCCTGTCGCAGGCCATATCACAGCACAAAGCTGAAATGAGACACCACAAAATCATCCAAAGCCAATTAATAAATTTATCTATCATCAGTGAACACATATTTACAACAACAATATTAGCTATTCACCCTTGTGCATTCCCTTAGTGCCCCTTGTTACTGTGCCTTTGCCTACTCTAGTGCTCCTACGAAGTGTTGGCCCACTGAGTGGCTACAGCACGGCGGGTGGAAGGCTGCTGAGTGTCCGTGCGGGAGACTTCAGATGGCCTTGCAGGACGCCCTCGACCAGCTCTGAGCCCGGAAGGCCCGGCTGTAGACTGCACCACCTCAGCATGGGCGGCAGCAGTCTGGGCTGGCTGGATGGCAGGCAGCGACAAAGGCAATGGTGGAGTGGCAGTGGTAGGAACAGGAATGCTGTCATCCTGAGAGAGGACAGCGGGTTCTTACTCCACTGACCCACTGCCACTCCCCCGGGGTAGCACCTCAGCATTCCTAGCAATCTGCTGGCGCACAGATTGCTGGCCTGCTGTGGCACCGTGAGATCCCTGGTGAACGAGAGGGAGAGAGAGACCTAGGAGCAGCACAGAGAGAGAAAGAGAGGGGGAGAGAGAGGGAGAGAGGGAGCGAGAGAGGGGGAGAGAAAGAGAGGGAGAGAGAGCCCTGTGAGCAGCAGAGAGAGAGAAAGAGAGGGAGGGAGGGAGCGAGAGAGGGGGAGAGAAAGAGAGGGAGAGAGAGCCCTGTGAGCAGCAGAGAGAAAGAAAGAGAGGGAGGGAGGGAGCGAGAGAGGGGGAGAGAAAGAGAGGGAGAGAGAGCCCTGTGAGCAGCAGAGAGAGAGAGAAAGAGAGGGAGGGAGGGAGCGAGAGAGGGGGAGAGAAAGAGAGGGAGAGAGAGCCCTGTGAGCAGCAGAGAGAGAGAGAAAGAGAGGGAGGGAGGGAGCGAGAGAGGGGGAGAGAAAGAGAGGGAGAGAGAGCCCTGTGAGCAGCAGAGAGAGAGAAAGAGAGGGAGGGACGGAGCGAGAGAGGGGGAGAGAAAGAGAGGGAGAGAGAGCCCTGTGAGCAGCAGAGAGAGAGAAAGAGAGGGAGGGAGGGCGCGAGAGAGGGGGAGAGAAAGAGAGGGAGAGAGAGCCCTGTGAGCAGCAGAGAGAGAGAAAGAGAGGGGGAGAGAGAGGGTGGGGGAGAGAAAGAGAGGGAGAGAGAGCCCTGTGAGCAGCAGAGAGAGAGAACGAGAGGGAGGGAGGGAGCGAGAGAGGGGGAGAGAAAGAGAGGGAGAGAGAGCCCTGTGGGCAGCAGAGAGAGAGAAAGAGAGGGAGGGAGGGAGCGAGAGAGGGGGAGAGAAAGAGAGGGAGAGAGAGACCTGTGAGCAGCAGAGAGAGAGAAAGAGAGGGAGGGAGGGAGCGAGAGAGGGGGAGAGAAAGAGAGGGAGAGAGAGCCCTGTGAGCAGCACAGAGAGAGAAAGAGAGGGGGAGAGAGAGGGAGGGAGAGCCCAGGGAGCAGCACAGAGAGAGAGAGAGCGAGAGGGAGAGAGAGAGAGGGAGAGAGAAAAAGGGAGAGAGAGAGAGAGAGGGAGAGAGAGAGAGAGAGAGGCGGGGAGAGAGAGAGAGCGAGGGAGAGAGAGGGAGAGAGAAAGGCAGAGGGAGAGAGAGGGGGAGATAGAGGGAGAGAATGAGAGAGAGGGAGATAGAGGGAGAGAATGAGAGAGAGAGAGAGAGAGGGAGGGAGAGAGAGCCCAGGGAGCAGCCAACAGCAGAAAGAGAGCCCGGCAGAAAGATTACAAAACCAGTCTGAAGAGCCCTATCAAAACTCATCCATATTTGAGGAGGATGTCGACATCCAGGTCCATTCACCATATCAACTGTTGGGACGACATGTACTTCAGACCCAGAGGTACAAAAGGCATCTGTTGCTGGCCTGGAGTTAAAGTGGTAGGTATAAGCTATAGAACTAGTTAAAATAAATGTAAAGATGTACGGTGGCCCAGAATTTCAGGTCAGGAGCTTCCCGCGGGTGTAAGCCCCCGACCTGCACTTACCTAGCGCACCGGCCATTGAGCTGTGGGCCCCCGTGGAATTCCGATCCGAGGCCTGGTCCAGCTGCCGGCACGCAGTGCTTGCGTATCCCAGGGGCGCAGTTAGTTCAATGCGTCCCCTGGGATCACGTGGGCCATGGGGAGCCAATCGGAGCAGGGAATGCTCCATTCATAAGTCTGACAGGAAGACCTGTCAAAAGTTAGAAATACTACGGCCCCATAACTTCACTAAATCTTCAAATAAATTTTTAAAAAACATCACATTTTTTAAATAAACTATAAATTACATAAAATAACTATTTTAAACAATAATTTAAATTTTTGGAAAAAATAATTTTATTTTCTAACGGGGCTAAAAATAAACTTACCTTTCTTTAAAGTATTTAAAAATAATAAACCTGTGGAAAAATGTTTTCATTTTAATTAATTCACCACTTACCTTGTAAAAAGCAGGCCTTGCGCCTGCTTTTTATATGTGTAACTCCTGGAGACTTACCCTCCCGGGAAAACCTGCAAAAAAAAGTAAGTTCGATTCGCACGCGCAGCCTCTCCTGCGCACGTGTTCCACCTCTGATCCCCTTCTTTCAGGGGAATGGAAGTGCCGGTTTCCCACGCATGCACAGTGCATGCAGGAAACCAGCACTTCCATTGGGCTTACGGGTGAGTACCCCATGTGGACTCACCCGTGGAGACCCGAATTTCTGGGCCCGATACATTGTGAAAGTAATCTACTATATTATGCTGAGACTTCAAACTGTTACCATAATGTGTAGCAAGGTAATCCAGGCCTACCTCCAGCTGTTTGGAAATATTACTGCCGCCGGGGTCTTTACCAGTAGGTGTTTAGCACTATTAGCAGCCTCAATGAAGTAAATGACCCTGCAGAATTTAATTGGTGCTCAACTCCACAAGTATAATTAACGAACATTGCTTAGCAATCTTTTCTGTGGGCTTTTTTAAACTGCTTAGGAGCTGCGCACATGGTGGTAACTCGAATTGCAACGTAAAGCAACCATTTCCTTTGGCCCTGGATGGGAAAACAGTCCACCATATTTGGATAATAGTGTTTCCAGGTCAGCTAGGTGGCTATTTTGACAGTGAGGGTAGGGGGCTTAAGTTTTTCATATCCAAAGCCAGGCTGAAGCAGGACTTCTCTGAATTCCGGATAACGATTTGGAGTGGGCCCCGTACCTACAAATTAAACCTGCCACCACCTTGGAGCATGCTGGGGGGACTGACTGCTGTTCGGCTCTGCTGCCCCTCTGGACTGACGTGGAAGGGGATTCGTTGAAAAGTCACAAGATCTTGGTTTCCCTTTTGATGATATTTTAGGCGCCCACGCAGCTGAATTTGAGACAGAAGGAAAGAGACATGCACCACACTTGAAACAGCACCCGCTGTTGATGCAGATGCCAAGCAAACAGACAGAACAATGGGAGAGCCCACAGGTAGGTCCTGGAAGAGGTGGCAGGCAAAGCCAGGGTTACGGGTGAGCTCGGGCAGGCAGCGTCCCACAGTACTTTTGTGGATGGCTTCTTGGAGATTAAGATTACCCTCCGTAAACCCGGCCACTAACCTTGGACAGGATTCCTCGTAGTGATGTTCAGGAGAGTTACGAGGCCCATGGGTCCACCAGGTTAATAATAGAACACCTCTTTGGAATGTTGAAAGCATTATTCTGCTGTTCGAGCAGGTGGCAGTGCATTACAATATACTCCAACTCGAGTATCAAGGATAGTCATCGCCTGCTGCATCCTGCATAAATATGCACTGAAGCAAAGAGTTCAGCTGCAGGAGGAGGAACCACCATGGAAAAGGGAGGAGGATGGGGGAGGATATAGTGATGAGCAGGAGAATGAGGATGATCCAGAGGCTTATCCAGTCCTGGTCCAAGAAATACCAGAAGTGCTCTGATAATGGACATGTTCTTGTGAAAGTACGTATTGACTGTACAATATCTATAAAGACACCCAAACCCCAACAGCTGTACTTGGCTACATTTCCTCAGAACATTCAAGGCTCAGTGTGACAATTTCTTGGAACTTCCCAGTGCCACACCATACCGCATCATCTGCCTTTCTCACGAGACTCAGTATCGTCATGGGGGGAGAAAAAACAGCAAAATAGTGTGACTTAAATTTATGACACCAACGTGTCCTAGAGCAGAGAAGTTCTGTAGGGGTTTTTGGTGTACGCAGTCAGCTTGCCCCTGACTGTTTTGAGCGGTTCGAATCGCTCCTACACCCCTGGGTTCTAGACACCGGACTTAGGTACAGGCGGCGATACAGAATTGGAGTAGACAAGTGGTTTGGTGCAAGAAAACTGTATTATATTAAAGGCACAATAAAATTACAACACTGAAAATTACTGGAATAGTTACAGGCATATAAAAGTACACTTAAATAAGAATGGGGAACACACGGCACATCGAGGGAAAAATCACATTAATAATCCCCCTACCCTTGCCCCACCCCCAATATCTAACTAAATTGTGCTATAAGGGGCCAGGGATTATGCTCACCAATAAGGGTTTCTTGATAGGTCGAATCCTGTCGATTAAGCCGGTTGCGGTTTTGGGGTTCGCTCTTTGTGTCCTTTGGGGCCTGCCGTTGCCACGTGGTCCCGGGGCGCGGTGGTGGAGTTGTCTGAGTAAAGTATCCTCTTTTCTCCATTAGAGATAGGGAGTAAAGTCTTTGTTGAGTATATTATCTTGTAGAGTGGAAAACTTCGGGTTTTGTTCTTCTGGTGGTGGTCTGGTCATCGAAGTTTTGTTGCGGTTGGGGTTCGGTTGGCGGTCTTCGGTGTTGGCTCGGTCGCGGTGGCCTAGATCATTACCTGTGCAGTGGTAATGATCTGAAGGTGTGGTTTACCCGGCTCTTTGTTACCGCGGTGCTCGTGGTCGTTCCTCGTGTAAGGCTGCAGTTGCGGCCTAGTCATCTTCGGTCGAGCCTGCCCCACCATGCCTGTCTGCTTCTTTGAGTTTCGAGTAACCTGGACCTGAGTGTGTGCCTGCTCATCCCCAACGCTTCTTTGCGTTTCGAGTAACTCTGCACCCGAGCGTGTGCCTGCTCGTCCCCAATGCTTCACCACACTGCCCTTCTCTGCTTTCTCATCGGCCCACCTTCTTCTCGCCTTGCTTGCTTGCTTGCCTTGGTTATCGGTGGGCCTACAATTATACTATTTCGAAGTTCGTTTTTTGCGCGCCAAATCAGGGTTAGTTCTTTGTCCGTTTTTTGGTGGGCTCGTTAAAGTGATTATAGTCGTTCACCTTAACTGCTTTTTGGGTGGTTGCCCCGTTGCTAAATCATCTTTAATGTCTCGGTGTTTGTTATGCATAATGTGAATCGGTCTCTTCCTGGCTTGGTAGCCAGTTTAAACTGTAAGCGATTATTTATGCAAAGGTTTGATGGGTTCAAGATTAAGTCTTTCCTGAGTTGATTTGTTTCAAAAATGAAGAATGCGTATTCTGCATCATCTAGTTGTCTGGCTTCAAAATAACAAGTCTCCCACAGGCCCAGGCATGTCAGGTTTTTCAAAGCCTTTTGAACTTGGCCTGCCATTTTTGCAGGTTTCTGCTTTCAATCTTGCAGGTTTCTGCCACAAGGTCCAGAAGCCATTTCCTTTAGGATACCCTTATTAATAACTTGTCCTTCAGGGTCCCTTTATTAATAACTTTGGGGAATGTGGGAATTTTGAGAACCCTACACTCCCCCCTGTTGATACTAAAACTTGCTTTAAGTATCATACTTACGAAGGTGAGCAAAATTCCCGACCCTCCATAGCCAATCTTCCCTGTAATTACCTATCTAGAATCCCATGACACACACATTTTGCATTCTTTAAAAAATGTAGTGTACATAAGCATACATAGGCAGAATACAGTTGTTTACATGCATCCAAGCATGGAGGGGTTCAACATCCCTGCACCACTTGGTACGCACACATCTTTATTAAAAATAACACGTCAAAGTCTTTATTAAAAATAACAAAAATGCAAACAAAACAACAATCTTTATTCAGAAATACAAAATAAAAGATTCAAACAGGTGTATCTCCCTCCACCTTAACATAATGCTCCTTCCAAGTCCTTTGGTTTTGGAATTCTAGTATTTGGCCTTTTCCCTTGCACTGAGTGCACACTAGGTACAATACTATTCCCAGCTGTGGGAAGCCATTCTAACCCATGAAGGGACCTCTATATTTTCAAAAATGTACCACCAGGGTGGAACTACAGTGTCCAATATCTTGGCCCCTATCTCTACTATCTTCTGCTCTAAAGTGTGGAAATATTTCTGTGAGACTATTACTGCTTTTAGTGACTTGGTAAGATGTTCTGGTCGAGGGGGGATTTCGTAGCTGAAATGTGCTACATATTTTTGCAGGTTGGTAAAATTTTCTGTTACAGTGAGGTGAACAGTGGAGGGTTCAGGAATGGGAACAATTCGTTCCTGGGCAACTTGAACTTCTGCCTTGGGTTTAAAGCAGAAACTGCTGTCACTTACCGGACACCAGCTATGCTGTCCATGCTGGTAGTGGAGCGCACCTGTGGTGACACAATATGTCCCACCTCCTATATATGCTACCTGCAGGGGAACATGGTCTTGTGCCATTACCTCCATGGTACAGTTTATAGGTTTTGCGCCAGTAGCTTTAAACCCGCACTGTGGTTTTGAGTAGGTGTTCAAGTGCTGGGAACACAGTATTATGTGTGCTCCCCGGCTCCGGCACCCACTTTAAGACTTAAGGTGGGACCGCTGTGAAACGGATGTGTGCACCCCCTTGAATGACTCCAATGTTCTCTACCCTGTATACCGGTGCAGGTCGGGCTGTTCCACCCATGACCGGCATTCTCACTACTATCCCTGGTTGGAACGTCCACAATCTACTGGGACAGGGTAGGCCTCAGAGCTAGCCAGAGTTGGCACGGGCTCAATGCATTCTCAAATGGGTGGAGGGCTGCGAGGTGCTTGTTGCTGATCCAGGAGGGGACTAAACCCTGTTTTAAATCCTCCAGGTTACTGCAGCCCTCACCTAGCAACCGTGCCCCGTACAGTATGCACACCTTGTTCTGTGTAGCCTGATCTGAAGCATTCCTGTCCTCTCTTATGAGGGCATTTACAGTCTTTGCATGCTTCTCCAGCTCAGCAATGATCTCTTTTAAATGGACCGTCATAGCCTGGTCCTTGTGTAACTGAGCCTACTACTGTATTTTCATCCATTAAGATTTTTCGCAATTGTGTTTTCAAACCGTTTATCTGTGTCTGCAATTCTATGTCATCCAGGCTGTTTATAACAGAGGATCCTGTGTTAAACGCTGTGAAAACATCATTCCAGGTTCCCCTTTTTTGTTTCCCCGCATTACCAAAATACTCAGTGTGTGTAGTGTACAGTTCTGTCTTGTCTACATTGGCAAAATCGAACTCATAGAATTTCCTAAACATTACTTTTAACAGGGCCTGGTATAGCTGTTCTGTCTCTTTGGGGCACCACTCAGGTAAGTGTACCTCGGTAAGGATTACAATCACGGAAGCTACCGCGTAGTGTACCCCCTGGTATAGCACCTTTTCCATCGGCACTAGTACCAGCCCATTCCCTGGTCCCTTGGTGGTGGCAGGGCACCCCTCTATGTATGTCCTTTCTGTCTGAGTCGTGGGCAGGGGCTTTCAGGCATATGCCACTAGTTCAGTGGCTTTAACTGGGGCTGGGGTGCGTGGGACTATGCAATTGTGTAGGTGGGAATCCCATTCCACCCCCCTCCCCTTATCCTGCCATGATGCGAAGAAGATGATGGATATGCCTGTGGGGCAGGCCCTTTGTGACCCCCACACACAGACATAAATTCCTTGTTCCGAACCCTACCACTTATCCCAGCATACTCTAGTCCCCCCTCGGGTCCCTGTGACCATCCGGTAGGTGTCGTTCCCTAGTTATACCCAGTCAGCTGTACAGTCCCCCATGTCTCTGCTCAGCTTTCTGAGCCACCACCACATTCCCAGGGGAATCTGTCCTCTGCAGGTCAGGCACACGCGTTTCCCCTCAGTGACCCCGACCCGTGAGGTCACAACCTGTACGCTGGGGCAGGGGAGGGAGGCCTCCCCGTAGGTGAACCTGGTCTGGCTGGAGTACCGGGTGGAGTTGGATCCCAGCCACCCTGGCCATCTTCCCTCATGGGAATAGATAGCGGGCTCCTCCATGCCTCGTTCGCCGCCCCCAGCAGTCACAACCGGTGCTCTCTCTCCTGAGCACCCTTGGATGTGGGAGTCCTCCACGTCACCTCGCTTCCCAGTGCTCATTCCTATCAGGGCGAGTAGGAGTACGCCCCCCTTCATTTCGAAATCCCTTCTGTAAAGAGACACAAGAGCATATAGCCAGGTCCCGAGAAGATTCTCTGGCTTGGGTAATACATAGTCCAGTCTTGCGACCTCGACTTAATACAAACACTCTTAAAACAATAATATTTAAACTACCAATCACCTCGTATAAACTTAAACTAGCACCCAAATCAGCAATAACTAAAATTACATTACAGAAACTATGTACATCCGCCGCCCGTCTCCGGGCGGCCAGGCTAATCCCTGTTCGGGCTGCAGCACACTACTCCCTTTGGTGTGGCTGCCCTGTCCTGTTCCTTTGGTCCCTCGCAGCCTGCGGCTACTGGCTGGGAACCTCTGCCCTCAGATTGATTCCCGACTCAAGAGGCTGCCCTTTTAAACTGGGGAGCTGGTGACCACGGTTTCCTTGGCCGTGGCGTTCGTGGGGACCTTCTAGGGACTTTGGCTGGTGGGGTTTTTCTGGCTGGTGGTTCTTTAACACGAGCCAGTGCCCCCTCCGGTGCAGTCTGTGGGCTTTCCACTACCGCTGGCTGGGGATTTTCAACCTCAGGCTTTACCTCTCCTAAACCTGTGCTAGGGGCAGGTAACTCTTCACAGCCTGATGCTGCAGGCTGAGGGTCTCCGCCCCCAGGCCCCACCTTGTCTAAATCTGGGTCAGGGGCAGGGTCTTCGCCCTCACATCCCACTACATCTAAGTCCCAGAGGAGTGGGGGAGTGTCCCAAATGGTGGGTGGGATGGCCCCTCCCTTAAAACAGGCCACAGCACCTGCCTGTGCAGTCTGTGAGTTTTCCCCTGTTGCAGGCTGAGGATTTCTATCCTCAGACCTTGCTCCAACTGGCTGTTCTCTTTTCTCGGGCTTAAACAATTTGCATTGGTTAATATGGAACCATTTGATGCGCCGAGGCATCTTTATGGCGTATACCATAGGGCTTGCCTTGTCTACAATGCTGTAGGGCCCCATGTATAATGGTTCTAGACTTCCTACCCGAGCAAAATTCCTCACCATGACCTGATCCCCTATCTCCCACTCGTGTTTTCGGGGTTCTAACAGCAATCAGTTACTCCGATGCTGCTTTCCCATGTTCCCAGCCGCCTGCCCGTGGACCTGTTTAAGGTGCTCAAATAGGTTCCTGGCGAACCTGTCCCAGTTTACCTCCCTGAGCTGACCTTCTGTGAGCACCGGGGCAAGTACATGGGTGGGCGTCCGCATAACTCTGCCAGTCATCAGCTCGTGCGGGGAGTACCCCGTGCTTTTTGACTGGCTGGCTCGGATCCCCATCAGGACCGACGGTAGGACCTCTGCCCATTTTCTAGGTGAGTCCACCGTCTCTTTCCTCAGCCTTTCTTTCAAGGTCCTGTTCATCCTCTCCACCATCCCTGAGGACTGTAGGTTGTGTGCAACGTGCCATTTCCCCTCAATGCCGAGTACTATAAGGGTATTCTGCATGACTTGCCCGGTAAAGTGACTCCTGTTGTGTATGTAACCTGTTCCACCTTAAGAGAGCTTAAGCCTGTTCCACCTTAAGAGATGTACTACTTTCTCAGGCTGCTGTAGACGTAATACCGGGGGTGAACACACCGGTATATAAGCACTGTGCAGTAATCTTGTATTCAGTGTAGTCCCTACCTCCAACCAGTAAAGACCTGTTTTATTGTTACTGATTAAGTCTGAGTATTAATTACTTGAACAACTCACAGACTTAACACTGGCGACGAGTCAGGTTCTTACCCTGCGGCAGTTATTCCACGGCGGCTTCGTCCACAGACAGGACGTTGAAGAGAGGTTTCAAATCTCACCACCCCACTGGAAGCGACAGGCATTAGGACCCTGAAGCCTCCATCAGCGACTGAAAACTGGAGGACAGAAGACATCCTGCAGCTTCTTTTTCAACCTCGGTGGTGGGTAAGCCAAGCAGCGTTGGCTGCAAAGACAGGGCTGGGGGAAGTCGGAGGTAGAAGGGCAATCGATCGCAATCCCTGATAAGGGCCGCACTCGGGCTGAAAGGCGCAGCGTCGGCAGACACTGAAGGCGTGAGAGCCGCGGTGAAAAGTGCGGGCCATCGATCGCGGCGGAGATAAGGGCCGCACTCGGGGGCTGAAGGGAGACGGCGTCGGGGGACGGGTGAAGACCGCCAAGCGTGGGAAAACCGCCATTTTGTGGGCGGAGGATGACGGCAAGAGCGGGAAGCCGCCATCTTGGATAGCAGTAAAAAAAAAAAAATCTGAGAAATTGCAAATCTGATAAAGTACTACAATGCCTAAACATGGGAATATTCGCAACTTTGATAGTGACATCGAAGATTGGGCCATATATGTTGAACGGGTTAAAAATTATTGTAAGGCCAATAAAATTCGTGAGGCTGATAAAGCACTAACATTATTAAATTTAATGGGTGCGAAGACATACGGGCAATTGAAACACCTGTTATCACCAGATGAACCGGCGGATAAGACGTTCGATGAGATTGTTACTGTCCTGAAAGATCATCTAAACCCCACGCCGCTGATGCTAGCGGAACGATTTAAATTTTATGACAGAAGGCAGCTACAGCATGAAAGCAATACTGAATATTTGCTGGAATTGCGTAAATTAGCGAAATATTGCCAGTTTGGAACGGGACTGACAGATGCACTACGAGACAAATTTGTGTGTGGTTTATTTAAACAGGATACACAAAAGCGACTGCTCGAGGAGAATGAGCTGACGCTTGAGAAGGCGGTCACTATGGCAGCAGCACACGAAGCCGCAGCGAGAGGCACGGCAGTAATGCAGCTACGGTCACCGGAGCTCAGTGCACACAAATTGGGTGTGAGTTCTGGCAAATGTTATCGTTGTGGAAAGACAACGCATGATCAGAACCAGTGTTGGTTTAAAAACCAAGAATGTAGAACTTGTGGTAGGCTTGGACACATAGCTAGAGTATGCAGGTCAGGGAAGAAGACCAGCAACAAGAAGTCACCGCAAGGAAAATATGCAAAAGTACACAAGGTGGCCGAACAGGAGTCCGATTCAGACGCTAGCAGTAATGAACTGGCTGGCTTAAGCAGTATTGAACTGGCTAGCTTAAGGGTACTCAACGTTGGTAAGGGTGCAGACCTCCAGACAATTTGGGTTACTCTTCAGATAGAAGGAGTCCAAGTAAAAATGGAATTGGACACTGGATCGGCATTGTCGGTCATGAATAAGAAAGATTACAGAAGGTTATTCCAACATATTCCCCTACAGGATACGGAGATTATATTGACAACCTACACGGGGCAGAGAGTGTACCCCATCGGGACAATAAAGGTTGCAGTGGCCAACAAGGGCGAAGGAAGTCAAATAATGGACTTATATGTGCTACCGGAGGGAGGTCCACCACTACTAGGCCGGGAGTGGTTTAGAAACATAAATATGGACTGGCATTCGCTAAAAGCCATAAAGAGTGAGAACTCGGTGCAGATAATCAGCCCAGACTCTAGAACTGATGATGGTAAGACCAACCCATGTGCAAAAGACAAAGTTTCAGCACAGAATTCCACTGAGCAACAACAACATAGTTTAACAGAGAATTCTGAGTCTGTCAAGTCTACTGATATGCACATTTATGAGGGATACTGGGCTCGAACTCAACTCCATTTCAAACTACAACAGCAATTAGAACAAATGATTCACCGTTTTGAGCAAGAGATGAATGAAATAAAAAAGTTCTTTGTTACAGAGTGGGAGAATCTGGAAAGTCAACAGAAGCAACTGATGGAGAAAATGGAGCAGGAGCACACCAACCATCTGCGCGAGGAGGCCGAACGAATCAAAGCTGATTCAGGTTCTGAAGGTGCGTGCCATAATCTGGTGTCAGAAGAGTTAACGGTCAGCCAACTCCTTCATATGCTGAGGGACAAGACTCTGAAATGGGAAAAACTTGAACACGAGCTGCGATCTTCAAAGGAAAAGGGTTCGGAGCTCTCAAAAGTCATTGAGATGGCTGATGTGACAACACAGACTGAAACGACTGCAACAGAGCAGCCATTGGATGCCAAAAGTACGCTGACTCACGTCAATGTAGAACAACAGACCGCTGAAACAGCTGCTCCGGTAGAGGGATTGCATAGTCCGATCAATCAATCTCCAAAGGAAGTTGAAGTATTAAAATCACAAATGAGGTCACTAGTAAACGACTTGCTGAAAGCCCAGAAAAAGCTGGATGCAGAGGTACACATGAAGAAGTCTCTTCAGGAAAGATGTCTGGATTTGGAACAAGAGCTGGCTAACGTCCAGCTGGGTATGGAGGAAATAGACGACCCTCTCACTGGTCTAGCTCAGGACGACACCGAATATTACCATGACCTGGTGGACGACACCGAATATTACGGTGTCCTGTCCTGCCCAGCTTGTAACTTCGACTCCCAAAGTGCAGAAGTCATGGAGGAGCACCAAAAGTCTACGGAACATCGGGAGAAGCTGGCTCTACGACGGAAACAGGAGGAAGAGAAGGAGGAACTGCGCATGCAGCTGGCAGCTGTGGCAGCTGACAATGGAGCCCAGAGAGTCTCCAAGAAGCAGAAAAGGAAAAGTAAAAACAGAAGATGACCCATCTGAACCATTATCACCTCTACCAGATCACACACGTGGTCCCTCCGAACGGAGCCAAATCAGTTCGGAAGTTCAAGCTGTTAAATCCATGAAAGGACTATTGAATGAGTAACGCGAACCGACTACACCACAGAGATTGAATCTGTGAACTGTTTTCCGCAGAGACTGAATCTGTGATATGTTACGTTAACCATGAAGTTATATATGTATATATGTTATTACGTTATGTTAAATGGGGGGGATGACTATAAAGCTAAGAAGGGAGGAGTGTTGTGTATGTAACCTGTTCCACCTTAAGAGAGCTTAAGCCTGTTCCACCTTAAGAGATGTACTACTTTCTCAGGCTGCTGTAGACGTAATACCGGGGGTGAACACACCGGTATATAAGCACTGTGCAGTAATCTTGTATTCAGTGTAGTCCCTACCTCCAACCAGTAAAGACCTGTTTTATTGTTACTGATTAAGTCTGAGTATTAATTACTTGAACAACTCACAGACTTAACAACTCCCTTGGTCGGACTCCACATACTGTGGTAGCCCCCATCGCGAGAACACCTCCCTGACCAGGATCCTGGCTGTGCCCAGAGCCGTGGCTGTTCTGCAGGGGAAGGCTTCTACCCACTTTGTGAACACATCTACCAGGACTAGGCAGTACTTATAGCCTCCCTGGGCGGTGGGTAGGTGCCTGATGTAGTCGACCTGGATTGACTGCCATGGTCCCTCTACCCTCCTGATGTGTCCCATAGGTACCTTCCTTTTGTGGGGGTCAGGGTTGTTAGCAGCACACACCAGACAGCCGGCACAGAACTCGTGGACATCTTCCCTGAGTCCTGGCCACCATCCCGCCTGTTCCACCCGCTGCCAGGTGGTCTCAGGCCCGGGATGCCCTGCTCCTGGACACTCATGGGCCAGTTGAAGGAATTCCCTCCAGTGCTGCTGTGGTACCACCCATTGTTCTCCCCTAAACAGCATGCCTTCCTTCACAGAGAGGGCTGCTGTGCCGTAAGGGCCCTCTACACTTTTTCCCTCAGTCACTGCATTGAGGACTTGAGGACTGCCTTGAGGACGGGGTCTTGGGTTTGGACTGTCTTAAGGTCCGGGGCTAAAGCTACCCCTGCATTCCCTTGTGTCCCATTCCTACCCCTGACTGCTGGTACAGGACTGGACCCATATGGGTCCCAGAAAGTGCCTGTGCGGGCACCCTCCTTAGCTAGCACGTCGGCCTGCTGGTTGCCCTGACTACAGGGTTCTGTGGAGGAATGGGCTTTCACCTTATGGATGAAAACCTCCCCTTCCTCCCCCACTGCTGCTAAGATTTTCTCCAGCAGGGGTTTCACTGTGAGGGGTCTCCGGTCAGCGGACGTGTATCCGCAGCGGGACCAGATGGCCAGGTACTCCATACACGAATTGCACGTGAACATGCTGTCCGAACAAATCGTGTATGGGGTGGGGAAGATTTTGGGGCGTGTAACGACTTACACTACCGCGAACAGTTCAGCCTGCTGGGTGCTCATGGTGCTGGGGAGCTTAATTGCCAGGGCAATGTTTGCTGCTGGGTCATAAACTCCACACCCTGTGAGTCGCTCACCAGCAGATACCGTGCTGGAGCCATCCACATAGGTTTAGCGGCCTGTGGGGTGTATCCCGGCCCACAAACCTATGTCAACTTCCCAAACCCCTTCTTTGGAACACCGGTGGGCTTTTCCAGGATATACCTAGTTAGCTGCGAGCGTTGGCTTGCAGAGCCCTTTCACTTTTTGGTCCATCTGTGAGAGGAGCAGGGTCCAGCGAGCAATGCGGGCACTACTCACTGTCCCATCCTTGAATCTCCCGTCCAGGAGCATCTGGGTGGGCATGTGATGGGTGAGGAGGGTGATGGGAGAGGTGCCTGTGAAGATCAGCGATCTTTTCACAGCCCAATGTGTGGCCAAGAGGTGCCTCTCACAATTGGAGTAGCTCTTCTCCACATCCGTGAGTATCCTGGTGGAGTAGACCACCGGCCGCAGCCGGCCATGCCGCTCTTGGAGCAGCACAGCACTCAGGCTGTCCCCGCTGGCTGCCACCTCCAGGAAGAACTCTTTCCCCCCATCTGTGGCCCCTAGAGCTGGTGCGGTCTGCAGATCTTCCTTGAGCCTGACAAATGCTACCTGGCAACCCTCATCCCAAGCCCACTCCACTCCCTTATGTAGGAGTCGGAGCAGAGGGGCTGCTGTGGCCGCATAGTCCTCAATAAAGTCTCTGCAGTACCCGGTTAGCCCTAGAAAAGATCGCACTCCCGTGATTGTGTTGGGGACTGGTAACTCTTGTACCGCTTCCCTTCTAGCTTTGTCTATGGTCCTTTCCCCCGCGCGTACGGTCAGGCCCAGGAATTTCGCCTCCTGCTGGCCGATCTGCGCTTTCTTTGGGTTCACTTTAAACCCTTCCTTCTTCAGCAACTCCAGCAGTTCGGCCAGTAGTGGGCCATGCTCCTCTCTCATGTCGGTGAATAGGAGCAGGTCATCCACATACTGTACCAGCTGCCTGGGCTGGCTGAAGCACTTTAAACTTTTTGCCATGCAGTGATGGAAAATGCTAGGGCTATTGTGGAAGCCCTGAGGCAAACAGTTCCAGGTGTACCATTGCCCTTTAAAAGTAAAGGCAAACTTGTACTGATCCTCTCTCCTTAAAGGAATGGACCAAAACCCGTTGGAAACATGCAGCACCGTGAAAGTGGTCGCGGATGCTGGGATACTTCCTATCAGGTCGGCAACTGCTGCTACCGTGGGCGCACAGGCTGGGATGCTACTGTTGAGCACCTGATAGTCCACCGTGGCCCTCCAGGAGTTGTCCGGCTTTCTAACCGGCCACAGTGGAGAGTTTACGTGGGTGGCTATCGGTCTCAGGACCCCCTGTTGTACTAAGGAGGACATGGCTGCTTCCATGTCTGGCTCTGCTTCCCTGAGGAAGTTATACTGTTTTTGTGGTCGGGCCATAGGGTCCCCGTCTACGCTGACCTCGAACCCGTTGACCCTCTCACAGTCATGTTTGTGTGTGGCAAATGTGGCTAGGTGGGCTTGCACAAATGCCTGGAACTCCTTTGGGGTATTACTGACCATGAGCTCGAGGTTACAACCTTCTTTAGGCTTCATGGTGCACAGGGTCCCCTTCCCCTCTTTCCCTGTGATGACTACTACCCCGCCTTCCTTTCCTGTACTTGTCCCCCATAGGCAGTGATTCCTTAAATCCACTAGGATCCCGTGGCCCACAATAAAGTCGGCTCCCAGGATCCCTTTTCCACCCTCCACTTCCCACTTCATTAGGATACAGGTCCACTTAGAACAGAGTGTTCCTAAGCGAATGGACAGTGGGATGGAAAATGAGCCAGCCTGTTCTTTACCCGTGAATCCCAACAAACTGTATGGGACCCCGCTAGATAGAGGTGAGGTGGTGGGGTTATCTGAATGGATCATGGTGCATGATGCCCCCGTATCCAACAGATAGGTCCCCTTTACCTTTTCTACCTCCATCTCCACGAGGGGTCTCTTCCATAAGTCGTACTTGAGGGAACACAGGTAAACAGGCTGCGCTGGCTCTCGTCAGGACTGTGGGTTGGATGGGGCTGATGGGGTCAGAGCACCGGTGGTGGCTGCTACCCTCCCTTGGCCAGTCAATAGGGACCTCATTGCGTCCAAAAATAACTCGACCGTGGCGGGAGGGATTCCTGTCTCTGTCTTTTGGACTGGGGCAGAGGAATTCTTTCCCTTGTTATCCTTCCAAGGGTTTTTCCATCCTTCCCACACCCGTAACAATTAAGCTTTGTGCCGGAAGGGTTATTCCCTTCCTAATGCCACTCCTTCCTACCCTGTCCAGGTTTTACTTCATGCACCTTCCCCTTAGGTGGGTGTGCATCGGTTCCCCTACCATTCCTGTAAGCTAGGGTCAATTGTCTGATCACCGTCAGTTCGGTAGTCAGGGGATTCTTAGGGTCAAACCAGACTTTCGCCTTGGCCCTGACCTGTGGCAAGCTGTTTGCCACCAGGCAATGGAGCCAGTGGGCCAGCTGATCCTGGCCCAGGTACGCCCGGTTAGGTGCCCCTGTACAGGCACTCCTATACACCGGCCACAACCCGTCTGCGAAAGCCTGCGGGGTTTCCCCTGTGAGCTGCACTGTCTTCTCCACTCAGGAGAAAGGACTTCCCTCATTCATCCCCATGGCCTCAAGAACTTCCTCCATGAGTTCCCCCGACTCGCACTGTCAACTTCTTACACTGGTCAGAAAGGGACTGGAGGAGCTTACCCTCCAGGGAGAATAGCAGCATTTTGGCCTGTTCGGCATCATCGCACTCGTTAATGCTGGCTGCCTGTTCCACTTCCCTGAAGTGGACCGAGGGGTCCCCTTTTTCTGTGAGTTTTGGTATGTTGCTTACCATAGCTCCAAGCTGTTGGGTGTCGTAGGGCACTACGAACTGGTTTTGGAGGGGTCCCTCTTCCCCGTCATGAGTGGGTGGGCCAAACCATCGCTGCCGGGCTGGGCACATCGGCCCCGGTTCCAGCCTCTCTTGCGGGGGTTTTTCCACCTCAGCTTCTACCCCTAACTCCACCCCCCCCTTGCTGCCAGACCTCGCTGAAACCTGGCGCTACGGGTGGTGGTTGTGGGACCTCCTGTTCCTCAACCGGATCGTCCCTTGGCATTACCCGTGGTGTCTGAACTGCTCTCCCCTCATTCCCTGTAAACTCCGCCTGGGCTGCCTTTGGGCTTATGAGGCACACCATGCCCTTTGCCTTCCTTAGGGCCAGGCTCAGATTCTCTATCTGTTCCTGGCAGGGGCCATGATCTGCATCTTCAAACCCCTGCTCGCTCGCTAACTTATAGGCTGCCTTTATGTCTTTTACTTTCTGCTCCTGCTCTCTTACTTGTCTCGCTAGGCGGGCATTCTTCTCCCGCAACCTCAGCTCATTGCTCTTGGCCTCGGTGACCTGACACTGTAGATATTCCAGCCTGGCCTTATGCTCCCCCATTAACTGTACACTTTCCTGGTTCAGAGCCTGCATTGCTACCAGTAACTTCTGCCCTGCTAGAGTCCTGTCTTGGACTTCCAGGGCTGACTCCCGTATCTCGGCTGCCTGTGCTTCAACGAGCCTGTCCAAAAGCTGGATCTGTTTCTTGAAGCATATCAGCCTTTTCTATGGATTTCCTATGATCCTTCCCTTCTGTCCATTTAGCTGCAGCATCTACCGGACGCCCAGCTTTTAACAGATTAGTGATCCACTTCTTAGTGATATTCACTTTACTGAATACTTAATTAGAAATCCTCTCTTCCATTACAGTTTGCTCTTCCAAATCAGTGTCTACTGTATCGCACCCCTGTTGCCGGAGTCCTGCCGTGGTCGCCATTTCTGTAGGGGTTTTTGGTGTACGCAGTCAGCTTGCCCCTGACTGTTTTGAGCAGTTCGATTCACTCCCACACCCCTGGGTTCTAGACACCGGACTTAGGTACAGGCGGCGATACAGAATTGGAGTAGACAACTGGTTTGGTGCAAGAAAACTGTATTTTATTAAAGGCACAATAAAATTACAACACTGAAAATTACTGGAATAGTTACAGGCATATAAAAGTACACATAAATAAGAATGGGGAACACACGGCACATCGAGGGAAAAATCACATTAATAATCCCCCTACCCTTGTCCCACCCCCAATATCTAACTAAATTGTGCTATAAGGGGCCAGGGATTATGCTCACCAATAATGGTTTCTTGACAGGTCGAATCCTGTCGATTAAGCCGATTGCAGTTTTGGGGTTCACTCTTTGTGTCCTTTGGGGCCTGCCGTCGCCACATGGTCCTGGGGCGCAGTGGTGGAGTTGTCTGAGTAAAGTACCCTCTTTTCTACGTTAGAGATAGGGAGTAAAGTCTTTGTTGGGTACTTTATCTTGTAGAGTGGAAAACTTCGGGTTTTGTTCTTCTGGTGGTGGTCTGATCGTCGAAGTTTTGTTGTGGTTGGGGTTCGGTTGGCAGTCTTCGGTGTCGGCTCGGTTGCGGTGGCCTAGATCATTATTTGTGCAATGGTAATGATCTGAAGGTATGGTTTACCCAGCCCTTTGTTACCGCGGTGCTCGTGGTCGTTCCTCATGTAAGGCTGCGGTTGCGGCCTAGTTGTCTTCGATCGAGCCTGCCCCACCGTGCCTGTTTGCTTCTTTGAGTTTCGAGTAACCCTGGACCTGAGCATGTGCCTGCTCGTCCCCAACGCTTCTTTGCATTTCAAATAACTCTGCACCTGAGTGTGTGCCTGCTCGTCCCCAACGCTTCACCACACTGCCCTTCTCTGCTTGCTCGTCGGCCCGCCTTCTTCTCGCCTTGCTCGCTTGCTTGCCTTGGTTACCGGTGGGCCTACAATTATACTATTTCGAAGTTCGTTATCTGCGCGCCAAATCAGGGTTAGTTCTTTGTCCGTTTTTTGGCGGGCTCATTAAAGTGATTATAGTCATTCACCTTAACTGCTTTTTGGGTGGTTGCCCCGTTGCTAAATGGTCTTTAATGTCTTGGTATTTGTTATGCATAATGTGAATCGGTCTCTTCCTGGCTTGGTAGCCAGTTTAAACTGTAAGCGATTATTTATGCAAAGGTTTGATGGGTTCAAGATTAAGTCTTTCCTGAGTTGATTTGTTTCAAAAATGAAGAATGCGTATTCTGCATCATCTAGTTGTCTGGCTTCAAAATAACAAGTCTCCCACAGGCCCAGGCATGTCAGGTTTTTCAAAGCCTTTTGAACTTGGCCTGCCGTTTTTGCAGGGCTCTGCTTTCAATCTTGCAGGTCTCTGCCACAAGGTCCAGAAGCCATTTCCTTTAGGGTACCCTTATTAATAACTTGTCCTTCAGGGTCCCTTTATTAATAACTTTGAGAAACCCTTATCTGAGTTCCTCTCAATGTGGAGGCTCCAAGACTTGCATGGCAACAGTATGAGCTGCCACTCAGGAAGCAGACATGGCTCCAGAGGTCTCATTGATGAGGGAAGACTCTGCAGGTCTTCCTCAAGCTGCCACCGTCTCCAGAGAATGATGCAGTGAAGACAAACCTTCCCCAGTGGTGCTTTGCATGCTGGTGATGTACTCCTACTGCAGATCAGACAGCTGCTGCAGTATTTGAGAGACAAACCACAATGCCTACATCTGGATTCGATGTTCCGTTAGTGTGATAAAAATGATAACTTCCGGGAAGTTATGTCATCACTTCCTGTGAACTATGAACTATGAACTGTGTACATACCTCACTTCCTGTCATATGCCACTTCCTGTTGGACTGGTATAAATACTGGTCTGTTCAGTATTGTAAGAGGCTTCTACCAGAGGCATGGTAAAGACCTCTCTTGTGTATATAGTGTGTTTATAAGTTACTTGATGGTAAGTCTCCCTTTTCTTACATCAATTTAAGTAACTTAGTATTTACACTGACAAATACTAGACCTTCAGACAAACTCGGAAGTTAAGGATCCAGGGAACCACCCATCATGGAGAAAATCCTTAGACCTATTCGTCTGGACTTGGACCCGAATACACCAGCAGCTGGCAGGGTATGGAAGCATTGGTATCGTACTTTTGAGAATTTTCTGGATGAATGTAAAGCGGATGCTCCTGCTAAATTGAAGATACTTGTCAATTATGTGACCCCAAAAGTGTTCGAATATGTTGATGACTGGGATAATTACGAAGAGGTGATTCGGGCACTTAAGAAACTGTATGCGAAGACCCCAAATGAGGTCTATGCTAGACATCTACTGGCCACAGCCCGACAAGGGCCAGGGGAATCAATTGACGAATTCCTGCAAGAACTTCGCAGGCTCAGCGTAGATTGTAACTTTCAGGCAGCCTCAGCTGAGCTGTACCGCCAAGAAATGATTCGTGATGCTTTCATCTGCGGGATTGCCTCTCCATTTATACGCCAGCGTCTACTAGAAAGTAAAACACTTGAGCTACAAAAAGCTTTTGACCTAGCTTGTTCACTGGATTTGGCAAAGAGAAATGCAGACCTCTATCAGCTGCCCAGATCTCGATCTGCTGCTGTAGCTGCAACCAGACAATTCAAGCGGTCTCAGGTGAACCCTATCATGGGGGAATCTAATTCTGATAATTCTGATGAAGAAGAGGAGGACGACCCCACTTTAGCAGCCTCTTGGCAATCTAGGAAGGAATGCTTCTTTTGTGGAGATGCTTTTCACCCTAGGAAAACCTGCCCTGCTCGCAATGCAATCTGCAGTTATTGCGGGAAAAAAGGACATTTTGCTAAAGTTTGCCTATCAAGGGCCTCTACGAGGGCCAATCCAGCTAAGGCCTACCGAACTGCCCCAATTAGGGCCTATCAAGATGCTCCAGCTAGGACCTATCAAGCTTCCTCTCGAGCTCTCTCCCGAAGAAGCACACCGAGAGTTTTAGCCACTCTCTGTGCAACGACACCAATTACAGCTGCTTGCCCACAGAACCTGTCTCAGGCAGCCACAAAAATTTCAATTAAAGGGCATACCTTAGATGCCTTAATTGACTCAGGAAGTACTGATAGTTTCATTAAGGAACAGATTGTTGCGAAATTGAAACTACATGTCTTCCCATCGGACCAGGCAATTGCGATGGCCCAGTCATCACTTAATACCAGAATCTCCGGCTTTTGTGTTGTTGATATGACACTTCATGGTCGTATGTATCCCTCCACCCGACTTTCGGTGCTCAAAGACTTATGTAGTGATCTCCTCTTAGGGCTGGACTTCCAAAAACAGCATAAGAAACTCACCATTGAGTTTGGTGGATCCAAACCCGGACTTACTATTTCTAATATACCGTCTAAATTACCATTTTGTGCATTATCAGCAGCTTCACTTGATGAACCCTCATTATTTGCCAGTATTCCGCCTCAATGCCAACCGATAATAACGAAATCGCGGCGCTTTAATCAGGAAGACCAATCTTTTATTGCGGCTGAAATCTCTCAACTTCTAGCAGAGGATATCATTGAACCATGTTCGTCGCCCTGGCGGGCTCAAGTCGTCATTGTCAAGAACCCTCTAAAACCTCACAAACAGCGACTATGCATCGATTATTCGCAAACCATCAATCAATATACCGACTTGGACGCCTACCCATTGCCACGCATTGATGATATGGTTAATAAACTGGCCGAATACAAAGTGTTCTCAACTTACGATTTAAAAAGTGCCTATCATCAGTTACCCTTGAAGGTCTCAGATAAGCAGTACACAGCCTTTGAGGCTAATGGACGGCTGTACCAATTTCGTCGCCTCCCATTCGGGGTTACTAATGGAGTGGCTGTCTTTCAACGGGCAATGGATGGCCTGGTTAAGCAGGAAAACCTAAGGGACACTTTTCCCTATCTTGATAACATTACCATTGCAGGTCACGATCAACAGGAACACGACTCCAACCTCCAAAAATTTCGGGATGCCCTCCATCGCCGTAATTTGACCCTGAATGAATCCAAATCTGTTGAGTCGCAACCGACCATCAACATCCTTGGCTACTGCGTAGGCAATGGTATCATTAAGCCAGACCCAGAAAGACTTCGCCCGCTCCAAGAGCTCCCGTCACCTAAGAATGCGGCTTCTTTACGTCGGGCTCTCGGTCTGTTTGCATACTACGCTAAATGGATTCCTCATTTTTCGGACAAAATCCAACCCTTGCTGCATGCTAGATCATTTCCACTGGGAACAGCGGCTGTTGCAGCCTTTAACCTTCTCAAAAAACAGTTGGAGAAAGCGGCTCTTCACTCCATTGATGAGAATCTCCCTTTCGTGGTTGAATGTGATGCCTCGGAGGTGGCGATCTCGGCTACTCTGAATCAGGAAGGTCGTCCTGTCGCATTTATGTCCAGGACCTTACAAGGTGCCGAGCTACATTATCCTCCGGTTGAGAAAGAAGCCACAGCCATCATAGAGGCAGTACGGAAGTGGAACCATTTTCTAGCTCGCCAGCACTTTACATTGATCACGGACCAACGATCAGTCGCCTTCATGCTCGATAATCGAAAACGAACCAAAATTAAGAATAATAAAATACAACTTTGGAGGATGGAACTGGCCTCTTTTGGTTATACCATTCTCTATCGGCCTGGCAAGGAGAATGTGGCCCCGGACACCCTCACACGGGCATTCTGCTCCACTATGTCATCCTCCACTCTCATGGATGTCCACAATGGTTTGTGTCATCCTGGCGTTACGCGCATGCTACATTTCGTACGATCACGGAATCTCCCTTTTTCCACTGGAGATGTAAAGAAAATATGCTCAGAATGCCGGCTTTGTGCGGAATTAAAACCTCAGTTCTTCCGCCCCTCAGATGGTATACTCATACATGCAACCCAACCGATGCAACGACTTAGCATCGATTTTAAGGGCCCAGTGCCCTCTTCAACTCGGAACACATATTTGCTCACCATGATCGACGAATATTCACGTTTTCCGTTTGCCTTCCCCTGCTCCAATATGCTGGCGTCCACAGTAATCTGCTGCCTTGAGCAGGTATTTTCTCTCTGTGGCATGCCGGCTTATATTCACTCAGATCGGGGTCCATCCTTTATGTCAAGGGAACTCAAGGACTACCTCTCAGAACGGGGAATTGCTACAAGCAAAACAACACCATACCATCCCATCGGAAATGGGCAGGTAGAGAGGTATAACGGTATCATCTGGAATTCCGTACGTCTCGCTTTAAGATCTCGGGGCCTACCAGACCAGCAATGGGAAACAGTGCTTCCGGATGCATTGCACTCTATACGGTCCCTGCTTTCTACAGCCACAAATACTACACCTCATGAGCGGTTCTTTGGATTCCAGCGTCGCTCATCTCATGGGACATCACTCCCGTCATGGCTAACTACTCCTGGACCTGTATTACTCCGAAGATACGTTCGGACGTCTAAAAATGACCCTCTTGTAGACGAGGTCGAACTAACCGATGCCAACCCCACCTATGCAAACATACGATATTCCGACGGCCGAGAATCTACCGTATCATTACGGGATCTGGCTCCCTGCCCACCAGGACCTAGTGGGACATCGGGTGATGGCATTTCACCAGGAAACTCTTGGGACCTATCGGGTACCACTCTCCAGGATCCTGATCGGACACCAACTAGCTTGGTGCCGGTAGAACCCCGTGCTCAAGGTTGCGACCCTCCCAGTACCGCGCATGAAAGTACTGATCCGCCACAGACCAGCTCTGCACCTCCCTCTGAACAGAGGCAGTCCGACTTTGAACCTATTGGGGCTCGTACTCGAAGCCATGATCTCCCCGACCCTTCACAGGGCAATCCAGGCCACACAGACTCTGACCAATGGCCAACCGCATGTAAGCGGACCAGCGACCCTCTACGACGGGAATCCAAACGGGTGCGACTCTTCCTTGTTCGGCGGCTGCGGACCAAAAGGTAGACCACAGCCTCCTAATCCTGCAGGAGGGAAGAATGTGATAAAAATGATAACTTCCGGGAAGTTATGTCATCACTTCCTGTGAACTATGAACTATGAACTGTGTACATACCTCACTTCCTGTCATATGTCACTTCCTGTTGGACTGGTATAAATACTGGTCTGTTCAGTATTGTAAGAGGCTTCTACCAGAGGCATGGTAAAGACCTCTCTTGTGTATATAGTGTGTTTATAAGTTACTTGATGGTAAGTCTCCCTTTTCTTACATCAGTTAGCATCCTTCATCTCGAAGCAGGTCCAGCGAGATCTGTGCCCTGAAGCTCTTCGGCCAAGACCCGATGCATCTGGTCCCTTCAATCAGAGACAACATCATCCCCATCCTCTATCCCTTCTTCCTCCTGGCCACTTGTGAATTGCGCATCACCCAGTGCATTGCATTCCCTATCACAAGTCTGAAGCCCCCAGGTGCTTGCTTCTGAGGTGGTGCTGGGAAAGAAGTGTTGGAGTGAATGGTGACATGGTCTTCAGGTGGGGCAGCAGCCAGAATGGGAGAGCTCCTATTCCTCTAGGTCAGGCACATCTGAAGGCATTTTGTCTGGATGTCCAGCGTGAAGTAGAATTGAAGTCAGTGAGCTGAGGGCACACTTTGTCTGCTGAAGCCTCAGAAGCCCAAAATCTTTCATTCTGCCCCGTGGCCACTGATGTCTCCATCTCCAAATTCATCTGCTACCAGACTTCCTCTGAAGCTGCATGACTGCTCCTCATGGTGGGGGTTAACTTGTGGCATATTTGCTACTCCTTCACCTCTGGATGTTTCTCCTTCACATTATGTGCCATTGTTTATTGCAGCACAAATGCAACCTAGATTACGTGGTAGTCTCATTCAGCTCATGTGGAGATTCGCAATGGCACCCAATGACTGCATAGAAACTTCTCGACTCATAACTGTGGTCTTCAGATGGCTGGCAGTGATAGTTTAAGCATGAGTGGCACTGGTGACCATGCATTATCCATCATGGTGGCACTCATTGACAACTGCATGTGACAGCATTGGTGCTTCACTATGTCTATACTTGCAGCACATGCACCACTGAGATACTGATTGCACCAAGAAGCTAATGTAAAAGGTGCCACTTGCAAGACCTTTTAATGTTGTGGGAGCGAACCACTTGCCTTGCCCATTCTCTGCAAGTTATTGCATGTTTTCTGGCACGGAGTTGCTGGTCTGGGTTTGTGGAGTTGGCACTAACTGCTTCAGCCACCTCCATCCACAGTGCCCTCGCTGGGGCCTGAGATTGTCCCTTGCTCCGTGTGCCAAAGTGTCCTGCCTGCCTTGCACCTCAATCAACCCAAGAAAACCTTCATCTTAAATCCCGTCGCAACATCTGAGTTTCCACCCTAAGAGACACTTGCACCCGATCACTGGTGGATCTCCAATGGGAGCCCAGCAATACTTGTGTCAATGGACGGGCCTTGGGAAACCAGTGGGGTCAGTGGATAGGCAGAAATGCACATCTGCTGCACTCCAGCTTCTGGAACGGGACGTCGGGGAGATCTAGGCCAGTGTGTTCATTTCCAGGACACAATGGGCCATAATTTTGCTGTAGCAGGGCAACTAACAGCATCTGCCATTACTTAGACTTGCCCTTCCTTACACATTTAGGTTTTTTAATTTTTTGCATGACAAGCTGCTGTAAGTGCAAGCTGATAACATCGCAGCGAGAGAAAGGGGGCAAGCATCTGTGTATCTCCTAAACCAATCAGATTGAAGGATTGTGAAATTAACAGCACAAGGATTGAGAAGGAATTGTAAATGAGAGTGGGTGAATTCAGTGTCAAATCAGGTACAAAAATAGAAATAATGAGAAGGAAAGAAAGATTGGATTAAGAGAGAGAAAAGAGACAGAAAGGAAAAGTAAATTTTAAAAAATTTTAATTTTAAGATCTCAAACAGCAATTAAAACCTGAAGGAATGAGATTTTACACTTGTAATAGTTAATTTTCAGTGCCAGAGAGGTTGTTTGGCAGTAATTAATACTTATCACATTGTTAAAAGGGTACTTAGACAGAAATGGACAAGGCTTAACTCTCCGTGGCGGGTTTAGTTCGTATCTACTGTGCAAATGCAGCAACTTCAAGCCACTCAATGTATTTCAACGGTGAGGCAGACAGCGTGATGCCGTTTTCACAAAGCTAACGGCGGAACGGCAAAACTCTGACATCAACTCTTGCATAACCGCGCATCTGTCCCTCGCCTGAAGTTGCTGTGCCATTTACGCATAAATAACGCAAATGACAGCAAATTCTGGCCCATTGTTTTCCACTGCCTTCTTAGCATATTCTGACTGACTGTAAATAGATAACAGCTGTGCAGAAAACTAGATCGGGAGTAGAGGCTGATAGAGAAATTAAATTTACTGGTTATCAGAAAGTGAGAGATTTACAAGAAATTTCAACCCTCAGAGGAGGAGATCTGAAAGTTCCTTATTGATGTTCAGAATCACAGAAACGCCACAGTGCAGATAGAGGCCATTTCGGCCCATCGAGCCTGCACCGACACATATCCCACCCGATCCCCGTAACCCCTACGCCAACACATATCCCACCCTATCCCCGTAACCCCACGTATTTAATCCCCCTAACACTAAGGGTCAATTTATCATAACCAATCAACCTAACCCGCACATCTTTGGACTGTGGGAGGAAACCGGAGCACCCGGAGGAAACCCACGCAAACACGGGGAGAATGTGCAAACTCCACACAGACAGTCACCCGAGGCCGGATTCGAACCCGGGTTTCTGGCGCTGTGAGGCAACAGTGCTAACCACTATGCCACCGTGCTGCCCTGAAGTCAGGAGGGTGATTACCATTTAGAGGAGTCCATCTTGCAGGGCCATGCAGGGGTGGGGGAAATAGGCAAATAGGATAAGGGTGTTTCTAGAATAGGAGGGAAACATTTTAGCAAAGGTCTGGTTAAAATACCATTATTTTTACTGAGGCTTTAGCTGGTTTAAAATAACATTAATGCATTCTAAAATCACAGAGTAAAATTTCAAAACAAGTTCCAACTGGAAAAAAAATTGAATTCATCCAAATCTGGAGTGACTTGAAGTGGTTGGAACTTGGATTTCTTGGAATTAATCCAAAGTGGACAATTTTTTATGACTTTCTATGTGGGATTAAATTTCATCCTTACCCTAGGTCACAAGAGGCTGTACTGAATTTAGATTATTCTGATTCAAACTGAATAGAGTCTCCACAGAGACTGAAAGATACTGTGAAATAGGCTATTTCTGGCAAGGTGATTACTTTGGCAACATTACTAAGCCGATCACATTATTGAAAAAAAGCACAGGTCCAGTTTCCTTGACTGTGACCAAGTTTATGAATTTGGGCCTTCATGTCCTTTTATTCAAGAATCTCATTTAGAACCACAGCAGCATAGGCAGCACAGAAGGAAGCCATTGCAAACTGATACCCTACACTCACCCCATCTCCCTCCCCCTTTCTCTGATACAAACGTTTATCCACTTTTCCCTTAAAAGATGCAATGGACTCTGCCTCAACTATTCCCTGTGGCAAGGCATGCCATGACCCAACAACCATCTGTGTGAAGAGTTTCTCCTAGCCTCTCTCCTCACTGTCTTAGTGACAAGTTTAAATGATCTCTCATCCCTAACCAGAGTAAATAATCTTTCCCTATCAAAAACCCTTTGTAATTTTAAGACCTGTTAAACCTCTTCTTCGCATTCTCTGCTCCAGGAGAAATAGTTCCAGTATCTCAAGCCTCTTCTCATAATTATAATTTTTCATCCCAGCTATTTTGTGTGTTGCACTGTACGCAGGATATCAATTCTTTCTGTTTTAATTTATTTGACTTAATCTGGATATACCAGAAAATGTTCCTAACAAGAATATTAGGTCTTTGTGGATTTATTCTAGGCAAATCTTCGATATAGGGAAGTATTAATTGACTCCAGATAAGTGCTGTATCATATTATACGAAGCCACATATTATGGGCCGATAATGCAGTTCCTGTGCAACACTATCGGGGCTGGTACTGATGAGGTGCTCCAGATAACTGCGTGAAAATGAGTTGATCGCATTCTATCATGAAGGTACAGCTTATTTCCATAGTTTAATGTCATCCCTGTGTGTAGTGTGTGGCTCACTGAGGAGTGTGTCAGGGCTGCGGGGTGGAATTTCCACTGCCAACAGCTTTTAAAGGGCTATCCTTGAAGCTGGAATTCTTATTCAACAACCAAAAATGACTGGGAACAGAATAGCATTGTTCAACGATCATGTGTTGTAGTAGGATTTTGTTTGGAGGAGAAGGCCACCAACAACAAGCAGTACTACCAGAGTATCATGGATGGAGGTGATAGAGCACATCAATGCAGTCTCTCACCTGTGGCCCAAACCTGGGAGCAGGTGAGGGGAAAATGTTATGATGTTTCCATCGTTGGCAGGATAAGTGAACAAGCGTGTGACAACATCTTCATTGAATGCCTTGCCAAGCTTTTCCATTGCTCCTCATTGTAAACTTGGTACAGCCACACAGAGGCTACTATGCCAACTGCTAATGAGGCATGCTCATTTTCTTCTGCCTTGCTATGCCATGTTGCCATACAGCAGTGCTGCCTCTATTGGCCATTAAATGAGTTAAAATTCAAGCAGCAAGTACTATAGCAGCACAAGGTTGCTAGAGCTGCGTGCTCACATACCTACATAAAGTGACTATTGCCCTGGGCACTTTGTTACACAAATTAGGGTTGTATTCCCTAGAATGTAGTAGGTTAAGGGGTGATCTGATCGAAGTTTTCAAGATATTGGCCCAAAAATTCGGGTCTCCATGGGTGAGTACGCATGGGGTACTCACCCGTAAGCCCAATGGAAGTGCCGGTTTTGTGTATGCACTGCGCATGCGCGGGAAACCGGCACTTCCGTTCCCCTGAAAGAAGGGGTTCAGAGGTGGAACACGTGCGCAGGAGAGGCAGAGCGTGCGAATCGAACTTACTTTTTTTTGCAGGTTTTCCGGGGAGGGTAAGTCTCCAGGAGTTACACATATAAAAAGCAGGCGCAAGGCCTGCTTTTTACAAGGTAAGTGGTGAATTAATTAAAATTAAAACATTTTTTCCACAGATTTATTATTTTTAAATACTTTAAAGAAAGGTAAGTTTATTTTTTGCCCCGTTAGAAAATGTAATTAATTTTTTCAAAAATTTAAATTATCGGCCCAGAAATTCGGGCCGGGGGCTTCCCGCGGGTGCAAGCCCCTGACCTGCACTTACCTTGCGCGCCGGCAGTTGAGCTGTAGGGCCCCGTGGAATCCCGATCCGGGGCCTGGCCCAGCTGCCGGCGCGCAGTGCTTGCGTGTCCCAGGGGCGCAGTTAGTTCGATGCGTCCCCTGGGATCACGTGGGCCATGGGCAGCCAATCGGAGGAGGGAAAAGCCCATTCATAAGTCTTGACAGGAAGAGCTGTCAAAACTTATAAATACTACAGCCCCAAAATAGCAGTAAACCTTCAAATAATTTTTTTTTTAAATCACACTTTTTAAATAAACTTTCAATTACATTAAATAACTATTTTAAACAATAATTTAAATTTTTGAAAAAATAATTTTATATTCTAACGGGGCTAAAAATAAACTTACCTTGCTTTAAAGTATTTAAAAATAATAAACCTGTGGAAAAAATGTTTTAATTTTAATTAATTGACCACTTACCTTGTAAAAAGCAGGCCTTATGCCTGCTTTTTACATTTCTAAATTCTAAAGACTTACCCTCACGGAAAAACCTGTAAAAAAGTGAGTTCAAAGCGCACGCGCAGACTCCCCCGCGCACGCGTTCAACCTCTGAACCCCTTCGTTCAGAGGAATGGAAGTGCCGGTTTCCCGCGCATGCGCAGTGCCTGCAGCAAACCGGCACTTCCATCAGGCCCATGCGTGAGTACCCTGTGGAGACCCGAATTTCTAGTTATTTCATGTAATTTATAGTTTATTTTAAAAATATGATTAAAAAAAAAAATTATTTGAAGATTTAGTGATGTTTTGGGGCTTATAGTATTTATAGGTTTGACAGGTCTTCCTGTCAAACTTATGAATGAAGCATTCCCTGCTACCATTGGCTCTCCATGGCCCACGTGATCCCAGGGAATGCATCGAACTAACTGCGCCCCTGGGATACGCAAGCACTGTGCGCCGGCAGTTGGAGGAGGCCCAGGATCGGAATCCCACGCGGGCCCACAGCTCAACGGCCGGCGCGGTAGGTAAGTGCAGGTCAGGGGCTTGCACCCGCGGGAAGACCCCGACCCGAATTTCTGGGCCATTAAGGGGAACAGTTAGGGTAGATAGAGAGAAACTATTTCTGCTGGTTGGGGATTCTAGGGCTAGGAGGCATAGTCTAGAAATTAGAGCCAGACCTTTCAGGAGTGAAATTAGGAAACACTTCTGCACACAAAGGGTGGTAGAAGTTTGGAACTCTCTTGCGCAAACGGCAATTGATGCTAGATCAATTGTTAACTTTAAATCAGAGATTGATAACTTTTTGTTAACCAGAGGTATTAAGGGATATGAGCCAAAGGCGGGTATATGGAGTTAGGCCACAGATCAGCCATGATCTCATTGAATGGCGGAACAGACTCGAGGGGCTGAATGGCCTATTCCTGTTCCTATGTTCCTATGTTATAACTGATCTCACAGTCCATTTTTTATTAGGACAAGTTTATATCTGCTTGCAGCAGAAGACTGCAGATGACAGAAGACAGCACTTAAGACAGGAGTAAGGTCACCCAGCTAGCACCCTTACTCCTCATGAGGAGAGGGCTGTCAAGATTGTGGGTGTAGAGGCAAATCAGGAGATAATAAAAATGCAGAGCACAAATTTCTATTTTGGGAACTACTGAAATATTTCACACACACACACTGAAAAGTGGGAGACCATAATACGATAATGTTTGACATTAAGTTTGAGATGGAGGAAGGGAATGAGGCATAAGCTGGACACGTTAAACTGGGCTGAGCTGGTAACGGGTGAACCTACAGAAAAACAGTGGGAGGTATTCAAAGAAGTATTTATTACAATACAATACCAATACATACCAAACAACTATGGTCAACATGTGAGAAAAGATACAGTATAAAGCTAACGGAAGAAACTTACACCAATGCCAACAAAAGTGTTAATCCAGATGACGGGGAGAAATATAGAAAACAACAAAGGAACACAAAGAAAATATTAAGAGCTGCAAGAAGGAATATTAAAAAACGTGCAAGTAATATAAAGGCTAATAGTATTTTTTTAATAAATATATTAAGAGTAATAGAGTGGCTAAGGAAGATGTGGGCCCATTCAAGGCAGACAAGTGATACGGTAATAGATAATAAAGTAACGGCAGATTTATTCACCGAGTACTTTGTATCCATTTTCACCATAGAGGAATAGGATAAAATGCCAGTGATAGAAGGGAAACAAAAAATGAATCACGGGGAGGAACTTTCAGTGTATTCAATGTTAGTAAAAGAATGATAATGGAGAAAATAATGGGACTTAGGATAGATAAATCACCAGGACCTGATAGTAGGTGAGGAAATTGCAGAAGTGTTAATTATAATCTATCAAAGTTCTCTTAATTAGGGAATTATGCCATTGGACTGGAAAATTCCTAATGTCAATCCATTATTTAAGGAAGAGAGAAACTAAGTCATTTCAGGCCTGTCAGTTTAACATTAGTTGTGGGGAAGCTACTAGAATCTGTCATTAAGGATAGAGTGACTGAGCACTTGAACAAATATGAGCTGATCAGAGAGAGTCACCAAGGCTTTGTTAAGTGTAAGTCATGTCTAACTAATCTAGTTGAATTTTTTGAGGAGGCACTAATAAGGTAGACAAGGGAGTGTTTATGTTTGTTACTTCTATAGAAGGATACTTCAGATGAATACGTGGCTAGAGGAATGGTGCCAGGGGGAGGGATTCAAGTTCCTGGGACATTGGAACCGGTTCTGGGGGAGGTGGGACCAGTTCAAACCGGACGGTTTGCACCTGAGCAGGGCTGGAACCAATGTCCTAGGGGGAGTGTTTGCTAGTGCTCTGGGGGAGGGTTTAAACTAAAATGGCAGGGGGTTGGGAACCTGAGCAGGGAGACAGAGGAAAGGGAAACAAGGATAAAAGCAAAAGATAGGAAGGAGAAAAACAAAAGTGGCAGTCAGAGAAATCAACGGTTTAAATCAAACATGGCCACAGTAAATAATAATTCTAATAGGTCTAAGAGTGTTAAAAAAACAAGCCTGAAGGCTTTGTGTCTTAATGCGAGGAGCATTTGTAATAAGGTGGATGAATTGGCTGCGCAAACAGAGGTAAACGAATACGATTTGGTTGGGATTACGGAAACGTGGCTCAAGGATGGCCAAGACTGGGAACTCAACATCCAGGGGTATTCGATATTCAGGAAAGATAGGCAAAAAGGAAGGGGAGGTGGGGTAGCATTACTGGTTAAAGAAGGGATTAACACAATTGTAATGAAGGATATTAGCTCTGATGATGTGGAATCTGTATGGGTAGAATTGAGAAATACTAAGGGGAAAAAAACATTAGTGGGAGTGGTATATAGACCTCCAAACAGTAAGGCAGAGGTTGGGGATGGCATTAAAAGGGAAAATAAAGAAGCGTGCAATAAGGGCACAGCAGTCATCATGGGTGACTTTAATCAACATATAGATTGGGCCAACCAAATTAGTAACAATACTGTGGAGGAGGAATTCCTGGAGTGTTTAGAGGATGGTTTCCTGGACCAATATGTTGAGGAACCAACCAGAGATCAGGCCATCTTAGACTGGGTATTATGTAACGAGAAAGGATTAATTAGCAATCTTGTTGTACGAGGCCCCTTGGGTCGGAGCGATCATAATATGATCGAATTCTTCATTAAGATGGAGAATGAAGTAGTTGACTCAGAGACTAGGGTCCTCAATTTAAATAAAGGAAACTACGATGGTCTGAGGAGCGAGTTGGGTAGGATTGATTGCAGAATGGCACGCAAAGGGTTGACGGTGGATAGGCAATGGCAAACATTCAAAGACCGAATGGATGAGCTACAGAATTTGTTCATCCCAGTTTGGCATAAAATAAAACAAAAAAGGTTACTCAACCGTGGCTAACAAGGGAAATTAGGGACAGCATAAGATCCAAGGAGAGGACATATAAATTGGCCAGAAAAAGCAATAATTCTGATGATTGGGAACAGTTTAGGATTCAACAAAGGAGGACAAAGGGATTAATTAAGAAAGGGAAAATAGAATATGAGAGTAAGCTTTCAGGGAACATAAAAACTGACTGTAAAAGCTTTTATAGATATGTGAAGAGAAAAAGATTGGTGAAGTCAAGCGTAGGTCCCTTGCAGTCAGAATCAGGGGAATTTATAATGGGGAACAAAGAAATGGCAGACCAACTAAATACATATTTTGGTTCTGTCTTCACAAAGGAGGACACAAATAACCTCCCAGAGATGCCAGGGAACATAGGGTCTGATGAATGGGTGGAACTGAAAGAAATCAGTATTTGTAGGGAAATGGTGTTAGGAAAATTGATGGGATTGAAGGCCGATAAATCCCCAGGGCCTGATAATCTACATCCCAGGGTGCTTAAGGAAGTGGTCCTAGAAATAGTAGATGCATTGCTGGTCATCTTTCAGAACTCGATAGACTCTGGAACAGCACCCATGGATTGGAGGGTAGCTAATGTTACCCCACTATTCAAAAAAGGTGGTAGAAAAAAAGCGGGGAATTATAGACCGGTAAGCCTGACATCAGTAGTGGGGAAAATGCTAGAGTCTATTATAAAAGATGTAATAGCAGAGCACTTGGAAAGCAGTGACAGGATCGGACAAAGTCAACATGGATTTACAAAAGGTAAATCATGCTTGACTAATCTACTGGAATTTTTTGAGGATGTAACTGGTAAAATAGATAAGGGAGAACCAGTGGATGTGGTGTATTTGGACTTTCAGAAGGCTTTCGATAAGGTCCCACATAAGAGATTAGCGTGCAAAATTAAGGCACATGGGAGTGGGGGCAAGGTATTGAATTGGATAGAGAACTGGTTGGCGGACAGAAAGCAAAGAGTTGGAATAAACGGGTCGTTTTCCGAGTGGCAGGCAGTGACTAGTGGGGTACTGCAAGGATCGGTCCTAGGACCCCAGCTGTTCACAATATATATTAATGATCTGGATGAGGGAATTGGATGTAATATCTCCAAATTTGCAGACGACACAAAGCTGGGTGGGAGGGTATGCTGTGAGGAGGATGTCGTGAAACTCCAGTACGATTTGGACAGGTTGGGTGATTGGGCAGAAACATGGCAAATGCACTATAATGTGGATAAATGTGAGGTTATCCACTTTGGTGGCAAAAACAGGAAGGCAGATTATTATTTGAGTGGCAATAGATTGGGAGAAGGGGAAGTGCAAAGAGACCTGGGTGTTCTTGTGCACCAGTCGCTGAAGGTAAGCATGCAGGTGCAGCAGGCAATTAAGAAGGCAAATGTTATGTTGGCCTTCGTAGCAAGAGGGTTCGAGTACAGGAACAAGGATGTCTTGCTACAGTTGTACAGGGCCTTGGTGAGACCGCACCTTGAATATTGTGTGCAGTTTTGGTCGCCTTACCTGAGGAAGGACGTTCTTACCATGGAAGGCGTGCAGCGAAGATTCACCAGGCTGATACCTGGGATGGCAGGAATGACTTATGAGGAGAGATTGTGTTGATTGGGCTTATACTCACTGGAGTTTAGAAGATTGAGAGGGGATCTCATCGAAACCTATAAAATTCTGTCAGGCCTGGACAGACTAGATGCAGGAAGGATGTTTCTGATGGCCGGGGAGTCCAGAACCAGGGGTCATAGTCTAAGGATAAGGGGTAAGCCATTTAGGACTGAAATGAGAAGGAATTTCTTCACCCAGAGAGTGATGAACCTGTGGAATTCTCTGCCACAGAGGGCGGTGGAGGCCAGTTCATTAAATATATTCAAGACGGAGTTGGATATATTTCTTAAGTCTAAAGGGATCAAGGGATATGGGGAGAAGGCAGGGACAGGGTACTGAATTTGGATGATCAGCCATGATCTCATTGAATGGTGGAGCAGGCTCAAAGGGCCGAATGGCCTACTCCTGCTCCTATCTTCTATGTTTCTATGTTTCCAGAAGACATTCAATAAGATTCCACACAAAATATTATTAGAGCACATGGAATTGGAGGTAGCCTTTTGACAGGTTGGAAGTTGGTTGGGAGGTAGGAGACAAAGGGTGGGGATAAAGGGTGTGCACTCAGATTGGTCGTATGCAGCGTTACTAAGGGAGCTGTTGTGTGGCCACAGCTTTTCAACATATTTATTGTGACTTGGATGAAGGAATAGAGTGATGTATATCCAAGTTTGCAGGGGAGCAGGAAATTGCAAAGGGACATAAACAGATTGGGAGGGCAAAACTGTGGCAGATGGAGTTCACTGTGGGAAAGTGTCATCCACTTTGGACCTAAGAAAGATAAATGTGAGTATTTTCTAAATGGTGAGAGACAAGGAACTGTAGAGGAGCCAAGTGATTTTGGAGTCCAAGTACACAAATTATTTGAAGTTGGTAGACATGTACAAAAAATAATTCAAAATGTCTAATGAAATGTTGGCCTTTATCTCAAAGGGGCTGGAATACAAAGGTGAGGAATTTATGCTTCAATTGTACAGAGCCTTGGTCAGACCTCATCTGGAATACTGCATTTAGTTTTGAGCACCTCAATGACCATAATATGATCAGGAAAAGAAAGAAAGACTTGCATTTATATAGCACCTTTCACGACCACCGGACATCTCAAAGCGCTTTACAGCCAATGAAATATTTTTTTGAAGTGGAGTCACTGTTGTAATGTGGGAAATGCAGCAGCCAACTTGCATACAGCAAGCTCCCACAAACAGCAGTGTGATAATGACCAGGTAATCTATTTTTTTGTTATGATGATTGAGGGATAAATATTGGTCAGGACACCAGGGATAACTCCCCTGCTCTCCTTCAAAATAGTGCCATGGGATCTTTTACATCCACCTGAGAAAGCAGACAGGGCCTTGGTTTAATGTCTCATCCGAAAGACAGCACCTCTGCCAGATTAACACTCCCTCAGCACTGCACTGGAGTGTCAGCCTAGAGTTTTGTGCTTAAATCTCTGAAGGGGGACTTGAACCCACAACCTCCTGACTCACAAGCAAACGTGCTACACACTGAGCCACGGCTGACAAAGGATACATTGGCCTTGGAGGAGGTGCAGCGCAGGTTCACCAGAATGCTACCAGGGCTTAGAATGTTAAATGATGGTTGCCTAAACCTGGCTTTTATTTGAAGACAGAAGATTGAGAGGGTGATCTGATTTGAGGTATTTAAAATGTTCAAAGGATTCGATAGGATAGATACAGAGAAACTATTTCCTGCGGTGTGGAATCAAGAACAAGGGGCGCAATCTTAAAATTAGAGCTAGGCCATTTAGGAGGGAAATCAGGAATCACTTCTTCACTCAAAGGGTACTGGAAATCTGGAATTCTCGCCCGCAAAAGGCCGTTGACGCTGGGACAATTGGAACTTTCAAGACTGAGATCGATACGTGACACCTTTAATATTGAAAAATCCTATTACAGATACTGTACCACTATAACTGGGGATTTTCAAAAGGAGCAAGTTTCACATGATGATATTTAATAAACCCATGTCCCATGTACCAAATTAAGAAATAATAGATATACAGCCGATGTCCTGTAGTATTGCATGTGGTCAAATAAAGACTGATGCCGGGAATTTACCAGGAGCATCTGCTGCTTCGCCACCATTACTTTAGCGCATGCTTGGTGGAAACCTCGTTTACTTGTGGGAGAAGGCCCAAGGAAATTTCCAGTGTTTTCTTTGGAGCAGAGGAGGCTGAGGGGCGATTTAATTGTATATATTATGAGGAGCCGAGATAGAGTGGATAGGAAGAACCTATTTCCCTTAGCAGAGAGGTCAATAACAATGGGGCTACACCTCATTCCTTCAAAGTCAGCCATAGTTAAGTTTAAAAGCTTGGTTAGTGTGCGATCTTTCCCCTTTTCAAACTTAATGTCAAACTCTATCATATTATGGTCATTGTTTTCAAGATGATTGCTGTGAACAGCTTTGTGTATTCCGGTTATTCCCATTTTTCAGATAAACTGTGTGTGTGTGTGTGTGTGTGTGTGTAAAATATTTCAGTAGTTCCCAAAATATGAATTTGTACTCTGAATTTTTATTACCTCGTCTATTGCCTCCACGCCCACAATCTCGACGACCCTCTCCTCATGAGGAGTCAAGGGTGCTAGCTTGGGTGACCTGACTCCTGTCTTCAACTTCTGTCATCTGCAGTCTTCTGCTGCAAGCAGATATGAAAGGGTCCTATGTAAAAAAAAAAGGACAGTGAGATCAGTTGTCACTAAGTGCCCAGGAGTTGAGGTATAGATTAGCCATGATCTCATTGAATGATGGAGCAGGTTCGAGGGGTTGAATGGCTTCCTCCTGTTCCTATATTCCTAGAAAGAGCTAGAAAGGGTGAAAGAAGCAGGGGAATAGCTACAGGAAGAGAGACATATAGGATCATAGAATCATAGAAATTTATGGCACAGAAGGAGGCCATCTGGCCCATCATGTCCGCGCCGTCCGAAAAAGAGCTACCCAGCCTCATCCCACTTTCCAGCTCTTGGTCTGTAGCCCTGTAGGTTATGGCATTTCAAGTGTACATCCAAGCACTTTTTAAATGCGATGAGGGTTTCTGCCTCTACCACCCTTTAGGGCAGTGAGTTCCAGACCCTCACTGCCCTCTGGGTGAAAGAAGTTCTCCGCAACTCCCCTCTAATCCTTCTACCATTTCCTTTAAATCTATGCCCCCTGGTTACTGACCCCGCTGCTAAGGGAAATAGGTTCTTCCTGTCTACTCTATCTAGGCTCCTCATAATTTTATACACCTCAATTAAATCGCCCCTCAGCCTCCTCTGCTCTAGAGAAAACACTGGAAATTTCCTTGGGCCTTCTCCCACAAGTAAACGAGGTTTCCACCAAGCATGCGTTAAAGTTATGGTGGCGAAGCAGCAGATGCTCCTGGTAAATTCCCGGCATCAGTCTTTATTTGACCACATGCAATACTACAGGGCATCAGCTGTATATCTATTATTTCTTAATTTGGTACATGGGACATGGATTTATTAAATATCATCATGTGAAACTTGCTCCTTTTGAAAATCCCCAGTTATAGTGGTACAGTATCTGTAATAGGATTTTTCAATTTTAAAGGTGTCACACTTTGCCTGTCAAAGATTCACCACACCTAGTGGGCTCGATTTTCCCAGCCCCGAGGAGGCGGGTTTCGAGGTGTGCGAGTTGTTAAAATCGCCAAAACTGGCGGGCGGGCCTATTTCTGCCTCCATCCCGCCTCCGAGCAATTTTCCCAAGTGCGTGTTTTCTGACCTGCTTTCCATCCCGCCTCCAAGAGGCAAGATAGGCCCTTAAGGCCCTTAACAACCACTTAATTGCCTCTATAATCCCATTTTGAGTGGCCTTTCCGATTTTAACACATTTCCCCCATCCTACACGCCTCCTCTGGAACACACCAGGTAATCCTGGTGGCCTCACTAGTGGATTGCTTACAAACAGCTGCAGCTCCACCATTACAAAGGATGATCATTTGCTGGTGGCAGAACTTCGTTCTTTCAGGTCTGGGGGAGCTTTTAGTAGGCATACTCAGTGTTGTGGAAGTTTGGAGCCTTTCACCCATCTCCAGTGTGACCTCCTTGGAAACCCCTCTCCCCACCTTGGCTAAGCGCTTCCTCAACTGAGGCACATACCAGAAGCATGGCGACCATTTAATTCCTTTCCTCCTGGACATCAGATTTGGATGAAGACCAGCCGCAGTAGCAGCAGAACCATGAGCAACAGCAGCACCAACAGCAGGAACATCAAAAGGAGCGCCAAGCTGCTAGCCACCTTCCTGAAGGCGCACAGGCCAGAAGGCACCAGAACGCCACCATATTGCTGCCCGGGATGCAAGGGACGCACTCATCCTGGCCAGATTTCCTTAGCCTGCACAATCAAACACTTTAGTCTCACTCCTTCTTACCAGATCATCAACAATGGAGAAGAACCTACAGAATCCTATCACTCTGACCACCATTCTGATAATCGCAAGACGCCCTAAGCCCTCAATGTGAAAGTCCCATTTGTGAAATGACACAGGCCACAACTTCAACAGTTTGCCATCAAAACACTTTATAATACAATCACAATGATGGCTGGTCCAAAAACAAAACAACACAGCACCCAAGTGACTACCCTTGTGACTATTTGTGCTTTATCTTCCTCTTACGCGTGCTCCTACATGGTGCTTCCCTTGTGGCTTCAACAGGTGTGGAGGCCTCTTGCTCGCTCTCTTGCTGCTCCTGTCTCGACGCCTTTGGCGGGCATCCTCTGGGGTGGCAAACCTGTGCGGGCTCGCCAACAGTCTGCTGCTCCCTCGGCTGTGCAGGGGCTGAGATGCCCATCTCATTTGGGTGAGGACTCTGGTGGGGCTCTGACCGAGGGCTTTGCTGTGGCATGGTCGTGTGAGCACTTGGAGAGGAGCCCCCACTTCCTTGTTGTCTGCCACCAACATCCCTCTCATGGGTCAGCCCCACTTCAGAGGTAGCAAGTGGCTTGACAGCACCTTGCTGCACTGCAGGGGGGCCATGAGGACCCATTTCTGCACTGGAAGTCCTACTCCAGAGGACTTGTATGAAGGTCTGCTTTGTTTGCCCAATAGCTGACCATCACTCCTCAAGAGATGTCATTCTATTCTGAACAATGACCATGTTTTCAATATCCTTGTGACTAAGCTCCTCCATGGACCATGGAAGGAGTGAGTGTAGTGAATGCATAGCATAGATGCTTAGAAGGATACAAAGGACCCTCCCTGTGTGTTGTAAGTAGCTGTTGTCATGGCATCACAGTGATAGGAAGTGTGAGGGCTGCATGGTCGAATAGTTAAGTGAATGTGACCATAGAGAGAGCGAGAATGGGTAAGGGTGCAGGGATGTAAGTATCAAGTGAGGTGTGGAGGAAGAGGTTGGCAAAGCAGAGTGCTGGTGAGGAGAGGCGATGGGGATCAGATTGAGGGTGATGGGAAAGTCATACTCGCTTTTCCTGTGCGGAGAAGGTCATGAAACCTCTTCCTGCATTGCAGCCAGGTTCTGCGGCTCATTGAAATGGAGTTGACAACCTGGGCCATTTGTAGCCACACAGCTTTTGTCTGCTGGGGTGGCTTTTTTCTCCCTGAGGAAGGGAACAGCACCTCCTTATTACAGCTGGCTCCATACACCAGAGCTTGGAGGGAGGGCTCATCCAACCGAGGAGCACACTTTTGCTTGATCATTGACATTTTCCACAATTCAACTCCTTCATATAAATTGCAGAGCCTTTGCAGTCTCCAGGAGAATCAAGGCTGCTTGCAGGCCTTAATTCCAACAGCATTGATGACTCATCTGAGGCGACTTTCTGTGTGAAAAGATTCATTGGGCCAGTGGTTCCCACATGCAGGAAATCAATTGGCCAATTAGGGGAAAATCGCAATTTTTCAACACTTCGCTTAGGAGTCGGGGTCCTGACACGATTTCCACCTGACACGCCCCAGCCCGCCCACACTGGCAAAATCCAGCCCAGTATCTCCACAGTGATTTACTGTTTGTCTGGTATACAACTTGGTTTTTGTTTCAATTTTTGATTTAAGATACTCATTAAAACATTTTTAATGTTGGGACCTTCCCTTCAACTGATTATATATAATAAATTTAAGTAATCAAAGAAAAGAAGCCAGTTAGCCCAGAGGCCGCGACACTGTGCATCAGGTGGGTTTCCCTGAATAAATTAAGATTTGCTGAGCTGTCCTTTAAGTAAAGCTATGTGTCATAGGATGATGAAAGAGGAGGATGTTATGTGTACAGTATTACAGCCCAATGTGGCCAATTTCCTATCCTCACCGTCTAGGTTATGTCTGCCCTCATTAGCTGCCCATGTGGCCTTTGGGTTGATATTTTGCACACCGTCCTCCCTCCACACCCTGCCGCCAAAAATGTACCCGCCTGTAGCCTATATGCTCTAGCTGCGCCTGCTGCGCCCCACCTCCTGATCCAACTGATATTTGTAAACCCACCCCTAATGTAGCGCCACTGGCCCAGGCCACAGTGTATGGCTGTCTCCATGGCCTGCTTGCTCTATCAACCTGACCCTGTGCATAAAAAGAGCATGCTTTAAATAAAACTTGCACAGTTGCTTCAATCTGTTTTAGTTTTTTTTATAAAGGATAACTCATGTCATGTTGTAATCGAGCATCACTCACCTCCTTTCCATGTCCTAACCCACCTCTAGCTTCCCCCCGCCTATCTTGTGGCAGCCTCTTCTCCCTCCACTCTTGTGGCAGCCTCTTCTCCCTCCACTCTTGCCCCCACGTTTATCGAGGCCTCCAAGGCAGCTGATTTGCTGATCTTCGAGGCTCTTCTAGCCCTTTAAATGCCTGGCCGCCGCTTTAGATGTTGCAGCAGTGGACCCACTGCTGCAAAGAAAGAAAGGAGGACTTGCATTTATATAGCACCTTTCAGGACTACCGGCCGTCCCAAAGCGCTTTACAGACAATGAAGTACTTTTTTTTTTGAAGTGGAGTCACTGTTGTAATGTAGGAAATGCGGCAGCCAATTTGCGCTCAGCAAGCTCCCACAAACAGCAATGTGATAATGGCCAGATAATCTGTTTTTCTGATGTTGATTGAGGGATAAATGTTGGCCAGGACACCAGGGATAACCCCCCTGCTCTTCTTTGAAATAGTGCCACGGGATCTTTTACGTCCACCTGAGAGGGTAGACGGGGCCTCGGTTTAACGTCTCATCCTGAAAGACGGCACCTCCGACAGTGCAGCACTCCCTCAGCACTGCACTGGAGTGTCAGCCTAGATTTTTGTGCTCAAGTCTCTGGAGCAGATCTTGAACCCACAACCTTCTGACTCAGAGGCGAGGGTGCGGACCACCTGAGCAGCATCACCGGAATTTTACAGCTTCTTGGCAGTGGGAATGCCACCATTTATCAGCGATGATCCTCAACCTGGGGAAATGGTTCAGTTTGGGCTGACTTTGGTGGGATGGGCAGAAACCTTACTTTACCACACTCCCTCCTCCATGTTCAATGCCATGGGAGCTCACATTATAGTACATTACACTTCACATGCTTCTGTTCTTAAAAATCAACATATTCTCTGATTCACCTTGAACCATGCCACAAGAGGTCAGCTGGTCTTGTAAAATTGTCTTGCCATGTTCAGTCTTGGCAGCAAGGATAAAGACCCCCATCAGTTATCTGTAGAGCTGATTCATGGGCTGACTTTGTTGCCGCGAGCCCATGAAGTTTATAAAGTCAGGGGAATCCTGTTAAATTGATTAATAGCTCCTGAAGTCAATGTTAAATGTAACGAGGCTGAAATACTACGGGGGCTGGTCTGCCACCAGAACTCTGACAAACAGGCAGACAGAAACCGAGAGGCTATGTATACAACATTGAGTTCAGTACCTTACTGCACATGAGGCCGGATTAAACTCTTTACATCACAGCGCAAGAGTACCCAGTAAAACCATGGCTAGGTACTAATCTGTCAAATGTAAAATCCTCACCTAGAATTCAATACGGGAGCCCATCCAAAGGCATGCAACCACATACTGCAAAAGCAAGCCTAGCTTCAACCAATTTTAGCAGATAATATACCAGTCTGCCTCTTTCAAATCAGATAAAAATTATTCTAGTGGTAGCAAGAAGCCTGGTAAGCTCATAACAATATAAATCATCCCGCCCTTAAAGCACATCATAATCCTTTCAGCACATATGCAATAATATCTATCAGCCAGTACGATTTTCTCATCAGGGACGATAATCTGCTCTGGGATTGGAGCAGTGGCAAACTCAGAATGCCCATCACAGTCAGAACATCCATTCTGCTCTTTATTCTTTTTGCAAGTCTTGAATCGACGCTGGGGACTCTCCCAGGTTCAGCATCACCAGTCGCTCCTGTAAGCAGACCCTGTGTCCCCTTCGATATGGAGTTGATTTTTATTCTCAATGGGGGTAAGAAGAATGAAACCCTTTGTGAAACAGACTGGCTACGGCAATCTTGTATGTGCAACCTTGTAGGTAGCATTTTATTGCTGCCTTCCAGAGGTGGACTGATGAACAATCTCGTGAGACAAGGTCAATTGTAAACCAACAACTGTCTAATAGTTTTTACATGTAATATATGAATGAAACATAGAAACATAGAAAAATAGAAAAATAGGAGCAGGAGTAGGCCATTCGGCCCTTCGAGCCTGCTCCGCCATTCAATATGATCATGGTTGATCCTCTATCTCAATACCATATTCCCGCTCTCTCCTCATACCCTTTGATGCCTTTTGTGTCCAGAAATCTATCTATCTCCTTCTTCAATATATTCAGTGACTTGGCCTCCACAGCCTTCTGTGGTAGAGAATTCCACAGGTTCACCACCCTCTGAGTGAAGACATTTTCCTCATCTCAGTCCTAAATGTCCTACCCCGTATCCTGAGACTGTGACTCCCATCCAGGGGAAACATCCTCCCTGCATCCAGTCTGTCTAGCCCTCTCAGAATTTTATCTATTTCAATGAGATCCCCTCTCATTCTTCTAAACTCTAGTGAATACAGGCCTAGTCGACCCAATCTCTCCTCATATGACAGTTCTACCATCCCAGGAATCACCAGTCTGGTGAACCTTCGCTGCACTCCCTCTATGTCAAGTACATCCTATCTTAGGTAAGGAGACCAAAACTGCACACAGTACTCCAGGTGTGGTCTCACCAAGGCCCTGTATAACTGTAGTAAGACATCCTTGCTCCTGTACTCAAATCCTCTTGCAATGAAGGCCAACATACCATTTGCCTTCCTAACTGCTTGCTGCACCTGCATGTTTGCTTTCAGTGACTGGTGTACAAGGACACCCAGGTCCCTCTGTACATCAACATTTCTCAATCTATCACCATTTAAATAATACTGTGCCTTTCTGTTTTTCCTACCGAAGTGGATAACTTCACATTTAGCCACATTATACTGCATCTGCCATGTATTTGCCCACTCACTCAACTTGTCTAAATCACCTTGAAGCCTCTTTGCATCCTCCTCACAACTCACAATCCCACCTAGTTGTGTGTCGTCAGCAAACTTAGAAATATTACATTGGTTCCCTCATCCAAATCATTGATAGATATTGTGAATAGCTGGGGCCCAAGCACTGATCCCTGCAGTACCCCACTAGTCATCGCCTGCCACCCCGAAAAAGATCTATTTATTCCTACTCTCTGTTTCCTGTCTGTTAACCAATTTTCAATCCATGCCAGTATATTACCCCCAATCCCATGTGCTTTAATTTTGAACACTAACCTCTTATATGGGACTTTATCAAAGGCCCTCTGAAAATCCAAATATACCACATCCACTGGCTCTCCCTTATCTATTTTACCAGTTACACCCTCAAAAAACTCCAGTAGGTTTGTCAAACACGATTTCCCTTTCATAAATCCATGTTGACTTTGTCTAACCCCATTGATATTTTCTAAGTGTTCTTTTCTAACATCCTTTATAATAGACTGTAGCATTTTCCCTACTACTGATGTTAGGCTAACCGGCCTGTAGTTCCCGGTAACAAAATAGCATTTACATTGAAATTCAACCTACTTCGTAAGATTCCTTGTAACATTGAGAATAAGAAAGCATGCACGGTACCCCTGTTTGCAGACTAAGTTCATTTTCTAGCAAGTTCTTGGGCATAGTCAGGATCATTTGAAAACTTCAAGGAGAGAGTCCTCTGCCCCACCTGTCGTCCACAGCAGAAATGGGATTCTCCTCCCACTGGCAGGTTAGTGACAGCAAGAGGTGTGCCTGGCTCCCCTGGTAATCCACTCAATTTCACCTGGTTAGGGTTAGAATAAGGGTTAGGAAGTGTGAAAAGTGATGCAGCTCGGTGACCAATTGCACCTGCTAGATTGCTGATGACCTAGCTAAACAGACACTTCACTACTAGTATAAATGGTGCATGGTGCACCCATCCAGCTGTGGAGTGCCCTATTTCTGTGAGAAATTGGAGCAAAGCCCAGAAGGCATAAATCTCGTTTTACAGGCACAAGATCTGCACATCACACCAGATGGTATCAGCACACGATAAAGTGTTCTCAATGGAGACCTCGCTTTAGGTAGTGCTGACTAAACAAACAGGGCTGTAAATAGATTAACAAAACAATCTAAAATGAAATAAGACAAGCAAACTGTACAAAGCCTTCAGAGCAAAAGGTGAGGTGATACACAGGGATGAGTACAAGAACCACAGAAACAAGATAAAGGGAGGTCAGTGGCAGCGGAGAGGAAACTATAACTTAGCTTCAGATGCCAAGCACAAAACTAATAAATGCTTCCAGGACTAAAACAAAAAGCCAGTCAGAGAAGAGGTGAGAATCCCAAAGTATGGTGAAGGACCCAAACTGAGGGTGAACACATTATAGTGGGCCCTGAAGATCAACGGGACATAAGCCTGAAATTTAAATGGGAGGCGGGGGGAGGGGGGTGGGGGACGGTTCAGAAGTGGTCGGGAAACTTGGGAAAATGGATTTCCCACAGGCCCTGCTCAATTTAACGGCATTGGAAGCCTCTGTTTCCCACCCACAGCCAGTCAGATTGAGAGGCCGGCTTCTGCGGATGGGTAGGTCTGCGACACTAGGCCGCAGAGAGGAGTGTTAAGTCCGTGAATGATTGAGACACGGACCAGCAGGAGTGAAAACAAACGAGTCTTTACTGGTGGAAGTCACTAGCGAAACTAACAAACAGAGGCCCTCTAGCGCCTTTTATACAGGGGTGGTCACTGCCGGTACCGCAGTCTGAGACCAGTTATTCTCTTAAAGGTACATACACAACAATTCCTCCCCTTTTAGATAAACAGTACATAACATTCATTTAACAACTAAATGATAACTAATTACAATCACAATCACGGTTGCTAGATACATTGGTTAAGTTTAAGCAATTATAAGTTCAGTCTTTGAGGAGGCTTCCTGATTCTGTCTGGATAACGCCTCTTTGGGGTATCAGGTTCTTCTGGCAATGTTGAGTCGAGATCAATGTCGTTGTTTGGTTCATCTGCTTCCAATATCACCGATTCTGCGGTAGCTGCAATTGGTACGTCGATTTCATTGCCAGGTGCATCAGATCGTGGTGTGGAGTTGACATTTTCCAGTGACTCTAGAATCTGGTCAGCATGGCGCCTTACAATGCTCTCTCCAACGTCCACGGTATACATGAGAGGTCCTTGCCGTGTACAAATCGTTCCTGGCTGCCATTTCTCAGTGCGGTAGTCCCGGGCCAAAACTGGTTGACCTATCTTAAAACTCCTGGTCGGCCTTTCATTCATATTCTGAAACAGCCTGTTCTCCACGTCTCTTCGGACGTTTGGCTTAACCAAATCCAAGCGGCATCGTAGTCTTCGATTGAAGAACATCATGGCTGGGGTTTGGTTGGTAACCGCATGTGTCGCATTCCGGTAGGCAAACAAGAAGTTGTCCACCTTGTGTTGTAGGGGTATATCTTCATTACACATTGCCTTGATAGCCTTCTTGAATGTTTGGACAAACCTCTCGGCCAATCCATTAGTGGCTGGTATGATATGGGGCAGATGTGTAATGCTTAATGCCATTGTTCTTTAAGAACCTCCGGAACTCTTCAGACACAAACTGTGGTCCATTGTCAGAGCAAATCTGTTCAGGCAGCCCATTCCTGGCGAATATGGTTCGCAAAACTGTGATAGTTTTTTCCGTGGTGGTTGAGGACATTTTTATTACCTCTGGCCACTTTGAATGTGCATCCACCACAATTAAAAACATCGAGTCCATGAAGGGACCAGCAAAATCAATGTGCACCCGTTGCCATGGAGATGAGGGCCACTCCCCTGGATGCAGAGGAGCTAGAGGTGGGGCGTTTTGGACCTTCTGGCATCCTGCACAGCTCTTGGTCATCTCTTCGATTTCTCTATCGATTCCCAGCCACCACACAAACGCTCTGGCTAAGTTCTTCATTTTTACCCCACCCAGATGACCCTCATGAAGCTCATTGAGTACTCTATCTGTCAACTTAGGTGGAATTACTACTCTGGATCCATACATCAAGGTTCCTCTGCACATTGACAGCTGTTCTCTTCTCGGCGAGAATGCTGGCAGCAGTGGTTCGCCATGTGCTGGCCATCCCTTCACTGTTAAATCATAGACCCGTGATAGTGTCGGGTCATTCCGTGTTTCCTTTTCTATGTTTGCATTCGTCACAGGGAGACATTCGACTATAGTCGAGTGGAATAACTCCATTGGATCCACTGCAAGGTCTTCTTCTTCCACCGTCGGCAACGGTAGGCGTGACAATCCATCAGCATTTCCATGCTGTTTAGTTCCTTTGTACTCAATGTCATATTGGTGTGCCCCTAGGAAAAGGGACCATCTCTGCAGCCGTTGTGCCGTCATTATCGGTGATGCGCCATCAATTACTCAAAAGACTGAGGTTAAGCGAGTAACAACCAGGCTTTTATTAACTAAAGAATGAAGGTCTAGTCTCGAGTGGTCGACCTGTCCAGAATACTAAGGGACTGGGAGGTAGTCACTTATATACCTGGAATAGTGGGAGGAGTCAGCCGAGGCATGTCCAGACCTGTACCTAGTGGAATACACATACACATACAGACAGGTATAAGAGTGGTTTACCACAATCGGTACGCCCTTCTGAGGGTTGAAAATGGAGACAAGAGGCTGGTGATCGGTTAGTAGAGTAAATTTTTGACCGTGCAGATAGTGATTGAACTTCTTCACCCCCCACACTAGGCTGAGGGCCTCTCTGTCAATCTGGGCGTAGTTACGCTCGGCAGAAGTTAACGAGCGTGATGCAAAAGCTATCGGCCTCTCTAAACCATCAAGGAATATATGTGACAGTACCGCCCCAATGCCGTAGGGAGACGCATCACACGCCAGCCTGATTGGCAGTGCTGGGTTGTAGTGAGCCAATACTTCCTTCGAAGTGATTAAGTCCTTACTCTTCTGAAAAGCACGCTTACAATCATCGCTCCATTTCCATGCTACTCCCGTTCGTAGCAGGGCGTTCAGTGGGTGCAAAATTGTCGACAAATTCGGCAAAAACTTATGATAGTAATTCACCAACCCGAGGAATGACCTCAGTTGCGACACATTTTCAGGCGCTGGGGCCTTAACAACCGCTTCAATTTTGTCAGGGGACTTATGTAACCCCTCTTCATCAATCATGTGGCCTCAATACGATATCTGTTTCTTTAAAAATTTGCACTTGGGGCGGTTGGCTCGCAGCCCATGTTCCCGTAGTCTAGTGAGCACCTGTTCTAGGTTGTTAAGGTGTTCACTGTCATCTTCACCTGTTACAAGGATGTTGTCCAAGTAACACTGAGTCCCCGGAATCCCTTGCAGGACTTGTTCCATCGCTCTTTGCCATATCGCCGGAGCCGATGCTACTCCGAATACCAATCGATGATACTGGTAAAGACCTTTGTGAGTGTTTATCATGAGATACTTCCTAGAGGACTCTTCAACCTCCATCTGCAAATATGCTTGTGCTAGGTCAATTTTTGTAAAACGCTTCCCTCCAGACAGTGAGGCGAAGATGTCTTCTATCCTTGGAAGAGGATATTGTACTGTGTGAAGGACAGGGTTCACCATCACTTTGAAATCCCCACAGATGCGAATCTTCCTTGGCTCTCCGGACTTATTGCTTAACGTTTTCTTCATGACAGGAACGATGGGTGTCGCCCACTCGCTCCAGTCGAGCTTAGACAACACGCCCGCCTTCTCCAGATTCTCCAGCTCTGCCTCGACGGCTGGGCGAATTGCATATGGTACCGGTCTTGCTTTGAAAAACTTGGGAGCTGCATTCTCTTCTATTTTTATCGAGGCGGTTACGCCTTTAAGCGTGCCCAGTTCTTGTTGAAATACCTCTTTGGCGTTAGCTAAGATTGTTGACAATCGTCCAGGAGTGACGACTTCATCTTTTTTACCGTCCACTGTCATTGCATGAATGGAATGCAAATCTAAGTTTATCTTCCTGATCCATTCCTGTCCCAATAACGGTGGTCCACCATTTGGCAGTATGTAGAGATACAATTTCCGTATTTTCTTGCCATTGTATTCGACAGGCACCCTTATTTTTCCTCTGGGGTATACTTTTTGCCCCGTATACGTCGTCAAGATGATGGATGTCTCTCTCAAGGGTATGTGGGAAAATAGCCGCTCGTAGTCTCGTCGATTCATGACGGTTAGCGCTGATCCTGTATCCAATTCCATTTTAACTTGGGACCCTGCTATCGTGAGGGTGACCCAAATGGTTCGGTGATCCTCTTTTGCGATTACATTGTGAAGTTTGAGACAGCTTAGTCTCCTGTTTTTGGATTCACTATCGCTCATCTGGTCTTCGGAACTACTGTCCGTCATCTTTTGTACTTTCTTGTACGGTTCCTTAGTAGCCTTTTTGTTGTCGCTGGTCTTCTTCCCAGACCTGCAAACTCGTGCAATGTGTCCAATCTTCCCGCATTGTCTGCATATTTTGTCTTTGGACCAGCAGTCCTTCTGGTCATGGTTAGTTCTGCCGCAGCGATAACATTTTGCAAATCCCTGTGTCATTTCGTGGGTGCCGTATTCCTGTGGTTTTTGTTGAATTTCTGCAGCTCCCCTGGCTGCTGCTTCATACGATACTGCCACGCTGAAAGCCTTATCTAGCGTCAGCTCTTTTTCTGAGAGTAACTTCTTCTGTGTTCCCTCACTCAGGAGTCCACAGACAAATTTGTCCCGTAGGGTATCTGCCAGTCCTGCTCCGAACTGGCAGTGCTTTGATAGCTTGCGTAGTTCCGTAAGATACTCAGCATTGCTGTCATCTTTGTGCTGAGTTCTCCTGTGGAATTTAAATCTTTCTGCTATCAACAGCGGTGCAGGGTTTAAGTGTTCCTGTAGGACAGCAACAATTTCATTAAAACTCTTTGCCTTCAGTGTGTCTGGAGTAATCAGGTCCCACAATAGGCCGTACGTTCTAGCGCCCATTAAGTTTAGCAATATCGATGCCTTTTTCCCCTCCGCTATTTCATTTGCCTCGAAATATACCTCGACTCTTTCCACATACGTGGTCCAGTCCTCTAATGTATTATCAAAAGCAGTGATACAGCCAGTCTTCGGCATCTTGCAAATCTAAAATGGTGCCTCCCGCGCTTTGCCTTCTTCCCCGATTTAACAAAATGGCGCCTCCCGCGCTTTGCCTTCTTCCCCGCTGTTGTTAGCGCTGCTTTCCACGGTTTCTTGCGCGTTAAATATTGATTCTTTTTCTTTTATTATTTTCCCGTCGTGGAGCGGACCCTCTGGGACACTTCCCTCCCTCTTCTTAGGTCCGAACGCTGCCCGGCTTTGAAGCACCGGCCGCGCCTTGTGTGCTCCACCCTCTCTCTCTCTCTTTGCTTCCCGACTCGCTGCCCGGCCCCGTTGAAAAGCCACCCGATCGAGCTTCAGTCCGCCGCAGCCCAGGAAGGATCAGATCACTACCTGCCACCAGTCCGATTAGCTGGGAAACCACAGACCGAGGAACCCAACCTGGCTCTGGAAAGTCTCTCCTGCAAGTTTTCAAACCGATGATTGACGGTCGACGCCCGTTTCCCGAGTTTCTTTGGACTCTATTTTTATTTTCTTTCTTCTGGCTCCGACCTTCAACAACGTCGTCTGAGGTGCTGCCTAGTTGCAGGTAAGTTCATTTCATACTCGTCGCCAGTGTTAAGTCCGTGAATGATTGAGACATGGACCAGCAGGAGTGAAATCAAACAAGTCTTTACTGGTGGAAGTCAATAGCGAAACTAACAAACAGAGACTCTCTAGCGCCTTTTATACAGGGGAGGTCACTGTCGGTACTGCAGTCTGAGACCAGTTATTCTCTTAAAGGTACATACACAACAAGGAGGGAGGGAGGGATCATGTGGGGGGTGCCAAATGGTCGGGGTGGGTGGGGGGGGGGCAGTGCCAGAGGAGCACGACGGGTTGGGGGGGGTGGGTGATGGGATCGATCGGGGGCCAGAGCGGCTGATTGGAAGGCCAGAGGAGTGGGGGTGTGGGGTGGAGGTTGATCATCGGAGGAGTGAGGGGGGAGGGGGGAGAGTGAGCATCGGAGGAGCGCGGGGGGGGAGGGTGAGCATCGGAGGAGTGCGGGGGGGAGGGGGGAGAGTGATCATCGGGGGGGAGGGTGAGCATCAGAGGAGTGCGGGGGGAGGGGGGGAGAGTGATCATCGGGGGGGAGGGGGAGCTTTGGAGGAGTGCGGGGGGGAGGGGGGAGAGCGATCATCGGGGGGAAGGGAGGTAGGGGGAGCATTGGAGGAGTGCGGGGGGGAGGGGAGAGCGCGGGAAGGAAGGGGGAGGGTAATCATCGGGGGGGAGGGGGAGCATTGGAGGAGTGCGGGGGTGGAGGGTGATCATCGGAGGGCCGGAGCATCACGTGAGGCGGGGGAGGCCTTGTATGGGGTCTCCCATCACGGGGGTTGGATTAGGCCGGAAAGTGGATCCAGGAGGTGAGTGTAAAGGCACTTACCTCCCTGGATCCAGCAGTCCTCGCCTTACTTTAGCTGGCAGATTAATGAGGCCTGCAAAACTAGACCAGTTACAGTTAAATTCAAAATGGAGGTTACAGCAGAGGTTTCCAGCCTCATTATACTATTTAAATAAACGGCCCGCCTCCTGTCAGCGGATTGGCTGCCCAACCCCGCCCCGCCTCCGTTAAATCCGGAAGTGGGCGGGTTGGAGGCGGGTTCTGGTCGCGATTCAGACTTTTAACACTTTAACTTCCCACCCGACCCCAAACCCACCCATTTCTTGGGGGTTAAAGTTCCCCCCATAATCTCAGCAGTTGATTCTAAGTTCTGGGATTTGCACAGGTGGAAGATTCTGCAAAGTGAGGCTTGTGCTATGTTCATTATTGTTCCATTTCAATTGACACTTGGTACCAAAGGAGAAGAAGAAAACTATCAAACTCACAGACCCAGTACTCATATTTTTTGCATTAACCAATTGAACATGGAACATGCAAATTTCCAAAAGGATTCATGGCATTTCTCCACCACGTTAATTTCTTACATTCAATTATGTTTTTGAAGCCCCAGAGATAAACAGAGCAGGAGATACAGGTGTTCGTACCTATTTCAGAGATAAACAGAGCAGGCGATACAGGTGTTCGTACCTATTTCAGAGATGAACAGAGCAGGAGATACAGGTGTTCGTACCTATTTCAGAGATAAACAGAGCAGGAGATACAGGTGTTCGTACCTATTTCAGAGATAAACAGAGCAGGCGATACAGGTGTTCGTACCTATTTCAGAGATAAACAGAGCAGGCGATACAGGTGTTCATACCTATTTCAGAGATAAACAGAGCAGGAGATACAGGTGTTCGTACCTATTTCAGATATAAACAGAGCAGGAGATACAGGTGTTCGTACCTATTTCAGAGATAAACAGAGCAGGCGATACAGGTGTTCGTACCTATTTCAGAGATAAACAGAGCAGGCGATACAGGTGTTCATACCTATTTCAGAGATAAACAGAGCAGGAGATACAGGTGTTCGTACCTATTTCAGAGATAAACAGAGCAGGAAATACAGGTGTTCGTACCTATTTCAGAGATAAACAGAGCAGGCGATACAGGTGTTCGTACCTATTTCAGAGATAAACAGAGCAGGCGATACAGGTGTTCATACCTATTTCAGAGATAAACAGAGCAGGAGATACAGGTGTTCGTACCTATTTCAGATATAAACAGAGCAGGAGATACAGGTGTTCGTACCTATTTCAGAGATAAACAGAGCAGGCGATACAGGTGTTCGTACCTATTTCAGAGATAAACAGAGCAGGCGATACAGGTGTTCATACCTATTTCAGAGATAAACAGAGCAGGAGATACAGGTGTTCGTACCTATTTCAGATATAAACAGAGCAGGCGATACAGGTCATAGAGTCATAGAGTTTTACAGCACAGAAAGAGGCCCTTCAGCCCATCGTGTCTGCGCCGCCCATCCATCCCTGTCCAGTCTAATCCCATTTTCCAGCATTTGGTCCATAGCCTTGTATGCAATGGCATTTCAAGTGCTCATCCAAATGCTTCTTGAATATTGTGAGGGTTCCTGCCTCTACCACCCTTTTAGGCATTGAGTTCCACATTCCAACCACCCTCTGGGTGAAAAAGTTCCTCCTCAAATCCCCTCTAAATCTCCTGCCCCTTACCCTGAATCTATGCCCCCTTGTTATTGACCCGCCTACTAAGGGGAAAAGTTCCTCTTTGTCTACCCTATCTATGCCCCTCATCATTTTGTACACCTCAATCAGGTCCCCCCTCAGCCTTCTTTGCTCCAAGGAAAACAACCCCAGCCTGTTTAGTCTTTCTTCATAGCTGAGGCGCTCCATCCCAGGTAACATCCTGGTGAATCTTCTCTGCACCCTCTCCAAGGCAATCACATCCTTCCTATAGTGAGGCGACCAGAACTGCACACAGTACTCCAGCTGTGGCCTCACCAGCGTTTTGTACAGCTCCATCATAACCTCCCTGCTCTTATATTCTATGCCTCGACTAATGAAGGCAAGTATCCCATATGCCTTTTTAACCACCTTATCTACCTGTTCCGCTGCCTTCAGGGATCTATGTACATGTACACCAAGGTCCCTCTGACCCTCTGTACTTCCTAGGGTCCTACCACTCATTGTGTATTCCCTTGCCTTATTTGTCCGTCCAAAATGCATCACCTCGCACTTTTCAGGGTTAAATTCCATTTGCCACTTTTCCGCCCATCTGACCAACCCGTTTATATCGTCCTGTAGCCTGAGGCTTTCCTCCTCGCAATTTACCACCCCACCAATTTTCGTGTCATCTGCGAACTTACTGATCATACCTTTCACATTCTCATCCAAATCATTTATGTAGGTCACAAACAACAAGGGACCCAGCACCGATCCCTGAGGTACCCCACTGGACACAGGCTTCCAGTCACAAAAGCAACCTTCGACCATCACCCTCTGCCTCCTGCCACTCAGCCAGTTTAGGATCCAACGCGCCAAGGCACCCTGGATCCCATGGGCTCTTACCTTCTTGACCAATCTCCTATGCGGGACTTTGTCAAAAGCTTTACTGAAGCCCATGAAAACCACATCCACAGCATTTCCCTCATCCAACCCCTAGTCACCCCCTCGAAAAATTCAATCAGATTTGTCAGACATAATTTACCCTTGACAAAGCCATGCTGACTGTCCCCGATTAATCCTTGCCTCTCCAAGTGTAGACTAATTTTGTCCCTCAGAATTTTTTCCAATAATTTCCCTACCACAGATGTTAGGCTCACTGGGCTGTAATTCCCTGGTTTATCCCTGCTACCCTTCTTGTATAATGGTACTACATTAGCTGTTCTCCAGTCCTCTGGTACATCCCCTGTGGCCAGAGAGGTTCTGAAAATTTGTGTCAGAGCCCCTGCAATCTCCTCCTTTGCCTCCCACAGCAGCCTGGGATACATCTCGTCCGGGCCTGGGGATTTATCCACTTTTTGGCCTGCTAAAATCGCCAGCACCTCCTCCCTCTCGATGCTAATATGTTCAAGTATGTCACAGTCCCCTTGCCCGATTTCTATGTCTGCATCGTCTTTCTCCATAGTGAACACAGATGCAAAAAATTCATTTAAAACCCCGCCTACATCATCTGGCTCTACACACAGATTGCCACGTTGGTCCCTAATGGGCCCTACCCTTTCCCTGGTTATCCTCTTGCCCTTAATATACTTATAAAACATCTTAGGATTTTCCTTTATTTTGCTCGCCAGTGTTATTTCATGGCCCCTCCTCGCCCTCCTAATTTCTTTTTTAAGTATGCCCCTGCACTTTTTATACTCCTCTAGGGCTTCTTCCGTCTTTAGTCTTTTGTAACTGCCAAAAGCCCCCCTTTTATTGCTAATGCATTTTTGTATATCCCTTGTCATCCAAGGTTCCCTTTGCTTGTTGGTCCCACCCTTGACCTTTACAGGAACATGTTGGCGTTGTACTCTCTCTATTTCCCTTCTGAAAGTCTCCCACTGTTTTGATGTGGATTTTCCTTTAAGTAGCTGCTCCCAGTCCACTTTGGCCAGATCCTGCCTTATCATATTAAAATCGGCCTTCCCCCAATTTAGTACTCTTATTTCCGGGCCGTCTTTGTCTTTTTCCATGACCACCTTAAATCTCACCGAATTATGGTCACTGTCGCCAAAATGCTCTCCTAGTGATACTTCCACCACTTGCCCGGCTACATTCCCCAGAATTAGGTCCACTACCGCCCCCTCTCTTGTAGGACTTTCTACATGTTGGCTCAAAAAGCTCTCCTGGATGCACTTTAAGAATTCTGCACCCTCTAAGCCTTTCACACTCTGACTATCCCAATTTATATTGGGGAAGTTGAAATCCCCCACTATTATTACCCTATTATTTTTGCACTTCTCTGAGATTTGCCTACATATCTGTTCCTCTATCTCCCCCTGACTGTTTGGGGGCCTATAGTACACTCCCAGCAAAGTGCTTGCCCCCTTTTTGTTTTTAAGTTCTACCCATATGGCCTCATTAGAGGAACCCGCTAATATATCGTCCCTCCTTACAGCAGTAATTGACTCCTTAATTAATATTGCAACACCCCTCCCCTTTTACACCCCCCTCTGTCTCGCCTGAAGATTCTATACCCCGGAATATTGAGCTGCCAGTCCTGACCCTCCCTCAACCATGTCTCCGTGATAGCAACAATATCGTACTCCCATGTGTTCAACAACAACTTCAGTTCATCCACCTTATTTGTAAGACTCCTTGCATTAAAATATATGCCTTCCAGCCCTGCCAAATTCCCTTTTGCCTTCACATATTTGCTCTGCCTTCCCAGCTGACTTGTTTTTTCCTCTGTATTTGGCTGTAAATCACCCCCTACTATAGCTCCACTATGTACCCCATCCCCCTGCCAAGTTAGTTTAACCCCCCCACCCAGCAGTGCTGGCAAACCTCCTCGCAAGGATATTGGTTCCCCTCTGGTTCAGGTGTAAACCGTCCGACTTGTACAAGTCCCACCTTTCCCAGAATCAGACCCAGTGATCCAGGAAACTAAAGCCCTCCCACCTGCACCATCCCTTTAGCCACGCATTCATCTGTTCTATCTTCGTACTTATTGTTCGTACTTATTTCAGAGATAAACAGAGCAGGCGATACAGGTGTTCGTACCTATTTCAGAGATAAGCAGAGCAGGTGATACAGGTGTTCGTACCTATTTCAGAGATAAACAGAGCAGGCGATACAGGTGTTCGTACCTATTTCAGAGATAAACAGAGCAGGAGATACAGGTGTTCGTAACTATTTCAGTGATAAACAGAGCAGGCGATACAGGTGTTCGTACCAATTTCAGAGATAAACAGAGCAGGAGATACAGGTGTTCGTACCTATTTCAGAGATAAACAGAGCAGGCGATACAGGTGTTTGTACTTATTTCAGTGATAAACAGAGCAGGTGATACAGGTGTTCGTACCTATTTCAGAGATAAACAGAGCAGGAGATACAGGAGTTCGTACCTATTTCAGAGATAAACAGAGCAGGCGGTACAGTTGTTCGTACCTATTTCAGAGATAAACAGAGCAGGAGATACAGGTGTTCGTACCTATTTCAGAGATAAACAGAGCAGGCGATACAGGTGTTCGTACTTATTTCAGAGATAAACAGAGCAGGAGATACAGGTGTTCGTACCTATTTCAGAGATAAACAGAGCAGGAGATACAGGTGTTCGTACATATTTCAGAGATAAACAGAGCAGGAGATACAGGTGTTCGTACCTATTTCAGAGATAAACAGAGCAGGCGATACAGGTGTTCGTACCTATTTCAGAGATAAACAGAGCAGGTGATACAGGTGTTCGTACCTATTTCAGAGATAAACAGAGCAGGAGATACAGGTGTTCGTACCTATTTCAGATATAAACAGAGCAGGAGATACAGGTGTTTGTACCTATTTCAGAGATAAACAGAGCAGGATATACAGGTGTTCGTACCTATTTCAGAGAAAAACAGAGCAGGAGATACAGGTGTTCGTACCTATTTCAGAGATGAACAGAGCAGGAGATACAGCTGTTCGTACCTATTTCAGAGATAAACAGAGCAGGAGATACAGGTGTTCGTACCTATTTCAGAGATAAACAGAGCAGGAGATACAGGTGTTCGTACCTATTTCAGAGATAAACAGAGCAGGAGATACAGGTGTTCGTACCTATTTCAGAGATAAACAGAGCAGGCGATACAGGTGTTCGTACCTATTTCAGAGATAAACTGAGCAGGCGATACAGGTGTTCGTACCTATTTCAGAGATAAACAGAGCAGGTGATACAGGTGTTTGTACCTATTTCAGAGACAAACAGAGCAGGCGGTACAGGTGTTCGTACCTATTTCTGAGATAAACAGAGCAGGAGATACAGGTGTTCGTACCTATTTCAGAGATAATCAGAGCAGGTGATACAGGTGTTCGTACCTATTTCAGAGATAAACAGAGCAGGAGATACAGGTGTTCGTACCTATTTCAGATATAAACAGAGCAGGAGATACAGGTGTTTGTACCTATTTCAGAGATAAACAGAGCAGGATATACAGGTGTTCGTACCTATTTCAGAGAAAAACAGAGCAGGAGATACAGGTGTTCGTACCTATTTCAGAGATGGACAGAGCAGGAGATACAGCTGTTCGTACCTATTTCAGAGATAAACAGAGCAGGAGATACAGGTGTTCGTAACTATTTCAGAGATAAACAGAGCAGGAGATACAGGTGTTCGTACCTATTTCAGAGATAAACAGAGCAGGAGATACAGGTGTTCATACCTATTTCAGAGATAAACAGAGCAGGAGATACAGGTGTTCGTACCTATTTCAGAGATAAACAGAGCAGGCGATACAGGTGTTCGTACCTATTTCAGAGATAAACAGAGCAGGAGATACAGGTGTTCATACCTATTTCAGCGATAAACAGAGCAGCAGATACAGGTGTTCATACCTATTTCAGAGATAAACAGAGCAGGAGATACAGGTGTTCGTACCTATTTCAGAGATAAACAGAGCAGGCGATACAGGTGTTTGGACCTATTTCAGAGATAAACAGAGCAGGCGATACAGGTGTTTGGACCTATTTCAGAGATTAACAGAGAAGGAGATACAGGTGTTCGTACCTATTTCAGAGATAAACAGTGCAGGAGATACAGGTGTTCGTACCTGTTTCAGAGATAAACAGAGCAGGAGATACAGGTGTTTGTACCTATTTCAGAGATAAACAGAGCAGGAGATACAGGTGTTTGTACCTATTTCAGAGATATACAAAGCAGGCGATACAGGTGTTCGTACCTATTTCAGAGATAGACAGAGCAGGTGATACAGGTGTTCATACCTATTTCAGAGAAAAACAGAGCAGGCGATACACGTCACAGAATCACAGAATCCCCACAGTGCAGATAGAGGCCATTTCGGCCCATCGAGCCTGCACCGACACATATCCAACCCTATCCCCGTAACCCCACGTATTTAATCCCCTAACACTAAGGGTCAATTTATCATAGCCAAATCAACCGAACCCGCACATCTTTGGACTGTGGGAGGAAACCGGAGCAAACCCACGCAGACACAAGGAGAATGTGCAAATTCCACACAGACAGTCGCCCGAGGCCGGATTTGAACCCAGGTCCCTGGCGCTGTGAGACAACAGTGCTAACCACTGGGCTACCTTGCCCCCTGATCGTATCTATTTCAGAGATAAACAGAGCAGGTGATACAGGTGCTCGTACCTATTTCAGAGATAAACAGAGCAGGAGATACAGGTGTTCGTACCTATTTCAGAGATAAACAGAGCAGGAGATACAGGTGTTCGGACCTATTTCAGAGATAAACAGAGCAGGCGATACAGGTACGATAGCAAAATACTGCAGATGTTGGAAATCCGAAATAACAACAGAAAATGCTGGAAAAACTCAGCAAGTCAGGCAACATCCGTGGAGAGAAATTTGAGTTGACGTTTCGGGTCTGTTTATCTCTGAAATAGGTATGAACACCCGAAACGTCAACTCAAATTTCTCTCCACGGATGTTGCCTGACTTGCTGAGTTTTTCTTGGCGATACAGGTGTTCGTACCTATTTCAGAGATAAACAGAGCAGACGATACAGGTGTTCGTACCTATTTCAGAGATAAACAGAGCAGGCGATACAGGTGTTTGTACCTATTTCAGAGATAAACAGAGCTGGCGATACAGGTGTTCGTACCTATTTCAGAGATAAACAGAGCAGGTGATACAGGTGTTCGTACCTATTTCAGAGATAAACAGAGCAGGAGATACAGGTGTTCGTACCTATTTCAGAGATAAACAGTGCAGGAGATACAGGTGTTCGTACATATTTCAGATATAAACAGAGCAGGAGATACAGGTGTTCGTACCTATTTCAGAGATAAACAGAGCAGGCGATACAGGTATTCAAAGCTATTTCAGAGATAAACAGAGCAGGAGATACAGGTGTTTGTACCTATTTCAGAGATAAACAGAGCTGGCGATACAGGTGTTCGTACCTATTTCAGAGATAAACAGAGCAGGTGATACAGGTGTTCGTACCTATTTCAGAGATAAACAGAGCAGGAGATACAGGTGTTCGTACCTATTTCAGAGATAAACAGAGCAGGAGATACAGGTGTTCGTACATATTTCAGATATAAACAGAGCTGGCGATACAGGTGTTCGTACCTATTTCAGAGATAAACAGAGCAGGAGATACAGGTGTTCGTATCTATTTCAGAGATAAACAGAGCAGGAGAAACAGGTGTTCGTACCTATTTCAGAGATAAACAGAGCAGGAGGTACAGGTGTTCGTACCTATTTCAGAGATAAACAGAGCAGGCGATACAGGTGTTCATACCTATTTCAGAGATAAACAGAGCAGGCGATACAGGTGTTTGTACCTATTTCAGAGATAAACAGAGCAGGCGATACAGGTGTTCGTACCTATTTCAGAGATAAACAGAGCAGGAGATACAGGTGTTCGTACCTATTTCAGAGACAAACAGAGCAGGCGATACAGGTGTTCGTACCTATTTCAGAGACAAACAGAGCAGGCGATACAGGTGTTCGTACCTATTTCAGAGAGAAACAGAGCAGGAGATACAGGTGTTCGTACCTATTTCAGAGATAAACAGAGCTGGCGATACAGGTGTTCGTACCTATTTCAGAGATAAACGGAGCAGGAGATACAGGTGTTCGTACCTATTTCAGAGATAAACAGAGCAGGAGATACAGGTGTTCGTACCTATTTCAGAGATAAACAGAGCAGGCGATACAGGTGTTCGTAGCTATTTCAGAGATAAACAGAGCAGGCGATACAGGTGTTCGTACCTATTTCAGAGATAAACAGAGCAGGAGATACAGGTGTTCGTACCTATTTCAGAGATAAAAAGAGCAGGAGATACAGGTGTTCGTACCTATTTCAGAGATAAACAGAGCAGGAGAGACAGGTGTTCGTACCTATTTCAGAGATAAACAGAGCAGGAGATACAGGTGTTCGTACCTATTTCAGAGATAAACAGTGCAGGAGAGACAGGTGTTTGTACCTATTTCAGAAATAAGCAGAGCAGGAGATACAGGTGTTCGTACCTATTTCAGAGATAAACAGAGCAGGAGATACAGGTGTTCGTACCTATTTCAGAGATAAACAGAGCAGGAGATACAGGTGTTCGTACCTATTTCAGCGATAAACAGAGCAGGAGATACAGGTGTTCGTACCTATTTCAGAGATAAACAGAGCAGGAGATACAGGTGTTCATACCTATTTCAGAGATAATCAGAGCGGGAGATACAGGTGTTCGTACCTATTTCAGCGATAAACAGAGCAGGAGATACAGGTGTTCGTACCTATTTCAGAGATAAACAGAGCAGGAGATACAGGTGTTCGTACCTATTTCAGAGATAAACAGAGCAGGAGATACAGGTGTTCGTACCTATTTCAGAGATAAACAGAGCAGGAGATACAGGTGTTTGTACCTATTTCAGAGATAAACAGAGCAGGAGATACAGGTGTTCGTACCTATTTCAGAGATAAACAGAGCAGGAGATACAGGTGATCGTACCTATTTCAGAGATAAACAGAGCAGGAGATACAGGTGTTCGTACCTATTTCAGAGATAAACAGAGCAGGAGATACAGGTGTTCGTACCTATTTCAGAGATAAACAGAGCAGGAGATACAGGTGAACATCCCTATTTCAGAGATAAACAGAGCAGGCGATACAGGTGTTCGTACCTATTTCAGAGATAGACAGAGCAGGTGATACAGGTGTTCGTACCTATTTCAGAGAAAAACAGAGCAGGCGATACACGTCACAGAATCACAGAATCCCCACAGTGCAGATAGACGCCATTTCGGCCCATCGAGCCTGCACCGACACATATCCCACCCTATCCCCGTAACCCCACATATTTAATCCCCTAACACTAAGGGTCAATTTATCATAGCCAAATCAACCGAACCCGCACATCTTTGGACTGTGGGAGGAAACCAGAGCAAACCCACGCAGACACAAGCAGAATGTGCAAACTCCACACAGACAGTCGCCCGAAGCCAGATTTGAACCCGGGTCCCTGGCGCTGTGAGGCAACAGTGCTAACCACTGTGCTACCTTGCCCCCTGATCGTATCTATTTCAGAGATAAACAGAGCAGGTGATACAGGTGCTCGTACCTATTTCAGAGATAAACAGAGCAGGAGATACAGGTGTTCGTGCCTATTTCAGAGATAAACAGAGCAGGAGATACAGGTGTTCGTACCTATTTCAGACATAAACAGAGCAGGAGATACAGGTGTTTGTACCTATTTCAGAGATAAACAGAGCTGGCGATACAGTTGTTCGTACCTATTTCAGAGATAAACAGAGCAGGCGATACAGGTGTTCGTACCTATTTCAGAGATAAACAGAGCAGGAGATACAGGTGTTCGTACCTATTTCAGAGATAAACAGAGCTGGCGATACAGGTGTTCATACCTGTTTCAGAGATAAACAGAGCAGGCGATACAGGTGTTCGTGCCTATTTCAGAGATAAACAGAGCAGGCGATACAGGTGTTCGTAACTATTTCAGAGATAAACATATCAGGCGATACAGGTGTTTGGACCTATTTCAGAGATAAACAGAGCTGGCGATACAGGTGTTCATACCTATTTCAGAGATAAACAGAGCAGGTGATACAGGTGTTCGTACCTATTTCAGAGATAAACAGAGCAGGAGATACAGGTGTTCGTACCTATTTCAGAGATAAACAGAGCAGGAGATACAGGTGTTCGTACCTATTTCAGAGATAAACAGAGCAGGAGATACAGGTGTTCGTACCTATTTCAGAGATAAACAGAGCAGGAGATACAGGTGTTCGTACCTATTTCAGAGATAAATAGAGCAGGAGATACAGGTGGTCGTACCTATTTCAGAGATAAACAGAGCAGGAGATACAGGTGTTCGTACCTATTTCAGAGATAAACAGAGCAGGCGATACAGGTATTCAAAGCTATTTCAGAGATAAACAGAGCAGGAGATACAGGTGTTTGTACCTATTTCAGAGATAAACAGAGCAGGCGATTCAGGTGTTCGTACCTATTTCAGAGATAAACAGAGCAGGAGATACAGGTGTTCGTATCTATTTCAGAGATAAACAGAGCAGGAGATACAGGTGTTCGTACCTATTTCAGAGATAAACAGAGCTGGCGATACAGGTGTTCGTACCTATTTCAGAGATAAACAGAGCAGGAGATACAGGTGGTCGTACCTATTTCAGAGATAAACAGAGCAGGAGATACAGGTGTTCGTACCTATTTCAGAGATAAACAGAGCAGGCGATACAGGTATTCAAAGCTATTTCAGAGATAAACAGAGCAGGAGATACAGGTGTTTGTACCTATTTCAGAGATAAACAGAGCTGGCGATACAGGTGTTCGTACCTATTTCAGAGATAAACAGAGCAGGTGATACAGGTGTTCGTACCTATTTCAGAGATAAACAGAGCAGGAGATACAGGTGTTCGTACCTATTTCAGAGATAAACAGAGCAGGAGATACAGGTGTTCGTACATATTTCAGATATAAACAGAGCTGGCGATACAGGTGTTCGTACCTATTTCAGAGATAAACAGAGCAGGAGATACAGGTGTTCGTATCTATTTCAGAGATAAACAGAGCAGGAGAAACAGGTGTTCGTACCTATTTCAGAGATAAACAGAGCAGGAGGTACAGGTGTTCGTACCTATTTCAGAGATAAACAGAGCAGGCGATACAGGTGTTCATACCTATTTCAGAGATAAACAGAGCAGGCGATACAGGTGTTTGTACCTATTTCAGAGATAAACAGAGCAGGCGATACAGGTGTTCGTACCTATTTCAGAGATAAACAGAGCAGGAGATACAGGTGTTCGTACCTATTTCAGAGACAAACAGAGCAGGCGATACAGGTGTTCGTACCTATTTCAGAGACAAACAGAGCAGGCGATACAGGTGTTCGTACCTATTTCAGAGAGAAACAGAGCAGGAGATACAGGTGTTCGTACCTATTTCAGAGATAAACAGAGCTGGCGATACAGGTGTTCGTACCTATTTCAGAGATAAACGGAGCTGGAGATACAGGTGTTCGTACCTATTTCAGAGATAAACAGAGCAGGAGATACAGGTGTTCGTACCTATTTCAGAGATAAACAGAGCAGGCGATACAGGTGTTCGTAGCTATTTCAGAGATAAACAGAGCAGGCGATACAGGTGTTCGTACCTATTTCAGAGATAAACAGAGCAGGAGATACAGGTGTTCGTACCTATTTCAGAGATAAAAAGAGCAGGAGATACAGGTGTTCGTACCTATTTCAGAGATAAACAGAGCAGGAGAGACAGGTGTTCGTACCTATTTCAGAGATAAACAGAGCAGGAGATACAGGTGTTCGTACCTATTTCAGAGATAAACAGTGCAGGAGAGACAGGTGTTTGTACCTATTTCAGAAATAAGCAGAGCAGGAGATACAGGTGTTCGTACCTATTTCAGAGATAAACAGAGCAGGAGATACAGGTGTTCGTACCTATTTCAGAGATAAACAGAGCAGGAGATACAGGTGTTCGTACCTATTTCAGCGATAAACAGAGCAGGAGATACAGGTGTTCGTACCTATTTCAGAGATAAACAGAGCAGGAGATACAGGTGTTCATACCTATTTCAGAGATAATCAGAGCGGGAGATACAGGTGTTCGTACCTATTTCAGCGATAAACAGAGCAGGAGATACAGGTGTTCGTACCTATTTCAGAGATAAACAGAGCAGGAGATACAGGTGTTCGTACCTATTTCAGAGATAAACAGAGCAGGAGATACAGGTGTTCGTACCTATTTCAGAGATAAACAGAGCAGGAGATACAGGTGTTTGTACCTATTTCAGAGATAAACAGAGCAGGAGATACATGTGTTCGTACCTATTTCAGAGATAAACAGAGCAGGAGATACAGGTGATCGTACCTATTTCAGAGATAAACAGAGCAGGAGATACAGGTGTTCGTACCTATTTCAGAGATAAACAGAGCAGGAGATACAGGTGTTCGTACCTATTTCAGAGATAAACAGAGCAGGAGATACAGGTGAACATCCCTATTTCAGAGATAAACAGAGCAGGCGATACAGGTGTTCGTACCTATTTCAGAGATAGACAGAGCAGGTGATACAGGTGTTCGTACCTATTTCAGAGAAAAACAGAGCAGGCGATACACGTCACAGAATCACAGAATCCCCACAGTGCAGATAGACGCCATTTCGGCCCATCGAGCCTGCACCGACACATATCCCACCCTATCCCCGTAACCCCACATATTTAATCCCCTAACACTAAGGGTCAATTTATCATAGCCAAATCAACCGAACCCGCACATCTTTGGACTGTGGGAGGAAACCAGAGCAAACCCACGCAGACACAAGCAGAATGTGCAAACTCCACACAGACAGTCGCCCGAAGCCAGATTTGAACCCGGGTCCCTGGCGCTGTGAGGCAACAGTGCTAACCACTGTGCTACCTTGCCCCCTGATCGTATCTATTTCAGAGATAAACAGAGCAGGTGATACAGGTGCTCGTACCTATTTCAGAGATAAACAGAGCAGGAGATACAGGTGTTCGTGCCTATTTCAGAGATAAACAGAGCAGGAGATACAGGTGTTCGTACCTATTTCAGACATAAACAGAGCAGGAGATACAGGTGTTTGTACCTATTTCAGAGATAAACAGAGCTGGCGATACAGTTGTTCGTACCTATTTCAGAGATAAACAGAGCAGGCGATACAGGTGTTCGTACCTATTTCAGAGATAAACAGAGCAGGAGATACAGGTGTTCGTACCTATTTCAGAGATAAACAGAGCTGGCGATACAGGTGTTCATACCTGTTTCAGAGATAAACAGAGCAGGCGATACAGGTGTTCGTGCCTATTTCAGAGATAAACAGAGCAGGCGATACAGGTGTTCGTAACTATTTCAGAGATAAACATATCAGGCGATACAGGTGTTTGGACCTATTTCAGAGATAAACAGAGCTGGCGATACAGGTGTTCATACCTATTTCAGAGATAAACAGAGCAGGTGATACAGGTGTTCGTACCTATTTCAGAGATAAACAGAGCAGGAGATACAGGTGTTCGTACCTATTTCAGAGATAAACAGAGCAGGAGATACAGGTGTTCGTACCTATTTCAGAGATAAACAGAGCAGGAGATACAGGTGTTCGTACCTATTTCAGAGATAAACAGAGCAGGAGATACAGGTGTTCGTACCTATTTCAGAGATAAATAGAGCAGGAGATACAGGTGGTCGTACCTATTTCAGAGATAAACAGAGCAGGAGATACAGGTGTTCGTACCTATTTCAGAGATAAACAGAGCAGGCGATACAGGTATTCAAAGCTATTTCAGAGATAAACAGAGCAGGAGATACAGGTGTTTGTACCTATTTCAGAGATAAACAGAGCAGGCGATTCAGGTGTTCGTACCTATTTCAGAGATAAACAGAGCAGGAGATACAGGTGTTCGTATCTATTTCAGAGATAAACAGAGCAGGAGATACAGGTGTTCGTACCTATTTCAGAGATAAACAGAGCAGGAGATACAGGTGTTCGTACCTATTTCAGAGATAAACAGAGCAGGCGATACAGGTGTTCGTACCTATTTCAGAGATGAACAGAGCAGGAGATACAGGTGTTCGTACCTATTTCAGAGATAAACAGAGCAGGAGATACAGGTGATCGTACCTATTTCAGAGATAAACAGAGCAGGAGATACAGGTGTTCGTACCTATTTCAGAGATAAACAGAGCAGGAGATACAGGTGTTCGTACCTATTTCAGAGATAAACAGAGCAGGAGATACAGGTGAACATCCCTATTTCAGAGATAAACAGAGCAGGCGATACAGGTGTTCGTACCTATTTCAGAGATAGACAGAGCAGGTGATACAGGTGTTCGTACCTATTTCAGAGAAAAACAGAGCAGGCGATACACGTCACAGAATCACAGAATCCCCACAGTGCAGATAGACGCCATTTCGGCCCATCGAGCCTGCACCGACACATATCCCACCCTATCCCCGTAACCCCACATATTTAATCCCCTAACACTAAGGGTCAATTTATCATAGCCAAATCAACCGAACCCGCACATCTTTGGACTGTGGGAGGAAACCAGAGCAAACCCACGCAGACACAAGCAGAATGTGCAAACTCCACACAGACAGTCGCCCGAAGCCAGATTTGAACCCGGGTCCCTGGCGCTGTGAGGCAACAGTGCTAACCACTGTGCTACCTTGCCCCCTGATCGTATCTATTTCAGAGATAAACAGAGCAGGTGATACAGGTGCTCGTACCTATTTCAGAGATAAACAGAGCAGGAGATACAGGTGTTCGTGCCTATTTCAGAGATAAACAGAGCAGGAGATACAGGTGTTCGTACCTATTTCAGACATAAACAGAGCAGGAGATACAGGTGTTTGTACCTATTTCAGAGATAAACAGAGCTGGCGATACAGTTGTTCGTACCTATTTCAGAGATAAACAGAGCAGGCGATACAGGTGTTCGTACCTATTTCAGAGATAAACAGAGCAGGAGATACAGGTGTTCGTACCTATTTCAGAGATAAACAGAGCAGGAGATACAGGTGTTCGTACCTATTTCAGAGATAAACAGAGCAGGAGATACAGGTGTTCGTACCTATTTCAGAGATAAACAGAGCAGGAGATACAGGTGTTCGTACCTATTTCAGAGATAAACAGAGCAGGAGATACAGGTGTTCGTACCTATTTCAGAGATAAACAGAGCAGGAGATACAGGTGTTCGTACCTATTTCAGAGATAAACAGAGCAGGAGATACAGGTGTTCGTACCTATTTCAGAGATAAATAGAGCAGGAGATACAGGTGTTCGTACCTATTTCAGAGATAAACAGAGCTGGCGATACAGGTGTTCATACCTGTTTCAGAGATAAACAGAGCAGGCGATACAGGTGTTCGTGCCTATTTCAGAGATAAACAGAGCAGGTGATACAGGTGTTCGTACCTATTTCAGAGATAAACAGAGCAGGAGATACAGGTGTTCGTACCTATTTCAGAGATAAACAGAGCAGGAGATACAGGTGTTCGTACCTATTTCAGAGATAAACAGAGCAGGAGATACAGGTGTTCGTACCTATTTCAGAGATAAACAGAGCAGGAGATACAGGTGTTCGTACCTATTTCAGAGATAAATAGAGCAGGAGATACAGGTGGTCGTACCTATTTCAGAGATAAACAGAGCAGGAGATACAGGTGTTCGTACCTATTTCAGAGATAAACAGAGCAGGCGATACAGGTATTCAAAGCTATTTCAGAGATAAACAGAGCAGGAGATACAGGTGTTTGTACCTATTTCAGAGATAAACAGAGCAGGCGATTCAGGTGTTCGTACCTATTTCAGAGATAAACAGAGCAGGAGATACAGGTGTTCATATCTATTTCAGAGATAAACAGAGCAGGAGATACAGGTGTTCGTACCTATTTCAGAGATAAACAGAGCAGGAGATACAGGTGTTCATACCTATTTCAGAGATAAACAGAGCAGGCGATACAGGTGTTCGTACCTATTTCAGAGATAAACATATCAGGCGATACAGGTGTTTGTACCTATTTCAGAGATAAACAGAGCTGGCGATACAGGTGTTCATACCTATTTCAGAGATAAACAGTGCAGGTGATACAGGTGTTCGTACCTATTTCAGAGATAAACAGAGCAGGAGATACAGGTGTTCGTATGTATTTCAGAGATAAACAGAGCAGGAGATACAGGTGTTCATACCTATTTCAGAGATAAACAGAGCAGGCGATAGAGGTATTCAAAGCTATTTCAGAGATAAACAGAGCAGGAGATACAGGTGTTTGTACCTATTTCAGAGATAAACAGAGCAGGCGATTCAGGTGTTCGTACCTATTTCAGAGATAAACACAGCAGGAGATACAGGTGTTCGTATCTATTTCAGAGATAAACAGAGCAGGAGATACAGGTGTTCGTACCTATTTCAGAGATAAACAGAGCAGGAGATACAGGTGTTCGTACCTATTTCAGAGATAAACAGAGCTGGCGATACAGGTGTTCATACCTGTTTCAGAGATAAACAGAGCAGGCGATACAGGTGTTCGTACCTATTTCAGAGATAAACAGATCAGGAGATACAGGTGTTCGGACCTATTTCAGAGATAAACAGAGCAGGCGATACAGTTGTTCGTACCTATTTCAGAGATAAACAGAGCAGGAGATACAGGTGTTCATATCTATTTCAGAGATAAACAGAGCAGGAGATACAGGTGTTCGTACCTATTTCAGAGATAAACAGAGCAGGAGATACAGGTGTTCATACCTATTTCAGAGATAAACAGAGCAGGCGATACAGGTGTTCGTACCTATTTCAGAGATAAACATATCAGGCGATACAGGTGTTTGTACCTATTTCAGAGATAAACAGAGCTGGCGATACAGGTGTTCATACCTATTTCAGAGATAAACAGTGCAGGTGATACAGGTGTTCGTACCTATTTCAGAGATAAACAGAGCAGGAGATACAGGTGTTCGTATCTATTTCAGAGATAAACAGAGCAGGAGATACAGGTGTTCATACCTATTTCAGAGATAAACAGAGCAGGCGATAGAGGTATTCAAAGCTATTTCAGAGATAAACAGAGCAGGAGATACAGGTGTTTGTACCTATTTCAGAGATAAACAGAGCAGGCGATTCAGGTGTTCGTACCTATTTCAGAGATAAACACAGCAGGAGATACAGGTGTTCGTATCTATTTCAGAGATAAACAGAGCAGGAGATACAGGTGTTCGTACCTATTTCAGAGATAAACAGAGCAGGAGATACAGGTGTTCGTACCTATTTCAGAGATAAACAGAGCTGGCGATACAGGTGTTCATACCTGTTTCAGAGATAAACAGAGCAGGCGATACAGGTGTTCGTACCTATTTCAGAGATAAACAGATCAGGAGATACAGGTGTTCGGACCTATTTCAGAGATAAACAGAGCAGGCGATACAGTTGTTCGTACCTATTTCAGAGATAAACAGAGCAGGCGATACAGGTGTTCGTACCTATTTCAGAGATAAACAGAGCAGGCGATACAGGTGTTTGTACCTGTTTCAGAGATAAACAGAGCTGGCGATACAGGTGTTCGTACCTATTTCAGAGATAAACAGAGCAGGTGATACAGGTGTTCGTACCTATTTCAGAGATAAACAGAGCAGGAGGTACAGGTGTTCGTACCTATTTCAGAGATAAACAGAGCAGGCGATACAGGTGTTCGTACCTATTTCAGAGATAAACAGAGCAGGAGATACAGGTGTTCGTACCTATTTCAGAGACAAACAGAGCTGGCGATACAGTTGTTCGTACCTATTTCAGAGATAAACAGAGCAGGCGATACAGGTGTTCGGACCTATTTCAGAGATAAACAGAGCTGGCGATACAGGTGTTCGTACCTATTTCAGAGATAAACAGAGCAGGCGATACAGGTGCTCGTACCTATTTCAGAGATGAACAGAGCAGGAGATACAGGTGTTCGTACCTATTTCAGAGATAAACAGAGCTGGCGATACAGGTGTTCATACCTGTTTCAGAGATAAGCAGAGCAGGCGATACAGGTGATCGTACCTATTTCAGAGATAAACAGAGCAGGCGATACAGGTGTTCGTACCTATTTCAGAGATAAACAGAGCAGGCGATACAGGTGTTTGTACCTATTTCAGAGATAAACAGAGCTGGCGATACAGGTGTTCGTGCCTATTTCAGAGATAAACAGAGCAGGTGATACAGGTGTTCGTACCTATTTCAGAGATAAACAGAGCAGGAGATACAGGTGTTCGTACCTATTTCAGAGATAAACAGAGCAGGAGATACAGGTGTTCGTACCTATTTCAGAGATAAACAGAGCAATAGATGCAGGTGTTCGTACCTATTTCAGAGATAAACAGAGCAGGAGATACAGGTGTTCGTACCTATTTCAGAGATAAATAGAGCAGGAGATACAGGTGGTCGTACCTATTTCAGAGATAAACAGAGCAGGAGATACAGGTGTTCGTACCTATTTCAGAGATAAACAGAGCAGGCGATACAGGTATTCAAAGCTATTTCAGAGATAAACAGAGCAGGAGATACAGGTGTTTGTACCTATTTCAGAGATAAACAGAGCAGGCGATTCAGGTGTTCGTACCAATTTCAGAGATAAACAGAGCAGGAGATACAGGTGCTCGTACCTATTTCAGAGATAAACAGAGCAGGAGATACAGGTGTTCATACCTATTTAAGAGATAAACAGAGCAGGAGATACAGGTGTTCGTACCTATTTCAGAGATAAACAGAGCAGGAGGTACAGGTGTTCGTACCTATTTCAGAGATAAACAGAGCAGGCGATACAGGTGTTCATACCTATTTCAGAGATAAACAGAGCAGGCGATACAGGTGTTCATACCTATTTCAGAGATAAACAGAGCAGGCGATACAGGTGTTCATACCTATTTCAGAGATAAACAGAGCAGGAGATACAGGTGTTCGTACCTATTTCAGAGATAAACAGAGCAGGCGATACAGGTGTTCGTACCTATTTCAGAGATAAACAGAGCAGGAGATACAGGTGTTCGTACCTATTTCAGAGATAAACAGAGCAGGAGATACAGGTGTTCGTACCTATTTCAGAGATAAACAGAGCAGGCGATACAGGTGTTCGTACCTATTTCAGAGATAAACAGAGCAGGCGATACAGGTGTTCGTACCTATTTCAGAGATAAACAGAGCAGGCGATACAGGTGTTCATACCTATTTCAGAGATAAACAGAGCAGGCGATACAGGTGTTCATACCTATTTCAGAGATAAACAGGGCAGGCGATACAGGTGTTCGTCCCTACTTCAGAGATAAACAGAGCAAGCGATACAGGTGTTCGTACCTATTTCAGAGATAAACAGAGCAGGCAATACAGGTGTTCGTACCTATTTCAGAGATAAACAGAGCAGGCGATACAGGTGTTCGTACCTATTTCAGAGATAAACAGAGCAGGCGATACAGGTGTTCGTACCTATTTCAGAGATAAACAGAGCAGGAGATACAGGTGTTCGTACCTATTTCAGAGATAAACAGAGCAGGAGATACAGGTGTTCATACCTATTTCAGAGATAAACAGAGCTGGCGATACAGGTATTCAAAGCTATTTCAGAGATAAACAGAGCAGGAGATACAGGTGTTCGTACCTATTTCAGAGATAAACCGAGCAGGAGATACAGGTGTTCGTATCTATTTCAAAGATAAACAGAGCAGGAGATACAGGTGTTCGTACCTATTTCAGAGATAAACAGAGCAGGCGATACAGGTATTCAAAGCTATTTCAGAGATAAACAGAGCAGGCGATTCAGGTGTTCGTACCTATTTCAGAGATAAACAGAGCAGGAGATACAGGTGTTCGTATCTATTTCAGAGATAAACAGAGCAGGAGATACAGGTGTTCGTACCTATTTCAGAGATAAGCAGAGCAGGAGATACAGGTGTTCGTACCTATTTCAGAGATAAACAGAGCTGGCGATACAGGTGTTCATACCTGTTTTCAGAGATAAACAGAGCAGGAGATACAGGTGTTCGTACCTATTTCAGAGATAAACAGAGCAGGCGATACAGGTGTTCGTACCTATTTCAGAGATAAACAGAGCAGGCGATACAAGTGTTCGTACCTATTTCAGAGATAAGCAGAGCAGGCGATACAGGTGTTCATACCTATTTCAGAGATAAACAGAGCAGGCAATACAGGTGTTCGTACCTATTTCAGAGATAAACAGGGCAGGCGATACAGGTGTTCGTCCATACTTCAGAGATAAACAGAGCAAGCGATACAGGTGTTCGTACCTATTTCAGAGATAAACAGAGCAGGCAATACAGGTGTTCGTACCTATTTCAGAGATAAACAGAGCAGGCGATACAGGTGTTCGTACCTATTTCAGAGATAAACAGAGCAGGCGATACAGGTGTTCGTACCTATTTCAGAGATAAACAGAGCAGGAGATACAGGTGTTCGTACCTATTTCAGAGATAAACAGAGCAGGAGATACAGGTGTTCATACCTATTTCAGAGATAAACAGAGCTGGCGATACAGGTATTCAAAGCTATTTCAGAGATAAACAGAGCAGGAGATACAGGTGTTTGTACCTATTTCAGAGATAAACAGAGCAGGCGATTCAGGTGTTTGTACCTATTTCAGAGATAAACAGAGCAGGAGATACAGGTGTTCATATCTATTTCAGAGATAAACAGAGCAGGAGATACAGGTGTTCGTACCTATTTCAGAGATAAACAGAGCAGGCGATACAGGTATTCAAAGCTATTTCAGAGATAAACAGAGCAGGCGATTCAGGTGTTTCGTACCTATTTCAGAGATAAACAGAGCAGGAGATACAGGTGTTCGTATCTATTTCAGAGATAAACAGAGCAGGAGATACAGGTGTTCGTACCTATTTCAGAGATAAGCAGAGCAGGAGATACAGGTGTTCGTACCTATTTCAGAGATAAACAGAGCTGGCGATACAGGTGTTCATACCTGTTTCAGAGATAAACAGAGCAGGCGATACAGGTGTTCGTACCTATTTCAGAGATAAACAGAGCAGGCGATACAGGTGTTTGTACCTATTTCAGAGATAAACAGAGCTGGCGATACAGGTGTTCGTACCTATTTCAGAGATAAACAGAGCAGGTGACACAGATGTTCGTACCTATTTCAGAGATAAACTGAGCAGGAGATACAGGTGTTCATACCTATTTCAGAGATAAACAGAGCAGGAGATACAGGTGTTCGTACCTATTTCAGATATAAACAGAGCAGGAGATACAGGTGTTCGTACCTATTTCAGAGATAAACAGAGCAGGCGATACAGGTATTCAAAGCTATTTCAGAGATAAACAGAGCAGGAGATACAGGTGTTCGTACCTATTTCAGAGATAAACAGAGCAGGCGATACAGGTATTCAAAGCTATTTCAGAGATAAACAGAGCAGGAGATACAGGTGTTTGTACCTATTTCAGAGATAAACAGAGCTGGCGATACAGGTGTTCGTACCTATTTCAGAGATAAACAGAGCAGGTGACACAGATGTTCGTACCTATTTCAGAGATAAACTGAGCAGGAGATACAGGTGTTCATACCTATTTCAGAGATAAACAGAGCAGGAGATACAGGTGTTCGTACCTATTTCAGATATAAACAGAGCAGGAGATACAGGTGTTCGTACCTATTTCAGAGATAAACAGAGCAGGCGATACAGGTATTCAAAGCTATTTCAGAGATAAACAGAGCAGGAGATACAGGTGTTCGTATCTATTTCAGAGATAAACAGAGCAGGAGATACAGGTGTTCGTATCTATTTCAGAGATAAACAGAGCAGGAGATACAGGTGTTCGTACCTATTTCAGAGATAAACAGAGCAGGAGATACAGGTGTTCGTACCTATTTCAGAGATAAACAGAGCAGGAGGTACAGGTGTTCGTACCTATTTCAGAGATAAATAGAGCAGGCGATACAGGTGTTCGTACCTATTTCAGAGATAAACAGAGCAGGCGATACAGGT